>NC_046361.1:41114887-41414887 GCF_011125445.2 Fundulus heteroclitus | reverse complement strand
TTGTGTTCAGAGGTTCAGCTTTACTGCTGATATGCAGCACAGATGCCAGTAATCCCCCCGGCTGGACACACATCATTCATGTGAGCCGAGCTGCGCTGATGTCTGCTAACCCTCCATTGTCAGCTTCATCCCTCCGATTGTTCGCCACCGTTCCTTCCTAACTCCAGCCGATTCCCTGCAATCCCTGAGAATCTCTGCGTAAACCCAGAATAGCCACACAAACAGCTGGAGGGATTCCCTGCAGATCTGCAGCTCAGACACAAACACTGAGGGCTGGAGGAGCAGAGCTGAGATAATTCATCCATCCGCCTGCTTCCTGCGCTGCGTTCAGGAAGCAGACAGCCAGCAGGAGAGCGCCTCAGGGCGGAGGAGGCTGCAGTCTGCGCCGCGTTGGCCTCCGCTTGGCCTCCGCTTGGCCTCCGCTTGGCCTCTGCTCCGCTGCTGAAGCAAAGAGAAGACACATTTTTATTTTACTTCATGCGTTCTGCAGGTTGCAGCTCCTTCAGACTCACCTGGTGGGCAGAGATTCCTCGGGGCTCTGCCAGCTGTGGCTCTTTGGACCTTCCACAGTAACTTTGGCTGCAAATTATATTTTTATTGTCGTTTTTAAATGTAATAATGAAAATAAATTTTCTTAGAATAATAACTTTTAATTTTCACAAAGGAATGATATTAAAAGTGCAAGTAGTATTTCATTTTAAATCTACATTTTTTCATAATATTGAAAACTATTAATTTTTACATCATTATCCACAAATATCAACATCCTGTCCATCCTCTTTTTTTTAAATAGACATTAAAGGGCGTTTCCTAAACGATGACAACATATTTCCTACAGTAGATCTTGTCTTTTTTTCAAAAGGCCAGGCAACATTTGCGGATCTGAACGACTTTAATTCAAGTGGACTGTAGGAAAAATTGCTCTTTACACTGTAAAGGTTGCTGACCTCTGATCTAGACCAGGGGTGTCCAAACTTTTATTCATGTTGGCCAAAACTATTAAGTCAAAAGTACTGGAGGACCAAAAATTTACTTTAAAAACAACTAAAATTACCCAAACAGTGTGTTGGGATTTAAAATAGTTTTTAGACCTGCTCCACAATATATGGGCATGCAATAATTGAATTAAATAGTCAGATTTTCTGTACAAAGATTATTAAATCACTGTAGACCCAAAACTTAAAAAGGGTTTTGACATTTGCCGCATTAAAAGATGGACAGTTTACAAATTATTTTCGACTCAACTGAAAAATTAAAAAAAAGTCTATTTTCAGCAATAAAAGCAGGATTTGGTACAGTCAAAAAAAACCACGTCCTGCATTTAGCTAATTTTTATAAATGACATTTCAATACAGGTTTTAATGCACCAAAGTCTGCATTTGAGTAAAAGTTG
Source organism: Fundulus heteroclitus (assembly GCF_011125445.2). NCBI lineage: Eukaryota > Metazoa > Chordata > Actinopteri > Cyprinodontiformes > Fundulidae > Fundulus > Fundulus heteroclitus. The sequence goes on along the minus strand of NC_046361.1, from coordinate 41,413,494 downwards.
AAGAGAATGTAAAAAAATGTAAATATACTTTATGTTGCAGGAAGCTTCAGTTAAACGCTGGAGTTTGTTGGTAGAGAAGCTGATGGTTTTTGTTTGGTGGCTTTCAGGTTCTGATCTTCCCGCCTGCGTGATTTAGAGCAAGACTGAAGTGGAAAGTCAAACATTTAGTTATAAATTTATAAATGATCCCTCTGGGTTTGCAGACAGACAGAGAGACGTAGAGATGGTTTTAATTATTTACTCTAAAAGAAAACAAACCATAACCGCTCCTGTTGTGAAGAAGTGTTTCATTTAAACTTATTTGGGGGGTTCCAGCATCAGTGAGGTCATAAAACAGCATCTGAATCAGATCAAAGTCTGGACTTTAACTAGGCCACTCAGAGGATCGCTGCAGCCTAAAGAACCGATGATCCAACATTGTCCTTCAGGGTTTTCTGACAGCAGAATTCAGGGTTCCTGCAGCAACAAGCCAGCCCGGATCGTCACACTCCAGCTGATGTTCTCGCTTTAGACGCTGCTTTGTTTATCGGTGATTCATGACCTTTTACCTTCACAGCGTTTTCCAGTTTCCGTCCAGCACCGCTCTGCCCCGCTGACGGCTGGCGAGGAAACTTTAGCCCCGCCTCCAGCCGTCACGGTTACTGTGACATTAACACTTTAAAGAAATCTGTGACAAACTGTAAAAATGTAAATACATCCTTATGAAGAAGCAAGGGGAGACTAGGCTGTCTGATCTGCTCCAGTTTGCCTCACAGAGCTCAGATTTAGGGCTTTCTGAGGTTTTAGCCACGGTGAGAACGACAAGAAGGACTTTAAAGTGCAAAGCCGCTGACTTTTGGATGCAGAGAAATTATTTTTATAGGTTGGATATTAGATCCTGGTTCTGATTCCACATCCTGCACACGGCGGTTTGATCAGCCGCCCTGAACAACTTCCAGAACCAAACACTCTTTAGGGCTAAAACTGAGCATCTATCAGTGTGAAATGAGAGAAAACAGATCTGATTGGGTTAACAAACACAGAGCGCCTGGCTGCGGACGGAAAGTTGTCCTTTTTCTGTGCTCCCTTCAGACCTGGTGCACGGTTTCTGAAAAATTATATTTCAGTTTGACCCTCTCTTAATATTGATCACTCCTCAGTTGTTCCTGGACTTCCTCATTTCTCCTTGCTCCTCAGCCAATCAGTGAACAGCATTCTGGTCTCCTCACATCTCAGCGCTCCGGTCGTACTTCCTGAGGCACGAGGAAAGCCGCCACCATCCAGGTATGAAAACGCTCGAAAAGCGGGCAGAGCCGAGTGGAGATGTTCTGGTTTCATCTGAGACCTCACAGGTGAACTGGCAACCAGCACCTGGAGCACCTTTGGTAGCTCAGCCACTCCAGGGAAGGTTCTCCACTGTTCCACATGTTCTCCATCTGTGGATCATAGTTCTCTCTGTGGTTCTCCCAAAGACTTAGAAACACCAGACTCATGGATGCCAGAGACAGGTACTTGATTTATTTAGATGGGGGCATGCAGTGTGAGCTTGAGCGATCCTTTGGCCTACTTCATGCTGTCAGACAGGTTCTGTCTGAGGGATCTGGTGATCGTGAAGGTCTGCCAGTAATCAGAGCGGGGTTTGAGTTGTGGATCAGAACCAGAAGGATGTGTTAATCAGTCCATGGATGATGAAAGGAGGAGGACAGCAACCTTTCACACCAGACCCGGTTCATCTCTCCAGGAAATGAAATCATTTTTAAGAACTGCCTGCTGTGATTCCTCAGGTCGTCTTTTTCTCACATTCAACGTCTTTTATCTGAGACGCTGAAATGGCACAAACAAAGTTTCCTGGAGCTGAACTTCATCCTTAGGTGCTAAAGAGGAGCTTTTCTGTCAGATAACTGATTCCTGAAGATCAGTTAAATCCTGAGTTAGTCTGAAAAGGCTCTGGGTGAGCTGGACATCACTCTGCTCAGGTTGTTAGGATTAAGAAACACATTAGAAACATATTAGACACATTAGAACCATATTAGACACATTAGAAACATATTAGACACATTAGAAACATGTTAGAAACATATTAGACACATTAGAAACATATTAGACACACATTAAAAACATTAGAAACATACTATAATCAGATGTTTTAGCAAATGTCTGCACGCTGTTTTAGTAAAAATAAACCTATAAATGTCATCTGTGTGACTCAGAGCTGCTCAGCAGAGCGACACGGTTAACCACAGCATGAGAAGAACTCCTGATGCGTTATCAAAGGGGTTCTATCTGGTTCCTCATGAAGCCTTTAAACCAAGCAGCAGTTGTGGGTTAAACCCCGAACACACCAGCCAGACGGGGCAGCTGTCAGCTACCCATCAGGCCCGGAGGTTCCCAGAATAAACCAGCAGCTAAGGCCAGCAGAGCAGCTCAGAGACGCCAGAGAAACCCACAGATGGGCCGGTTCCCCCCCGACGGCTCAGACCAGGTTTGGTTCTGCACAGCTCTGTGGTCCCTGCAGAACTGCCCTGCTCAAAGGACAGGGTCAGAGGGCACCAGGATGGCTGGTTCTGGTGTTTGTGGCGACCCGCAGTCCCTCCTGCAGATGCAGCTTTCCAGCCTAAAACCTGCCTGATCGTTTCAGAGACGGAGAAGAAAAAGCCTGGAGAAATCTGACTGAGCAACAGTTTTATTTGAGGAAAGAAAACTTTTTACACTATTAGAACATGATCTGATCGTCTGAAACATTTTTCTTTCTCAGCCACAACTTCCCTTTAAAATAAGAACATTTTCTTCACATAATAACAATTCAGGTAATTTAGCAAAATCCACACAAAATTCATGGAAAAATGTTTCCTTCTCTGCTTTAAAAAGCTTGCCTTTTAAAATGTAGTGATTTTCACTCTTCTTCTACACAAAGCTGCTAGAAACTGAACTCAGTGTTTTACAAACCGGATCTCCAGCTTCCTGAAGATCCTTTTAACGCTTCTGAATAATTTATATGGCACGGGAACCATAAGCTGCAGATCCTCTTAGCTGCTAAAAGGTATTTACACACAAAAACAGACGACTCAGCGGGTTTTATGACGACTCAGCAAGTTTTTATGGCGACTCAGCAAGTTTCCTGACGACTCAGCAGGATTTTATGACGACTCAGCAGGTTTTTATGGCGACTCAGCAGGTTTTTATGACGACGCAGCAGGTTTTATGACGACTCAGCGAGTTTTATGACGACTCAGCGGGTTTCATGACGACTCAGCAGGTTTCATGATGACTCAGCAGGTTTTTATGGCGACTCAGCAAGATTTTATGACGACTCAGCAGCATTTTATGACGACTCAGCAGGTTTCATGATGACTCAGCAGGTTTTATGCTAAGTTATTGAGCTGATTTGTAGGAGTTCTTGTGCACCAGAACAGCAGAAACATGAGAAACGCAGCGTTGGACTCGGACAACGTCTCTCTAACCACTTGGTGTGAGAGTGACGGCAGAGATTGAGGAACAGATCGGTGTGGATCGGCTGCAGGTTCAGTCCAGCATCAGTCCAGCTGGACGCCGGTCGGGTTCATCAGGGCTTGTAGATCTGATGGTTTCCTCCGGCGGCGGTCGGCGGCAGGGCGCCGCTCCCCCCGGCCTGGATGTCGGCGAATCCCATCCTCTGCCTCCTCTTCCTCTGCTCCGTCATCTGCAGACAAACAGGGAGTCCGAACCGTCAGACGCTGAGTCGTTTTCTATTTAAATTCAGATAACTGAAGCCTGGCTGAGCTGCTGTTCAGAGACCTGAACTACAATAAAGATTTTCTTTTGCTTTTTTAATTGTTTTAAAGCACAAAAATATATAAAATAAAAATATTACGATAAACACACAAAGTGATAAACCTTCAAAGGAGAGGGTAGAAGTGTGAACTTATTCACAATTACAATCACTTCATCTTCATAAAGTATCATAGTAATATATATGTTGTTTATTCATTCAGTAAATGTATTAAGGTGTTTAAAATATAACAGTTACACTAAAATACTAGTACTACTGTTAATAATTAATACTACTACAATAATAATAATAATAATAATAATAATAATAATAATAATAATAATTGTTGATAGTTTTAAAGATAAAAAGTAAAGTAAGGCATAAAGCCCTTCAAGCTGTCCATTATCAGACATCAGTGGACGATGGCGAGGCGGGAGCCGTCCAAAGTCCGTAAATTTCTGATCAGCTTGAAGGACATTAACCTTTTCTTGTGGTTCTAACCTCACAAGGTTTCATTGTACATTTCTCCCTGAGACTCTAAGGTACTTTTTCTGAAAATATGACTTGATGGATTTTAAATGAACATTTAGTGAAATGTCACCACTAGGTGGAGCTGTCGAGCACGGTCTGTAGACCAAAACAAGCCACGCCCCTCTCTACCTCCACCCCATTTCCCCATCACCTCGTATGAACCTCGTTCTTTCTATCTAAAATCGTGAAATGTCTCTTATTTCTCCTTTGAAGGATCAGATCCGGCGGTTCTGAATGCTCTAACAGCGCCGCCCTGCTGGCAGCATGTGGACGGTTCCTCAGACGCAGCTTTACCTGCTCCTTGAGCTCGTTGAGCTGCCCCGTCAGCGTGATCACCACCTTCATGGTGGAGCCCAGCTTGTCCTGCAGCATCCGCATCTCGTTCTGCTCGCCGTCGCCGTCCGTCACCACCAGGGACATGGCCTGCATCCGCGGGAACCAGTCCAGGTTGTTGTTCTGCGACAGCCAGGAGACGGTTAGGGCACCGGGCCTAACCCTAAATTACAACCTTAATAGCTTAATGCACTGTTTCTCAACCTTTTTTGACCCAAGGTATATTGTTTTCATTGGAAGAAATCACGAGGCACACAAAGAAATGTTAAACAACTGATACTCTGTAGCCGCCTATATTAACAATACGGTCATTCTTATCAAAGTGCCTTGAATAGGAATCAAATAAACTCATCTTTTATTTTTCTTCTTTTAAATAAAAAGCGCACTTTCCAGGGTGGAAAGTTTGATTTCATGATGAAAAGTATGGGCCTAAAAGACTGAAATGACTAAAACATCAATAGTTCAACTTTGTAGTCCAACTTTTTTTTATATTTCATTTTAGTTTCTATTATCCCATATTGTATTTATTTTGTTTCTACATTTTATTCCAACTTGCTTTTATTCTGTTTTATTTTCCTATATTTTAATCATGTAAAGCACTTTGCGTTGCCTTTGTACTGAAATATGCTGTAGAAATAAATTTGTCCACTTCAGAAATACAGCTGGAGCAGTGCCACAACAATGTGCTCTTAAACTTAAGAGCACTTTTATAAACTCTTATTCTGTCCAAAAGCATTCTGTTAGCAGGAATACAGACAATAATGCTTATTCTGACAGAAGCAATAATACTTGGGAAAGTTGCATGTACAAAATCTCAGTATATTTTACTCGCTTAGTTTCATTTGGAGATGGCGTTTAAGCCTTTTGGGCACCAGAGCGCTGTTGGAAAGCTCATCACTGCATACCAGGCACAGCGGAGTCGCTGTCACTGCATCACCGGTGAAAGTAAATCAAAATTAAATGTAACTCTCACAGTATTTGCCGTCTGTTGACATCCACTGATACTAGAACCTTCATCTGGGTCCTAATTTTGTCCCGGGTCCAGATCTGAGTTAGCATTTCACTGACACTTCTTCATCGCCGTTATCACAGTCCTGCTCTCATCGCTACCATCACATCCATGCATCACTAATTCTCTGGTCTTAACGTACAATTCACCACCTGCTGCCATCTAGTGGTGAGCAGTTATTACGTGATTACGCCGCCAGTCACTGCTACAGCACAGACACTGGCTGATTATTTACAGATAATAATTCATCCGTTTACAAATAAATCATTTTAGACCAATTGGGTGAAATTGGATCATTTTCCACGGCACACTAGTGTAACGTTAGCGTGCCGGGCCTGAGCCGGGCCTGAGCCGGGCCTGAGCCGGGCCTGAGCCGGCCGGGCGGGTTCTCTACCTTGATCATGTGGGCCACGTAGCTCTCCGGTCCCGTGTAGTCCGTCTTGTTCTTCTCCCGGACCAGGACGATGAAGTACAGGTAGTTCCAGATGTTGTGCTCCAGCTTGATGTGCTCCTCAAACGACACCGTCTTGTTGTCAAACTTGTCCCGCTCCAGACCTGCAGCACAGAGACACACTCAGAGCTTCTGCTCCCGGCCCGGGTGGTCCTGGAACCAGAACCCGGGCGGTCCTGGAACCAGAACCCGGGCGGTCCTGGAACCAGAACCCGGGTCGTCCTGGAACCAGAACCCGGGTGGGCCTGGAACCAGAACCCGGGAGGCCCTGGAACCAGAACCCGGGCGGCCCGGAGGTTTCTACGCACCGCAGATGAAACACGTGGTCTTCAGGATCTCCTCCTTCTTCTGCTTCTCGCTCCTCAGGTCGGCGAAGGTGTCGATGATGACGCCGAAGATCAGGTTGAGGACGATGATGATGACGATGAAGTAGAAGAGCAGGTCGTAGACGACGCGGGCCGGAAACAGCGGCTCCTGCAGCAGGACGCAGAAATAAAGCCTCTCTGGACCTCTGAGGAACCGCTCAGTGCTTCTGAGCTGTGCATCCACAGATTAACACCTGAGTGTCTAAAGTCACATCCTGTTTCACTCATTCGCTGCTGGCAGCTGATACTGTTAACCAATAACCAGCAGAAGGTTACTTTATACTTTTAAGACTAATCTTAAAACTTCCCTTTGTGACAAAGCTTCTAGTCAGAGTGGCTCATGTTACCCTGAGCTATCTCTATAGTTATGGTTAAATCATAGAAAGTTGGGTTTTAGCGTATTTTATGACTGGATCCCTGTTTCTCTCCTATCAATGTTTCCTACAGCAGAAAACATGCAGATTAAAGCCCCGCTCTGATAAACAGCTACGATCTGAAGCTCTAAACCTCCAACGGTACACGGTGACATTTCAGGACAAAGTCGGTCCAAAAGGAGCAGAACTGCAAACGGCTGCAGCTTCAGGAAGCTTTAAGGAATCTACATTGTTGTTATATTACCTGTTGCTTTGATTTTAGTTGAATTTAAAAGAAAAACTAGGTTGTATTTGTCCTGCTTTCTAATATATGATCACATAATGTAATAAAATCATATTTTATCTTGCAGCAGGATAACCTGTCTACACCTTCATCTAAACCCAGGAGGTCACATGACTACCAGAGATGTTCCTGAGCTGCTTTCTTTATGTCCTGCAGCTTTCACGTCTCCGCTTCGTCCCCTTCGACTCGTCTCAGCCGTACGGTTCTGCAGAACCTCGTTAATGACCCGATAGTTTAAACCAGGGGATGCATCTGGAAGCTGGACCTGCAGACTTTGACCTTACGTTCTTGGACGGCTTGCGGAGGACGTCCCCCACTCCCCCGCCGTTCCTCAGCCCGTGGTTCAGGACGGTGACGATGCACATGAGCAGCGTGTCGCAGGCCCGCTCCGTGTTGGGCTCCTCTGGGGAACAGAAACGAGCCGCCGTTAGTCCCAGCCTGAGGTCAGGGTGGGCCGGGCCGAGGTTTTCGTCTTCCGTTAATTAATATTTACAGCGGTGAGAGGAAAAGCAGGACTGCTGCAGATATCAGCGGCCGGCGTCTTTCAGACGATCGATTCCACTAAAATCTCTACAAATATCGTCTCAGGAAGTTCAGCTTGACTTGCTGGAAATATTTCATCATTTGTTTAATGACTTCACTTTAGCTTCTGAAACACAAACTCTGCATTTAATCATTAGTGCAATAATTTAATTAATAATAAATGTATAAAATGGTAGAAATGTAGCATTCCTTGTGAGAAATATTCAACTGAAGGTCCCAAACTTTCTCTTAGTTTTAACGTAAACTAAAGGATGTTTTTTTAGCCCAGAAGTTCTGATTCTAAATTGAAATGAAAATTTTAGTATGTTTGTCATTTATCTTTTAAAGCTCTTTTTAAATAGAAATTTGTGCGACTAGCGGCATCCAGAACGTGTTCCCCGTGCTTCTCTGGGTCCAAACAGGACGAGCTGACAGCGTTTCTCAGGGGTTGAACATGGTGTTGGTTTCTCCCTAGACGATGTCAGAAACGGCTGCAGAGCAGAAGAGATCTGGATCTGACGGTACCACTCCGGTACCAGCGCTGATACCACTCTGGTACCGGAGGATTCCTGCAGCCTGATGATGTCGGCAGCAGTTCGGACTCACTCAGCCTTTACCCTTTTAACACCAAGGTGGTTTTATCTCTGAACCAACAGGCTGCATGATGTTCTCCAGGCATCGCTCACATGTCTGCAGATCTAGCATAAATCCCTGCTGGAGAACCTCAGAGCGGTTCTGTATGCGGTGAAGAAGCTCAGCTGGTTCTGAGAGGCGGACCTGTGCAGCTCTTACCTTCCTCCTCAGCCACCGTTTCCACCCTGGTCTCATCCGTGCAGCTGACTCCGTCTGCTGAGCACGACTTGAGGAAATCCTGCGAGGCTTCGGTCTGCTGCGGATCTGGACAACAGAACACAGAGACCCACCAGTACAACCGTGGTTCTGATCGTCCTCATCAGGCTCTGCTGGCCCAGAACCAAAACACACGCCCTACAGACACTTAGCTCCTGATAAGATGAGAACCTACACGTCCTAAAGAGAACCAGAACCAGAACCAGAACCAATCTGGACCCTCCATCAGAACCGTGATGGGCTGAACTGGCGCTCCTCAGGGATGTGTGTCGCCGCCCCTGAAGTTTTTGTGTCAGAACCAAATCAAGTCAAAGTTTATCGTCACATTTGCAGACGACTCTGTAACCGTCAGCCTCCTGCAGGACGAGGAGGACCGCGGTCCAGTTTCAGACCGGTCCATTCACTGGTTCTCTGCTTTGTACCACCACTGGTGGCGGAACCAGAATCGGGTCGCTACTCTGGACAATAAAATGTCTTTTCTGTCTTTTATTGAATCTGTCGGAACGTTTGGAACGGTGTTTCAAAGATTTGTGGTTCTGATATGAAGGAACTGAATCGGGCCTCGTCTGCACACCCAGTTCAGGCTTCCACCACCAGGAAGGAGGTTCACTGAGGCCCGAATGGCCAGAACAACCCGGTACCGGAGCTGTTTAAGTCCTGTTTAGATGGTTCTACATGAAATGTGCTGCTTGGAGTTCTGATATAATCTTCTAAACGGGTTTATCTCTGCAAACAGATTGACTCTCTGAGACAATAAAGCACAGGTGTCAAACTCAAGGCCCGCGGGCCAAATCCGGCCCGTCAAGGTAAATTATCCGGCCCTCAAGAGCCAAAAAAAAAGCATATCATGTCATAAAGTAGAGGCATATATCCTTTTAAAGTGTATAAAGTGGCTAACTGAGCCTCCTGTAAGTGTAACTCACCACAATATCATCTTTTTTTGCAGATAAACTGTTTAAACTGGGCCTAAGGGTGCTACTTTTATGTTACTGTGCATTTTTTATACTTCTATCTGAACTGGAATGAAATTATGAAATGAAAAGTATCGTCTATACACGTGCAACCGGCCCTTTTCATGACTTCATGATGCCAAAGTGGCCCCATATAGAAATGAGTTTGACACCTCTGCAATAAAGTTTTTCAATTCAACTCAAGAAGAATCGGATCCGTTTGTCGCTACACTGAACAGAACCGCTTGAGCTCCTGAAAGCCCGGTTCTGTGGTCCAACACGGCGCTCGTACCTGCAGAGATCTGCAGCAGAGGGTCCACCTCCATGATGAAGTCCTCCTTCAGGAAGAGGAAGCCCAGGATGGAGAAGAGGTAGACGAGGATGAGGGCGAGCAGCGCCGTCAGCAGGATGGAGCGGCCGTTGCGGGTCACGCTCTTGATCACGTTGAAGAGGGTCTCCTCCCGGTAGATCAGGTCAAAGAGCTGCAGAGAAGAACAGCCGTCAGCGGCGGGCCTCCTCCTGACAGGAGCACCTGGAGGAGGAGGAGGAGGAGGAGGGAGAGCTCTACCAGGATGCTGTAGAAGAGCTCATGGACAAAGAGTCCCAGCGTGGAGGTGAGGACGTAGGCCAGGTGGTAGAGGAACTCCACGTCCATCACCATGGCTTTGTAGCCCATGATGAAGGTCCCGTTGTTCCCCACGAAGCTCACCACGTACACCACCTTATTGATCAGCTGGAGACACAGACACCATGGTTAGGAGCTTCAGGAGCACAGCTTCAGCCTATACTGACAAGTTCCCAGGAAACGAGCAAAAGTTCTGTTAAAAAACTTCTGATCCAGTCAGTTCTGTCCGTTCTTCGCCCAATTAGCCAAAATCAAAGAGCCTGACGATTAAATATAAGGAATGCTGAGACACAGAGTTACTTCTTCAATAAGAATGAACGAGAGGCTGATTAAGAAAGCCTGGAACCAGGACTGGACCAGAACTTTTCAGCAGTGAGTCGTTTCTCACGTTGAGCGACCCGAGCAGGATGAGCGTGTTGCCGATGCCCAGATGGTAGATGGACCGGAGGATCAGCGCCAGCGTGAGCGGCTGCAGGCCGTACTGCTTGGAGACCAGGCCCAGGACGGAGAGTCCGGTCAGGATCCAGAACAGCATCAGCAGCATGGAGTCATCGATGGCTCCTGCACAGGTAGAGACCAACACCTGGCTGAGGGAGACGTCTGCACACTGTTACTAGGAGGATGATTTCAGGACAGCAGGAGACCATTCAACACCTGAGCCGATTTCACAGAGGATCCTCAGAGAAAAAGCAGCTCCTAGTGATGCTGTTTACGGAAATGTCTTAGATTTTTACCTCGGTGAGATAAAAAGTTATTCACTAAACATGTCAGGCCTTCAGAGAACTGCTAAAGTGGAAAATGTTAGGAGAGAGGAAGAACTTTTAGAGCCTCAGAGTCTGAAGCAGGAAGATGGAGGAAACAGAGAGAGCTGATTGGCTGATCTGCCTGAACAGAGAGAGCTGATTGGCTGATCCGCCTGAACAGTGGAGAAAATTAGCAAAGACGATTCTTTAAAAGTCATACAATTATTAATAGATTAATAGGAGTTTGATTTGTTTCAGCTGCCCGATGGGTTAAGGGCGATAGTTACGTAATTTTATTGAGGATAAATAAATACTAGGAAAAATATTGGCTCATGATAAAAAGTAGAAAAATTTACAGTTAATCTAGTTAAGATGAATTTGAATATTATTTACAGACTGTAAAATGCTCTCAGTAATAAACATTATAGAAGCCTCTGCCTCAACCCTGATGAAAAGAAATGTTCAAATTAAAACAAGCCTAAAATAATTATGACCTTCATCAGGTGATGGAGCTGATGGAAAACTCTGAGTGGAACCGAGTGTAAACACACAAAGAAGTGGTTCCAGTACTGATCTCTGAGGAACGCTCATTGGTTCCTCTCAGAGTCAGAATCCAGAGAACCTCCGCCTCGTCTTCAGCTGAACCTGAACAGGAACGGTCAACGTACCCTGGCCGGAGTCGTAGGGGTAGAAAAAGGCGATGATGAGGTTGATGAAGACGGCGAGGTTGAAGGAGATGGTCCCCCAGAGAGTCATCCTCCTGGAGAACCAGTAGAGAACGGGCATACTCCTCAGCTTCTTCTGCCACTCCATCTCCCCGTGCAGAAAGGACGTCTGCTCGAAGAAGTGCGTGACCTTGGAACCCTGCTCGTCCTGCTCCGTGGTGTTGAAAACCCGCACCTTGGACTCCTCGGTGAGAAACTCACAGATGGGATGGACGGGAAACACGATCTGCTCCATGCTGCGGTCCTCACGAACAATCTGGGGAGACATGAGACGAAGCAGGATTACAGCAGCACAGGTGCAGCAGGTGGAGCCTCCTAGACCGACTGGTGGTCAGCAGGCCTGCTCTGGTCAGAGCTCAGAGGCGACTCGTGAAGAGAGGAAAGGAACAGAGTCGGGTGATTAAAGCCAGACAACCTCTATCTGAGCAGTGAGCTGGTCGTAGTACTCCAGAGGATCCTGATCCACCACCTCAGCTGGAGCTGTGGACTTCAACATCTGAGACAGAGGACGGTTGTTGAGGTTCAGCTGCAGAAAAACAGAGAAGAGGCAGATGAGGATGAGGGAGGGAGGGATGAAGAATGGATGGATAATGGATGGATGGATGAAGGATGGATGGATGAAGGATGGATGAAGGATGGATGGATGAAGGATGGATGGATAATTGACAGATGAAGGATGGATGGATGAAGGATGGATGGATAATTGACAGATGAAGGATGGATGGATGAAGGATGGATGGATGAAGGATGGATGGATGAAGGATGGATGATAGATGGATGGATGGATGATGGATGGATGAAGGATGGATGGATGAAGGATGGATGGATGGATGAAGGATGGATGGATAATTGACAGATGAAGGATGGATGGATGAAGGATGGATGGATAATTGACAGATGAAGGATGGATGGATGAAGGATGGATGAAGGATGGATGGATTATAGATGAAGGATGGATGGATGGATGATGGATGGATGAAGGATGGATGAGGGATTGATGGATAATTGACAGATGAAGGATGGATGGATGAAGGATGGATGAAGGATGGATGAAGGATGGATGGATTATAGATGAAGGATGGATGGATGGATGATGGATGGATGAAGGATGGATGAAGGATGGATGGATAATTGACAGATGAAGGATGGATGGATGAAGGATGGATGATGGATGGATGAAGGATGGATGGATAATTGACAGATGAAGGATGGATGGATGAAGGATGGATGATGGATGGATGAAGGATGGATGGATGAAGGATGGATGAAGGATGGATGGATGAAGGATGGATGGATGGATGAAGGATGGATGGATGAAGGATGGATGGATGAATGATGGATGGATTAAGGATGGATGAAGGATGGATGGATGAAGGATGGATGGATGATGGATTAAGGATGGATGAAGGATGGATGGATGATGGATTAAGGATGGATGAAGGATGGATGGATGAAGGATGGATGGATGAAGGATGGATGAAGGATGGATGAAGGATGGATGGGTACCATGGAGGAGATGCCCTCCTCTCCCTCCTTGCCGTTCTTCGGGGGCTTCAGGAGGTTCTGCAGAACCTTGTTGTGTCTCGCCAGCTGAAAGACAGAAAGCAACGGGCTCAGCTGCTGCCGACCAGAACCGCCATCTGGACCAATCAGGTCGACCGGTGGAACATCCCGCCCTGCCAGGAGCCAATCAGGAGGCGGCGTTGACTCACCTGCTGAGCCAGGATGTAGATGTTGTGTCCCACCTCCCGAGGAGACACCTCCACCTCCACGTCCTCACACTCGCTGTCCTGGTGGTAGGCCTTCTTTATCTCGTCCACCTGCAGACACACGGTTAGAACCAACCGGACCGGTTAGAACCGACCGGACCGGTTAGAGCCAACCGGACCGGTACCAACAGCTCTAAGAACAGGCGGCCCGGTTCTGACCAGTTCTCTGGGCCGCAGGTTGAACAGGATCCTCTCAGCGTTCTCGTTGTCATGGCGGCTCTCCATCAGCGCCAGCAGCAGTTTGGACGCGTTGTCCTGGCAAACGGGGCGGGACAGAACCAGGGAACCATCAGAACCGCAAAAACCCAAACATTTAAATAAAGTTTATTATAGAAATTTATTACACAGTCAAATGCGACTCTTTGATTAAAATAAATCGGACCGATCCGTTTCACATTTGGACCAAACTGAACCCTGGAGGTAAGTCGGACTCGTTTCTAGTGAAGTTGGACTCCGCCAAGGTTGCCCTCTGTCGCTGATTCTGTTCATAACTTTTATGGACAGAATTTGTAGGCGCAGCCAAGGTGTAGAGGGGATCCGTTTTGGCGGCCGGGATGAAAACCAGTGCCTCCAAATCCGAGACCATGGTCTTGAACCGGAAAAGGGTAGAGTGCCTTCTCCGGGTTGAGGAGGATGTCCTGCCCCTAGTGGAGGAGTTCAAGTATCTTGGGGTCTTGTTCACGAATGAGGGGAAGATGGAGCGGGAGATCGACAGGCGGATTGGTGCAGCGTCTGCTGTGAAGCGGGCGCTGTACCGATCCATTGTGGTGAAAAGAGAGCTGAGCCAAAAGGAGAAGCTCTCGATTTACCGGTCGATCTACGTTCCTACGCTCATCTATGGTCACGAGCTTTGGGTCGTGACTGAAAGAACGAGATCCCGGATACAAGCGGCTGAAATGAGTTTTCTCCGTAGTGTGTCTGGGCTCTCCCTTAGAGATAGGGGGAGGAGCTCAGTCATCCGGGGAGGACTCAGAGTAGAGCCGCTGCTCTGGGCCTCCCTACCGAAGCTGCTACCCCCGCGACCCGACCCCGGATACGAGGAGAAGGATGGATGGATGGACTTTTATTCCTTAATTCTTGTTTATCTGCTTAAATTATTTTTTTGGTCCCCTTTAATCTTTTCTGGAAATCCTTAATTTCCTTTTGGTTCTGCACACATAAACCTGCCACTCGTTATAAAATAAACACAGACTTGCTGTCATGTCTTTCTAGCTAAGGTCCGGGTCGGTTCTGTAGAACAGCAGAGGGCGGACCCAGCATCGCTGCAGCCAGAACCGGAGGAGGAGCGGGCGACCCGGGTTACCTTCAGCTGCAGAACCATCTCCATGCGGTAGCGACACAGCGGGCTGATGTCGTTGAGGATCAGAGCCGTGATGATGTCGATGCCGTTGGACTCGTGGGTCACGATGCAGGTCTGCAGAGAACAGAGATCCGTGTCAGTAAGTCAGTTCCTGCTTTCAGAACATGTTCTTACAGCTGCTGTCGCTCTTACAGTTTCCCCCAAAACCCTCCTGGTCCCACAATACAAACACGAAGGAGACATAATGGTGATAATCAGCCACTGTGGGGCCGTGATTAACACTTTATGTTCTTAAAGGATCCTGTGTGATTCTTTTGGTCCCTTTTTGAATTTGTGTGGGAAGGTGAACGGTGGATTCCCGTATGTCAGGTCACAAATGTTTAGAAAGATGGCCGCCGGTGGGAATGACCTTCCTGCAGCGCTGACCTCAGTCACGTTTAAGACGTCTGGATTATTCTGACAAGCCGAGCCCAGAAAGCAAAGATTTAACTCCAAGAACAGTGGTTTGAAATTTCAGCCTGAATGATTCCAGAAACCTGCAGGTGGCGACGAAACGTCTGCAGTCAGGTGCAACTTTCTAAAAGACATTTAAAATACCAGAGTGGGAGTTTGTCCTCTACATAGATACATGTTTGAGCCTGTATGTATATTTATGAGCTTCTGTGGGCGAGGGAAAAGATTTGATTGTTTAAATAAAGTATGATCCGTTGCTATATGTGATAAACGCAGTCAGGTGTGAGGCGGTCCGGACCAAACCGGCCCACAGAACCTTCTCCAGAATCTTGGTACCTGGTTCTCCTGGCAGGGGCCCTGGCAGTACTCTGTGAGCGTCTCCAGGGTCTGGATGATCAGGTGGACGTTGGACTCGTTGATGTAGAGGCCCAGCAGGCCCAGCCCGCCGGTGGTGCTGCCACACATGATGTCCAGGAACTGCAGCGTCTCACACACCAGGTTGTAGTTGGTCTTGTTGTTCTGGCTCCGCAGAAAGTTCTGCAAACACATAAACCATAAATCACCAGAACACGACCTGTCCTGCTGGTCCGTGTCCCGGATGAGTCCTCAAAGGTCACACTGCGCTTCCTCTAACAGCCACCAGATGGTGCTATGACGGTTAAATGTGTCAACCAGGACCGGAGCGGTTGGTTCAGTCCAAATGTGACCTAACCAGATCCCACGCAGACACGCTGGGTCTGAACCAGACCGAATCAGTACTGGAGATGTTTACCTGTGTACCTTTGGTAATTAACTTGTAGTGTTAGTTATTTACCATAACCTATGATGTTGTTAGTTATTAACCAACCCGTTGGCCCTGGTTGTTATTGGTAGTTGGTTAACATAAACTGACACAAAGATTCCTGATGTTCATTGGTAGCTGAACCCAGCCTTTGTTTTGTATCGGGTACTAGTTGACGTAAACTAACCCACATTTACTGGTTAAATGTGGTTTGTCAACATTAACCCACCTGCAGGTCATCTAAGGAAAGTCCTGGTTAATTAACATTGACTAACCCACAGGTCCTGGTTAGATTTAGTTGGTAGGTAAAATTGACTAACTGTTAGCTCCTGGTTAGATTTGGGTGACTAGTTAACATTAACTAGCCGTTAGCTCCTGGTTGGAGGTGGTTGGTTAGTTAACATGAACTAGCCGTTAGCTCCTGGTGAGAGATGGTTGGTTAGTTAACATTAACTAGCCGTTAGCTCCTGATTAGAGGTGGTTGGTTAGTTAACATTAACCCACCTGCAGGTCATTGTTGTGGTTGGTTAGTTAACATTAACCCACCTGCAGGTCATTGTTGTGGTTGGTTAGTTAACATTAGCTAGCCGTTAGCTCCTGGTTAGACATGGTTGGTTAGTTAACATAAACTAGCCGTTAGCTCCTGGTTAGACGTGGTTGGCTGGTTAACATTAACTAGCCGGTAGCTCCTTGTTAGAGGTGGTTAGTTAGTTAACATTAACTAGCCGTTAGCTCCTGGTTAGACGTGGTTGGTTAGTTAACATTAACCCACCTGCAGGTCATTGTTGTGGTTGGTTAGTTAACATTAACTAGCTGTTAGCTCCTGGTTACAGGTGGTTGGTTAGTTAACATTAACTAGCCGTTAACTCCTGGTTAGACGTGGTTGGCTGGTTAACATTAACTAGCCGGTAGCTCCTTGTTAGAGGTGGTTAGTTAGTTAACATGAACTAGCTGTTAGCTCCTGATTAGAGGTGGTTGGTTGGTTAACATTAACCCACCTGCAGGTCATTGTTGTGGTTGGTTAGTTATCATTAACCCACCTGCAGGTCATTGTTGTGGTTGGTTAGTTAACAGTAACTAGCCGTTAGCTCCTGGTTAGAGGTGGTTGGTTAGTTAACATTAACCCACCTGCAGGTCATTGTTGTGGTTCTCACACAGCAGCTGCAGGAACCTCAGGATGGGCTTCATGATGGTAACCGCGGGTCCCATCTCCGTCTCCACCTCCCGCTGCTCCTCTGCAGGCAGCGCCGGCAGGGCGGAGGCCCCAGACACCGGGGCGATGGACTGACCCTGGACCAAGAGAGGATGACCTCCAGAACCAGGGAGAACCAGTGTTGCAGAACCACCTTTACAAGCAGAAATATCCGTCAGCAACTGGAGTTTAACATCCCTACCCTAACCTGAGCTCCTGGAACCTGAGTTTAAGGGTTCAGGTTCTGTTGAAACGTGAACCGTAGACTCACCGGCCTCCAGCTCCTTCTCGCTGGCCTTGTGCGTCATTTCACCCACGTTCACAGAAACCGTTGCTTTGATGTCCGTCTGCGCTTCTTTCATCCGGTCATGAAGAACTTTGAAGAACTTCTCTGACTTGTTGTCGCCCATCATCAGCTTGTAGAAGGAGTTCTGCAGAGAACCAGGAGACGAAGCTTTTCACTAACGGCTGCAGATGTCTGGGTGCAAATCCAGTTTCTTCTGCTGCTATCGTCTGATAACAGAGACCGTTTATGGGACCGGTCCTGTTCTAAGCTTCTTTTAGATCGTACGTGGTGTTCCTCTGCTGGATGTTATGGAGCCATCAGGGAACCAATGGAGCAGCATGTTAAAACACAAGGAATTAGTTGCATTTATTCTTAAAAGTGATGTTTAAGCAAATTTCAAAGGAATCCACAAAAATCTAAGAAAAGAGAAGAAAATGAGGAACGTTCTCTGGTTCTATGAAGATTTAAGAACATTATTTTGTATCAGTTTTTTGGGTCTGGTTTGTCCTGTTGTCACTTTTCACAGATTCAGTGTATTTCTGTCAGCCAGCCAGTGGCTCCTAGATGTTCTGAGATGTTTTAATTTCATGCTTATTTTCTTCCGGTGTTAGGTTTCATTTATTCTTTTATTTTAAGCACCGCAGGTATTTTTAGCTGGTTCTAAAGGTGCCGTCCGCCTAAACTGGACCAAAGCAGTAGTCTTGTGCTTCCTGACCCGCCGGGTGTGTCACCTGTATCTCCGTGTTCCCTCCCTCCAGCAGACAGATGGCCAGCTGGATGCTCTCCTGGAAGATCTTGTCGTTCTTGGAGCTCATCACCAGGTCCGTGAACAGCTTGGTTCCTCCTTCTCGGTCCAGACGGCACTGGATGGCCGCCACCGCCGCCCAGTCGCGCTCCTGTTCGCCTCCTGACTCAAGCACAGCGGGACACGCAGTATGGTTACCGTTCAGTCTGAGATGACCTGATAGAGAATAAAAACTGATCTAATGCAGGTTACTGATCACACAGGGAAATTAAAAGTTGATGTAACTCCTATTGATCCAAATTCTTCAAAGACTGCAGACAGTGATGGTCTGTTGGCAGAGAATTTGACTCGCGGATTCAACCGAAGAAATCCAAGGTGATTTTTTTATTTCATGTTTTAGGTTCTTGGTATTTATTGTACACATGACCTTTGTACAATAAGTCTGCTGAGCGCCTGTTTAAGCCCAGCGTCTGGTGGCCGGGTCCAGAATCAGGTCCAGGAGACGGAGCTAACAGCGGCCTGCAGGCTTCCTGGTCAGTCCCTGTTCTCTCTGGTGCCCTCCAGGGGGCGCTGCTGAGCACTGAAGGCCAGCGCATCCACAGACATCCAAGGCAGAACCGTCACTGAACTGAACAGAACTGAACAGAACCAGTTTACTTCTGGCCCAGCAGAGTGAACTGAAACACGGAGATGATGCCAGAAGAACCTGGGACTCCATGTTTCTAGAAGAGTAAAACAGTATTTGCCCACCAGCTTATTTTGGTGTTCTTATACGACATGAATGAACCGATTAATTAGGAAAAGATCCAGCAGTTCCCGTCTATTCACTCAGGAGGATAAATGTGTCACCAGGTCGGTGTCTCTACTCTCTCTGTCACCTTCATCTTCAGCAAAGGCATCAGAAACGTGGAGAACGCCTTCAGACTCAGCAGCTCTTTAAAAAAATGTTATAATTTTTTACAGCAACCAGGAATTTAATGAATCCCCTGTTTTCTGAGCGGGTTTAAGGAATCATGAGACATCTATCAGTAACAACATCAAACACAAACTTATCTGAAGGCGAGATGCTCAAGCCTTAAGGACCTGATATGGCAGGAGAATAAAAGGATGAAACTCAGGTAACTTTGGTCATTTCTAAATAAATTCAGAGTGAAAACTGTCAGAAACTTGGAACAGAGAATGAAAGTCTAGTTTCCTTTCCTTCATGTTTATCTAATCATGAATCATTTAATCCTTCTTCTTTTCTGACTCTTCTCTGACTCAGCAGATGCCCTAACTTCGGGTCTTTTATTGTGAAGGAACAACAGGAAGTGTTTACCTGCAACTCCCAGCTCAGCCAGCTCGTTTTTCTGGTTGATCTTCTTATTGGAAAACAGATAATTCTGCAGCAGGACTTTCCGCAGCGACATCCCCTGAATTAAAGCAACCAGGAAGAGAAAAAGAGGAAAATTAAGGATTTGGTGTCATTTCTCCACTTTACTGAATATGTTTTAAAGGGACTGTCTCTCTTTTAGAGGCATCGCATCCACAGAAATTATGTTTTTGTATCTTTTTCCAGGATCTCCTGGAGCCAGGCTCCCAGATCAATCAGCGGAGGAGGTTGACCTTTGACCCTCAGGCTCACAGACCTTTTCATCAAAGTCCAGCGTTCTGATGAGCATCTCCTGCAGCGTCCTCAGGACTTTGATGCACAGCTTCTCCTCAGAGCTCATCAGCGCCTTGGTGTGCTGGATCAGCCTGCGCAGCGGACAGAGCCGTGAGCACCGTTTCCCAGCATGCCTCTGGCAGAGAGCGCGGCGGACGTTATAAGTGTAAGTCCTACTTGGAGATGAAGCCTCCGGACTCGCAGCGCTGCCGGGCGTCGGTCCCCTCCAGGAAGAGCAGCTCTGGCTGATGGAGGACGTCCACCAGCACGGAGAGCTCCGCGTTGACCAGCGGCTTCAGGCGGTCCTCCAGAGTGTTGATGATGTCCTGGAAGACGTCAGGGAGGACGTTAGAGCCTCACCTGCCGGGCGACACCTGAGACTGAGGGAAGGTGAGGGCTGCGTGTACCTGCAGCTTCTCGATGATGTTCTTGTAGTCCCAGGGGTTGCTGGAGACGATGGGCCTGGAGGAGCGGGTGGAGGACTTGTAGTTGGGGTTGGAGCGGGACAGCGTGTTCTGAGCCGAGCTGGCCAGCACGTTGTTGATCTGGGCCTCCAGCTCCAGAGGCAGCGAGATGGAGCGGTTCTTAGCTGAAGACACCCAGAAGGAAACAGCTTTCAGGGTTCAGGGAGGAGAAGCTCCTCCAGAACCGACGTAGGAATCACACAAACCAGCAACACGACGTCCAGATCGTCTGAAACAAACTCCTGCAGTGGACGTCAACATGAGGACAGAGACACAGACACCGGGTTCTGGACCAGAACCTCACCGGGTCACACATGCAACGCTTAGAGTGGAAGAACCTTGATATAAATCTGAATTAACCGTCTTTTCCTGGAGGGTTTTGGAGGCGGGGGATACAGGAACCGTAAACCAGCAGCAGGTGAAACAGTTTTAACCCCAGATTTCCTCTTTTAGCCCCTTTCTGCTCCGTTAATCAGACCCAGTCTGGAAAACTAATGAATGCAGCTCATCAGGAGGGACCTGACCCAATTCAGTTCAATTTAATTCATATAACGCCAATTCAAGTCATCTCAAGGCTCTTTCCAAAGTCAGACTCCATCAGATCCTCCAGGTTGGTGAGAAAGTTTCCTCTCTAAGGAAACCCAGCAGGTTGCATCAAGTCTCTCCAAGCAGCATTCACTCCTCCTGAAAGAGCGTAGAGCCACAGTGGACAGTCGTCTGCATTGTTGATGGCTTTGCAGCAATCCCTCATACTGAGCATGCATGAAGCGACAGTGGAGAGGAAAACTCCCCTTTAACAGGGAGGAGAACCTCCAGCAAAACCAGAACCAGGCTCAGTGTGAACGCTCATCTGCCTCCACCCACTGGGGCTTAGAGAAGACAGAGCAGAGACACAGAAAGCACAGAAGCTCACATTGACCCAGGAGTACTTTCTATGTTAGAGAAGACAGAGCAGAGACACAGAAAGCTCAGAAGCTCACATTGACCCAGGAGTACTTTCTATGTTAGAGAAGACAGAGCAGAGACACAGAAAGCACAGAAGCTCACATTGACCCAGGAGTACTTTCTATGTTAGAGAAGACAGAGCAGAGACACAGAAAGCACAGAAGCTCACATTGACCCAGGAGTACTTTCTATGTTAGAGAAGACAGAGCAGAGACACAGAAAGCACAGAAGCTCACATTGACCCAGGAGTACTTTCTATGGTAGATGGTAATGGAGGATGATCTGCCTCCCCTGATGATGTCACAGCTAACAGAACAAACAGTCCAGGTGACAGAAACAGGAAGCAGGTTGTGTCGGGGGGGACGGCTGGGAGTGGGCGGAGCCACAGGTGTGTTACCTGTGAGGGACAGCGTCTTGATGCAGGTCTCCACCTGTCCTCTGTGCTGCTGCTGCAGCCAGGGACAGTCCAGCAGCCGGACGGAGGACTGGAGCAGCTGGATCACGATGGTGTGGTGGGTCTGGTGGAGAGAAGAGACGTGAGCGTGAGCAGAACCAGCGGTGGGGGGGTGGGGGGGGCAGAGCCCGGCTGGAAAGCGTCGCCCACCTGCAGAGACGTGCTGTTCTCAGAGAAGGGCGAGCTGAAGAAGGCGTTGATGGTGTCGAACACCACGTTGATGATGTACTTCTCCAGGACCGGGTCGGACAGACGCTTCTCGCGTTTATTGCAGACCTGCAGGAGAAGCAGCATCACATATTCACCTGCTCTGGACCCGAGACCCGAATGTAAAAAGAAACGGCTCTGATGGCATCCTGATCTCCTCACTGTCCCTAAAAGCTGTGACCCGGTTTGTCCGGTTCTGGGTGTTCGGGTCGGCCAACGTTACCCGGGCCATGTCCACGGTGAAGTCCTCAAAGAGCTTCCAGATGTGGTTGGAGGTGTAGATCTCCTTCATCTCCACCTCGGTGTCCACGTAGCAGTGGTTCACAAAGTTCACGTAGGCGACCTTCACCTGCAACCAGACAGGCACAGGTCAGCCTCCCTGCAGCCCGGCACCACAACCAGAACCCGTCCGGGTCCAGGCACCTCGGTGATGCAGTCCTCGTGCGTCACCACCCGGACCACGTCCTCCAGCGGCAGCAGCGACGTGCATTTGATCTCCGTGTAGACGTTCTTCCCCTCGGCGCAGGCGGCCAGCAGCTCCACCAGGGAGATGTGGTACCTTCAGGGGAGACACGGTGCCGGGTCAGAGAGGTTCTGGAGGCTCTGGGTCAACAGGCTAAACACAGCAGAACTTCTCCTCCATGGTTCTGCTGCCAGGAGTCCAGTGTTTCCTATACACACCCTCCTGGTAGAGATGCATGAAAACCACATTTATCTTCTACTGCTGGAAAGGTTTGAAAAATCTAAACTTTTGGTTTAAATAAATTAATTTGTTAGGGAGGAAAAAAAATCCAAAAAAGTGTTTTTATAACAAATTTACTGGTTCAACAAATTCTGGCTTCACCAACGAAGCTTCAGAATCCCAGAAAGCTGTTTCCACCTTATTTTCCTCTGCCTTATTTCTATTTTGTATTTTTTATTCTTATTTTCTTATCTACTTCTTTTTGATCCACTGTATAAACGAGGACACGCTGTATATACCTGATGCACCTTGTCCTACTTTTGGCTCCTTCTACTGATTACTGAGCCGATGTGAGATCAATAAAGCCTATCTTATCTTCTTATCTTCTTATCTTATCTCTGTGAATGTTCCACTCTTTAAGAGAAGAAGAGCTCCAGCAGGTGTTTGATGAAGAGCGGCCGACAGAGACGAGGATCTAAACCAGAGCGCCGACCCTCTGCAGCCGCCATCTTGGGCTCGCCGGTCGCCATGACAGCAACGAGACGCCACGGGCCTGAAGAGGCTTTCCTGTCCCAGCGCCACAGACGTCAGCGTTCGCTCAGCTCCACCGACCTTCAGCTGGACCCATGGGTTGTGGGTACTGTTTCACCGATGCCATTTTTGGCCTGATAACAATAAACACTGATGTGTGTATATATATATGAAGAACTGCATACTACTTAGGGTAGTAGAACTTTTTATTACCTACCTGGAATGGGTGACAATAGTTAAATAAACTTTTGACTCCCAAAGGCCAAAATAGTGCAACTTTCATGACCTTCTATAACACGTATAATACTAGTCAGGAGAGAGAAGGCTGCGTTCAAGTGACATCCAAACATCAAAATGGTATCAGTGCCTATTTGTTGGTACTCGCTGATACCGATACCAACATTTTAGTGCTGGATCAGAACCCCGTCCCATACTGGTATCGGTATCGGTGCAACACGCGTTGTTGGCGGAGGATGTAGCTACCTGAGCGGGCTGCTCTCGCCGACGCCCTCCCTGCTCTCGGCCATCAGCTCCAGCATGGCGTTGAAGGAAGCCTTGTCGTTGTAGAAGACGACCACGTCCTCGCCCGCGTTGGTCAGCTGAAGGGAGGCAGGGGGAACGGCGTGAGAACGCGTGCGGACGCGCCGGCGGCTCGGCGGACGTGGCGCCACTGGCGGCGGCCTCACCTCGGTCATGATCATGTCCTGGCACTTCTTCACGTACTTCCCCTCCGCCTTGATGATGGTGTGCAGGAAGTTGAGGTACTGGACGTGGCGGCCATGCGTGGCCAGGCAGTGGATGAAGTGCTGCAGCACGCTCTCAGAGATCTCACTGCACAGCTGGTAGTTGTTGCTGAAGATGTGCTGCACCGTCTCTGCCTCCTGCAGCTGCAGGAAGGATCAGAACCAGGATCAGAACCAGGATCAGAGCCAGGATTAGAATCAGGATCAGAACCAGGATCAGAACCAGGATCAGAGCCAGGATCAGGGCCAGGATCAGAGCCAGGATCAGAGCCAGGATCAGAAACAGGGTCAGAGCCAGGATAGGAGCCAGGATCAGGATCAGAGCCAGGATCAGGATCAGGATCAGAACCAGGATCAGGATCAGGGTCAGGATCAGAGCCAGGATCAGATCAGAACCAGGATCAGAGCCAGGATCAGAACCAGGATCAGAACCAGGATCAGAGCCAGGATCAGAACCAGGATCAGGATCAGGATCAGAGCCAGGATCAGGATCAGGATCAGAACCAGGATCAGGATCAGGGTCAGGATCAGAGCCAGGATCAGATCAGAACCAGGATCAGAGCCAGGATCAGAACCAGGATCAGAACCAGGATCAGAGCCAGGATCAGAACCAGGATCAGGACCAGGATCAGAACCAGGATCAGGATCAGGGTCAGGATCAGAGCCAGGATCAGATCAGAACCAGGATCAGAGCCAGGATCAGAACCAGGATCAGAACCAGGATCAGAGCCAGGATCAGAGCCAGGATCAGATCAGAACCAGGATCAGAGCCAGGATCAGAACCAGGATCAGAACCAGGATCAGAACCAGGATCAGAGCCAGGATCAGAACCAGGATCAGAGCCAGGATCAGATCAGAACCAGGATCAGAGCCAGGATCAGATCAGAACCAGGATCAGAACCAGGATCAGAGCCAGGATCAGAACCAGGATCAGGATCAGGATCAGAGCCAGGATCAGAAACAGGGTCAGAACCAGGATCAAAGCCAGGGTCAGAACCAGGATCAGAACCAGGATCAGAGCCAGGATCAGAGCCAGGATCAGAACCAGGATCAGAGCCAGGATCAGAGCCAGGATCAGAACCAGGATCAGAGCCAGGATTAGAGCCAGGATCAGAACCAGGATCAGAGCCAGGATCAGAGCCAGGATCAGAACCAGGATCAGGATCAGAACCAGGATCAGAGCCAGGATCAGAACCAGGATCAGGATCAGAACCAGGATCAGAGCCAGGATCAAAACCAGGGTCAGAACCAGGATCAGAACCAGGATCAGGATCAAAACCAGGATCAGAGCCAGGATCAGTACCAGGATCAGAACCAGGATCAGAGCCAGGATCAGGATCAGAGCCAGGATCAGAGCCAGGATCAGAGCCAGGATCAGAAACAGGGTCAGAGCCAGGATCAGAACCAGGATCAGAACCAGGATCAGGATCAGAACCAGGATCAGAGCCAGGATCAGAGCCAGGATCAGAGCCAGGATTAAAACCAGGGTCAGAACCAGGATCAGAACCAGGATCAGGATCAGAACCAGGATCAGAGCCAGGATCAGTACCAGGATCAGAACCAGGATCAGAGCCAGGATTAGAACCAGGATCAGAACCAGGATCAGGATCAGAGCCAGGATCAGAGCCAGGATCAGAGCCAGGGTCAGAACCAGGGTCAGAACCAGGGTCAGAACCAGGATCAGAGCCAGGATTAGAACCAGGATCAGAACCAGGATCAGGATCAGAGCCAGGATCAGAGCCAGGATCAGAACCAGGGTCAGAACCAGGATTAGAGCCAGGATCAGAACCAGGATCAGAACCAGGATCAGGGTCAGAGCCAGGATCAGAGCCAGGATTAGAGCCAGGATCAGAGCCAGGATCAGAGCCAGCATCAAAACCAGGGTCAGAACCAGGATCAGAACCAGGATGAGAGCCAGGATAAGAACCAGGATCGCTTCGCTCTCAGAGAGCTTGTAATGATCAGTTATAAAAGCAGAAAACATGTTTTTATATCTCTGTCTGCAGGAGGTCGTCTCAAGCTGACGTCCCTCACTAACTTTCTGCTCACTTTATATCCTAATAATGTCCATCTTGGGTTTTATAGAAAACATTTAAGGTTAATATTTGGGGTAAATTAATCATAGCGATGATTATTGGTGATTTTTGTGAAAGACAGAGTCTCCATGGATAAAAAAAGTGTTTAACTTTAACATTTTGATGTTTAATTATGTCTTTCCTGAGAAACAGTAATTTTCCAATTAAATATTTAATCTTCTCTGACCCCCAGTGGGTGGAGGCAGATGAGCGTTCACACTGAGCCTGGTTCTGGTTCTGCTGGAGGTTCTCCTCCCTGTTAAAGGGGAGTTTTCCTCTCCACTGTCGCTTCATGCATGCTCAGTATGAGGGATTGCTGCAAAGCCATCAACAATGCAGACGACTCCAAAGTCTGAGTCCAAACATTATGGAGTTCCTACATTGACCACATGGTGGCACTGTTCTCAAATATAATTGTGTCTTTAAAAATAAGTTCAACTTTACACATTTGTTTTATTGCCAACTCTTATTTCAAGACAATTTTACATAGTTTCAGTTCCCTTTCTGCAGCATACCGTATTTTTCAGAATATAAGGCGCACATAAAATCCTTAACGAAGGTGCTCCTTATATATGATTACCGATGCGCTTACCGACTGATTTTTATGTGGTACAATGCGCTCAAAAATAACGGTACACTGTGTCACTAACTGAGGACCCCTGAGCTGTCTACCAGACTGCCTGACTGTAATGTCTAAAATAGAATTGCATTCATGTAAGGCAGCCTGGAGTACGTGCTAGCACCAATAAACCTAGTAAGTTCATTAACATAAAGTTTATTTTGGCCTTATGTTAGAAACAGGGCAGTGTAGTCCAGCTATGTGAAGGGGCGCACTGCAGAAAGGGAACTAATAGTACTGTAAGTAAAATTTAATTGAAATTAGTGTATTTTTCTTTTATCTGAGCAGCTAAATAAGACTATTTGCCAATGGAATGAGTGTTTTCACTCTTAAATAAGATAATTAGATATCCTGCTCTGAAGTAAGGAGATAAATTAAATTGTTCTTATTTTAAGTGCAAAAATCTTATTCCATTGGCAAATAGTCTTATTTAGCTGCTTAAATCAAGGAAAAATACCCTAATTTCAAGACAATTTTACTTACTTTTAGTTCCATTTTTGCAGAGCGGATTGATAATACACACTTGGGTAGAATATTTAATGCCATTCATAAAACCAGAGGACAGAAACGTCTGCTCTTCTTTTCCCAGGTCTGTAAATTAAACCTCCAGCGTCTGACTTAGGTTCTACGGTCTAATGATGGAAACCTGCAGAGGAAAAGCAGCGCACCCCGGGGTTGAGGAACAGGTTGAGGTTCTTGTGCAGCAGAGCTTGGTTCTCCTGGTTCCCCATGCAGAACTTCTGCAGAAACATGTGAGTGTATTTGATGATCTCCTGCATCTTCACGTCACTCTGCACAGAGAAGAGGAAACAAGATGTGGTTCTGGCTCAGATCACAGTTTATTTTCCAGTCTGTTTAAAACGTAACAACCAGGAGAAGTTTGAACATTAAAGAAAAGCTCAGAGGGCTTTTATTTTGACAGCCGGTCTCACCTTGTCGTAGGACACCTGCAGCAGGTCCAGCATGACTTTATGAGCTCCCATGTTCTTCAGCAACCGCTGCTGCTTCTTCCAAACTCCAGTGCTGCACATCCTGTTCAGCCTCTCCAGGATCTGCAGCAGCCACACATGGAGGGAAGGTTCAGATGTTCAGTTGAAGGTGTCCGTAAATCCTGATGAATCCAATCAATTACTTCGACTGCAGTCATGTCTTGATGACATCAAAAGCTGGATGACTTTAAATTTCCTGCATCTAAATTCTGACAAGACAGAAGTTGTATTTGGACCAGAGTCCTCAAAAAATAAACTTCTTAACCAATCACTTAATCTGGATGGCATTAACTTGGCCTCTGGTAATAAAGTTAAAAATCTTGGTGTTATTTTTGACCAAGACATGTCATTTAAATCCCATATTAAACAGGTTTCCAGAGTTTCCTTTCTTCACCTCAGGAATATCGCCAACATTAGAAACATTCTGTCCAGGAGTGATGCTGAAAAACTAGTCCATGCATTTGTTACTTCAAGGCTGGACTATTGTAATTCTTTACTATCAGGAAGTCCACAAAATGCAGTTCAAAGTCTTCAGCTGATCCAAAATGCTGCAGCAAGAGTTCTGATGAAAATCAACCAGAGGGATCATATTTCTCCAATTTTAGCTTCCCTTCATTGGCTTCCTGTTAAATCAAGAATAGAATTTAAAATTCTCCTTCTAACGTATAAAGCCCTTAATAATCAAGCTCCATCATATATCAGAGCTCTGATTACCCCGTATGTTCCTAACAGAGCACTTCGCTCTCAGACTGCAGGTCTGCTGGTGGTTCCTAGAGTCTCTAAAAGTAGAATGGGAGGCAGATCCTTTAGCTATCAGGCTCCTCTCCTGTGGAACCAACTCCCAGTTTTGGTCCGTGAGGCAGACACCCTGTCTACTTTTAAGACTAATCTTAAAACTTTTCTTTGTGACAAAGCTTCTAGTCAGAGTGGCTCATGTTACCCTGAGCTACCTCTATAGTTATGCTGCTATAGGCTTAGGCTGCTGGAGGACATCAGGGTCTATTTCTCTCACTCTGCTGAGTTCTCCTACTGCTCTCCAATCTGCATTGTTTGTTGTTATTTCAGCTTTTAACTTTTTATTCTGTCATTTTTCTCTTCATAGAAGGTACACCTGGTCTGGTGTTCTGTTAGCTGTGACATCATCAGGGGAGGCAGATCATCTGAGCTGCTGCTGCCAACAGCCTCATCTTAGATGATCCAGCTGGTCCCGTCTCTCAGCGTTTAACCCTGTTTAGACGTGGCTGAGTTTTTACTGCAACTAACTGTCTGTGTGGGGAACCTCGTAGAACAACCATAAATTGTTTCTGCGTAATAACAGACCAAAAATGCACAATTTCAAACTAAGAAGTCTTAATTGTTGTAGAAGAGGGATGTGTGAATCGTTGCTGGTGCGTCATGATCGCCTCGTTAGAAAAAAGGTAACGCTTCCAGAAAACGAGGACCAACTGGATGTAGCTGACCTGGTTTCTGTCTGAAGGGATGGATCCTTTCTGGGTGTTGGCATTTTACAAATACACTGAAATTATTAATCTTCAATCAATGTTGAGACTGAGGTTCTACTAAATACAGCAGATCTTTAATTACTGATAATTAATTTAAGTAACTGATGGTTACTGGGACCAGATGGACACCAGTCCAGTCCAGTTACCGTAAAAACCAACAGGAAGAGGACAAGACGTGCTGCGCCTTAAAAATATATTCATCTGAGAGGAACTCATGTTTCCCGTCAGTCCAACTAGATTTGTTTCATTTACAGCTGTGATCAGCAGATTATATTTGCAAACGTTTTTGGACTTTTCGTAATTTCTTTTTGTATAATCCAAACATTAAGATTCTATATTGGTTTTCTATAGAATCAAAGACATGTAATAAACGCTGGAAACTGTGCAGAAAGGAATCAAAACGAATCACTCGGAGCAGAGAAAACCGTCATCAACATGAAGACCTCCCAGCCACGCCCACACTCACTGATTGGTTGAGTGATTTTTGTTAACCAGCCTGCAGAAACACCACAAACGAAGGAGAGAAACAAAACCAACGAAGCACCGACACTCGGCTTTTCTCACCTCTTTGACATTCTGGTAGCTCTCGTTACCTTTCTGCGGCTTCTGTTTCTTTGGCGACGGCTCCACTGATGCCCCCTGCAGGATGCAGAAGGTAAGACAGCGTGTGCAGGCCTCATGTCATGATTATTAAGCACATGTAAGGTGAAATTTAATCAGCAACCACAGAGACGGCTGATCTGAAACCCTCAGTGGGACCTGATTCAAGTACAGTTTGTCCCACGGTTCGATTTTTCTGCATTTTATTCTGGAAGATTTATTGTAATTATTTATGAATGTAAACAATTGCATCTGGAACTCAGATGATCAGAACCAGCTTGCCTGGATTATGGTATAAAAACTCCAGCTATAAGAACGGATGGAAGGGATTTATTCACAAGTTTTGGTCCTTAAAAACTTTCTGGACTCTTGATTGAATCAGATCCGCGTTTTCCTTCAGTTTGACCCCCAGAACTAACAGAATTCTGTCAGAATGAAAATAAACCACTCTGCACTACATTTTCCCCTGCAGCTGATCCATGTCGGCTTCATCTTTGTTGAGTAAGTGATGAAAATCTGGAATCTGTTGAGTGTTTTTCTGTACACTTATAATCTCTCTTTTTGCTGTGACTACTAAATTAAAACTACCTGATTAGTTTAATTTCCTCTGCAGTCATATCATAGAGAAAAGACGTTGATCGTAAATATTTGTGGTTTACATTTTAAAGTTTTGCTCCATCTAAATAAGAAAAATCCTGACGTTCACCCAAAAATGATGCATTAAAGGCCGTATCTTTTATTAGATGGCAGTAAAATTTCTCGTTCTTGTTGTCTCTTGCTGCTACATCAGAATGATCCGTATTTCCCCTCCATGGATGCAGGAGCTGCTCTGAACCGACATCCATTTGCTTAGGAGTAAAAACGCAGGCAGACAATCTTATAGTCGTTTTCTGATAATTGTTTGAAGCTAGAGAAATAAGTGAGTTCTGTTGTGAAATGCAGCTTCTTTCATCTGCGCCTTCTAAGGTGAAATCTGACTTCTGCACTACAGACTTTCTGAAAATGACCTACGCCTTCATCACCACACGCTGTTATATTAGATTATATAACAACACGGACCAGTCCTTTCCACAGCGTCTCCAAATGCTTCAAAAGCACCGGAACATTTTACCTCAGTATTGACTTCTCTGCATTGGCTGCCTGCATCTTGTTGGGTTGATTTTAACATTCTTTTATTGTTTTTTAAGATTTTAAATAGCTTAGCTCCTGCTTACCTCCAAGATCTTCTGCAGGAGCGCTTCATTTCCAGAACACTACCATTAAACCCATAAACTACTCCTACAAGTTCCCAGAACCAGGTTTAAGAGCAGAGGAGAACGTTACTGCACCTAATATGTGGAACAGCTCACCCCTCAATATAAGATCTGCCCAAACATTTTAAATCGCTCCTGAAAACTCGTTTATGTTCCTCGGCATCTAAATAAGGTCTGACTTTGTCAACTACCCTTCCTGTTTGTTCACTGATGGTTTTATGATAACTATCCAGCACTTTGCGCAGGTCCAAGCTGTTTTATAAACGCTTAATGTTCAGTTTAGATGTCAGAAACATTTAATATTCATTTCACGCACAAACATGAAATACAATACATCAGCCCCACCCCCTCTGCGTATGAACCAAAGACCACATTGAGCCGAGACACCAGCAAACCCGACACCAAGGGAGAAGAAGTCAAGAACCAGAATCCAAGAAAGAGATTTGTTTGGTTTTAGTTTCTCAAGTAGCTTTTTACATCAATATAATGTGTATTAATATGGCTGTAAAACTGTACGCTGATGACATTGTACTTTTCAGCTCATCTTTCCTGTATTTTAAAAACTTTTTTAGGGAAAAGTTCTTCCATGTCGTCATTCTGTGGAGGATTATTGTGCATAAAAACAATTATAGTGACATCCTTCTGGTCACCTTTACATTTATCACCATCAAAATGATATTGCTTAAAA
This sequence comes from Fundulus heteroclitus, assembly GCF_011125445.2. Taxonomy (NCBI): domain Eukaryota; kingdom Metazoa; phylum Chordata; class Actinopteri; order Cyprinodontiformes; family Fundulidae; genus Fundulus; species Fundulus heteroclitus. Next base: position 41,382,084 of record NC_046361.1, on the reverse strand, counting down.
AAAATCTTGAAACGAAGCTTTTTGTTTAGTCAGACTATCTGTGTCGTTTAAACTTCCTGAACATTTTAACGGTAAATCTTCTCATCCTTACCTCCCCTTTCTCCTTCTTGTCTTTCTTGTCTTTCTTGCCCTCTCCACCTGAGCTCTTTTTCTCCACCCACAGCTCAGACTTCTCCACCAGCGTCCGCAGGCGGTCCAGGTCTGCCTTGATCAGTTTATAGTTTTCCACATCCTGAGCGGAGATCAGCAGCTGGACCTACAAACAGGCAGGAGTTAAAAGAGTGAATCCAAGTCTGACAGCAAAAACAGATTTTCTTAATAAGATATGAGGAATTCCCAGCCTAACAATAGTTAGTTTTGTCAAGGATACAATGGGCTTGTGCTTTTTTTAAAAAGGGGAAGGAACTTAAAAAAAACATGTAAAATGTGGATTTTTGTAAAATGTTTTGAAATGAACATTTTTAACTAATTAAGCTTTTGAGATCCCATTTCATAAAGCTGCAGTCGGTAACCTTTGTAAAAACATATATTTTACATATGTGTTAAAACTGTCACTAGCTATGTTTACATGCACAAAATTTCCCAATTGGATTGAAATGTATTCGGATTCAGAAACAGAAATAATCAGATTGTACCGTTTATACGGGCACAAAATTAATTAATACGATTAATGATGTGCGTTTATATGCACCTGGCTTTATTCAGAACAAAACCACTCTGACATGCGCAGTTATCAAAGTTGCCTAAATAAAAGTAAAAAAGTAAAAGATGTATTTCTGTCTTTGCTGAACAAAGCAGTAGAGTTCGTTATAAGGTTGTTTCTCTCCCAGGAGGGACTTTCAACAGGTTCTTATTATGGTTGAAACGTTACTGAATAAAGTTATTTTGAGCTCGTTTCATGTTTCAAACAGGAAGGTTGTATCGGGTTTGACTCACCCGATCGGGTGTGGGGCGCGCACACATTCAGAATAACTTATTCTGACCGGCGTTTATATGCATGTCGATCAGATTAACAGTCGGCATAAACCACCGCTCTCATCTGGATTACTATTTCATTACATTGATCTTAATCTGATCACAATATTCCGACTGGTGTGTTTACATGATGGAATTAGCTGCTGTGTCCTGGCAGTAAAATATAATAATCTGTGAAACATCCCTTTGGCACCACAAATCCACCGCTCAGAACCAACCAATCAGAGCCAGGAGAATGTCTGGCTCTGATTGGTTGGTGGTGTCATTCGCTCCGGTATACGAGCTGCTCACTGGATTTGGAGTCTTTGTTAGCAGGAAAAAGCTTCTTTTGACAATTTAACAGATTTCCTCATTGAGCTTAAATGAACTGTCAGAAAGAAAAAAGATGTGATTAATCCAGCTGAGAAGAATTTCCAAACATGGACATATTTTCTATGAATTGAGAGAGAGAAACCTAATCAAGACTTTAAGTTAATTTCAAATTAGGTTCAGATTCCTGAGGCCTAACTTTGGCTTGGCACATTAAATCATAGGTTAAAGAATGATTATATGGACAGTAAATGAAATATTTACTTTCCATAAATAGATATTTAAGATAACCTACATGTTGAGAAGCTCAACAATTTATTTTGTATTTTAGGTGCATTTAATGAACCAGAAACCCTGTAATAATTGGATTAATTTGTTACTGTTGATTCAGTTACAGATTAATTTTTTTGCGTCCCTGAATGAGTATAAACCTGTGGGCAAACAGCGTCTGTGTGTCCTGCACCTGTTTGAAGGTGTGCAGCACTTCCTGCCTCTGGCTGAAGTGCCTGAAGAGCAGCTGCAGCGCTCCGGACACCAGGGGAGCGTAGTTATGCATCGTCAGATGGATCAAGACGCGCAGGAACATCCGGCCGCCTTCATCGTCCACCTCCAGGATGCTGTTCACCTTCCTGCACCGACACACCTCCTGCTCAGCCTCTGAACGTCAGGGACTAACAGGGAGACGTAGAGAACCGTACGTACCCGACTCCAAACATCGCCTCGGCTTGGTCTCCAATCTGCGGCAGGTTTATGGCCGCTGCAGGAGTCAAAACATGGAGGAAGAAGTTACGCTCAATAAAAAGGCGAGACTGGAGCATTACAGCATGAACTCTGTTTATCTCATTCTAAATACTGAAAACGGCTTTTAGTTGACCTGCTTGCTCCATGTTAGTGGTGGCGTCCGCTTCGCCCATGGGATAAACGTCCACAAACTCCTTTTTGAAGACGGACAGCAGGAAGGAGATACGATAGTCCAGGCGAACGTTCAGGATGAACTGGTGAGGAGGACAACGTGAGTTGGCTGGAATCATAGATAACGCCTTAAATTCTCTGAGACAGACGATTCAACAGCAGGAATCTGAACAATGAAGCCTTTGATGGACGACGCACAGAACAAAACGGCTCAGCAAGGCTGCAGGTGACTCCCTCCCCATGAGCTACACCTGCAGGGACGGCTGTCCAGGTTCTGGGCCTGCCAGTGTCCCAATCAGGCTTTAAGGACAACAAATATCCCTGTTAAAGGGGAGTTTTCCTCTCCACTGTCGCTTCATGCATGCTCAGTATGAGGGATTGCTGCAAAGCCATCAACAATGCAGACGACTGTCCACTGTGGCTCTACGCTCTTTCAGGAGGAGTGAATGCTGCTTGGAGAGACTTGATGCAACCTGCTGGGTTTCCTTAGAGAGGAAACTTTCTCACCAACCTGGAGGATCTGATGGAAGCTGACTTTGGAAAGAGCCTTGATGAGATGTGATGTAAATTGGCGCTCTATGAATAAAACTGAATTGAATTCCCAGCAGGTCAGGAATTATATGGACGTCTGTGGGAGGTTCAGCTAGATGCAGTAGGTCCAGCCTCCACGGGCGACTGTGGCTTGTAGGGTTGAGTAGTTGTCTGACAATTAGAAGGTTGTGGGTTCGATTCCAGCTTCCCCTTGCCACATGTTGGTGTGCCCCTAAGCACTTAACCCCAAGTGTATGAAGTGTATGTGTGCGCTTTAGTGAGAGTGATTGGGTAAATGTAGCTATACATATACAGCGCTTTGGGTGGTCAAGCGCTATATAAGTCCATTTACCATTCACACACAGCTCCAGGAGGCAAAGCTGCTCCTGGGCTGGGCAACAAAACGAGGTGTTGGCCAGATCTGGGGACATGTACCATAGAAGTTCCCTGGCTGAGGGGGTAAAGGAGAGGCACTGACTGCTGTCTGTGCTTCTGCACTGAAAATGACTTCAGATTACCCTTAGAGTAACCAGACGGTGAGCCAAAGGGTCTGGTTCAAGAGTGCTAGCTTACAGCTCTGTTGTCTGGACGCGTTACAGCTTCACTGATGTACGTGAGCTTTAAGTTGCTCTGAAACATCCGTGTCGTAATGTTAGCGTAGCACTGTTAAGCTAACGGTCTGATTTAGCCGTAATTTTGAAAAACTTTCAGCGTAGAACGCCGTTATGCTGAAATGTGCTGGATAAAATCTGCTGGTTAGAGCTGCTAATTTACTCCATCCTCTCAGGAATGTTCCACATTATTCAGCCGGCTGTGGATGCAGCTGTGATTTAATAAGTTGCTTTACCAGATTAAATGTTATAAATTAATGCGTATAGTCTGGTGCGATTTATATATGTTTTTTCCTCTTTATGACGCATTTTTTGACTGATACAGCTTATATTCCAGAGGGACTCACAGTCTGAAACATACAGCAGATTCCACGTGGTTTTTACCACATGGCTGATGTTCATAGACTAAACACAGGAAACGTTTAACACTTTTCAGCATTTACAACACAAGCGTTTAATGAAGGTACGTCTTTACATTTTACAGCTGGCTCAAACGTTGTGGTAAGAAGCTTGGTAAAAGAAGCACTGCCCTTACCTGCAGTATCTCCAGGATCTTTAGTTTGGTGTCCATCACGGTCAGATCCAAGTTATCGATGCTATCTTTACTGCCTCGCTGTCCCTCCAGAGCAAACCCTGCCCCCCTCGGCCCAGACCCTCCAAACGTGGACTGTCTTCGGTTGAGGACCATGGTGGACATCATCTGGCCCATCCCATGTATGGTGCGCCGTACGTTCCTCCCTTTGGACACGGATCAAAAGGACAGACGGGTTCTGTGAAGCTATTGTCAGCAATCGCTCCTTTACCTTAAATAAATAGACGCCGCGTAGCAGCCAGTTTGTAGAGAAGTAAAGCTGAGCTTGACTACATTGTTTCATTCCTGGGATCAGTGGGAATGGATGTAAATGACTTTTAATACATCAGTACATGTGTGTTTATAATGAATTTATTTAAAGCAACGCTTCGATTGGTGGCGGATTAAAAGCTGAGGGTGCATAGACATAATATAAGAGTAGACGCGTCATTGGGCGGGTTCTGCCTATGCTGCGATGCGTCAGAGCGTCCGCCATCTTTAATGTGGCAAATCTGCAGTTACTCAGTCTCTTAAACAGTATCAGAGGGACTTTAATCTCTGAATATACTTTGTATTCGTAGTATTTTTTTTTTTGTAATATTACAAGTTTATTTTCGTATCCCTTTAGCTTCATTCTCATGAATTTAAATAATTAAAATAATCTAACCTGGCCCTATTACTTCAGGAGTGAAATAATTCTGCAAACTGTGACTATTCTGGAAATGTTCCCCCTTAATTCTCATAATTATTTTATCATAACATTATCACTTTTGTGTTTGTTTGTTTATTTTTACTTTATTGACCTAGGACTTTTTTTTCTCATATTATTAATCTTACCTCTTTAATACTCACCCAAAAAGTCTGTTCCTAAAGGTTCACATGTGACACGGTTTTATGAAATAATGAAGACCACAATGTTTAGATTTAACAAATTGATCCTTATATTCATAACACATACACACACAAATATATATATATATATATATATATATATATATATATATATATATATATATATATATATATATGTGTATACATATATATATATATATATATGTGTGTGTGTGTGTTTATTGCAGCACAGGAATGAGGCATCTTCTCTGATCCACGTTCACTACAATAGAACTCAACTTTTTTCTGCCACATACAACATGGCGGTGACGTTGACGTGCGAACCTGCGCCCTATGACGCGTCTACGTATATATGATGTCTTTGTGAGGGTGGGCCAACCAGACGGAGGAGCGTACCTGAGCCCTCCTCCTGAAACGGCAGGGTGGTGTGTGCAGGATTTGGTCTGCAGTCGATGATGCCAAGCAGAGTCCTGGTCAGTCTGAGCAGCTCAAAGAAACTGTAGAAGCCAAAGTAGATTAAATGCCTGGCTAAACTCACCACCTGGGAGAGAAAGGAGGACAAAAGAGCAGATCAGAGGAGGAAAGGAGCGACTGGGAGGAATATGAAACCGGCTTTGTGTGGAAAAGGATAAATGCCTCATATGTGAGTTTGTTTTTTTCCTCGTTGTGGAAAGGCAGGTCGTCGTTCAGGACGTTGTTCAGATACTCTTCCATGAAGACCATGGTGTTGGCAAAACGGTTCTTCTTGTTGTCTCTGCTGTCATCCAGATTTGAATCATAACTGAGGATGAAAAGAAGGCCTGATAAACCAAAGTACGTTTAAAAGTGCTCACGTTCACGCTCCGGTTTCTGCATAAAACACCAGCAGGAACTATTTATCATTATTTTAAATTCATTGTGAGACTCAGAATGCCTGCAGTAAAATACGCTGATGCATGTTGGCATATTTTAACTTAACGATGGTAGCCTTTACCTTTACTGACTTCACTGCAAAAAGGGAACAGAAAGTAAGTCAAATATACTAGAAATGAGTGCATTGGTCGTTTATTTGAGCAGGTAAATAAGATTATCTGCCAATGGAATGAGCATTGTTACCCCTAAAATAAGATAATTAGTTATAATGCAGTTCCTATTTTAAGGCGAAAAACCTATTCAATTGGCAGATCATCTGACTTGATTAAGGGCTAATAAACTCAATTTAAGAATTTTTTAATCTTACTTTTAGTTCCCTTTTTGCAGTGCTTCTAAATATCCATGTGGGCGTTGCTGCTGTTGTTCTAAGTTTGACTGGGAGGCCTTTAATAGACCGTAGCATGAGTTGAGAGAATTAGAGAAGCAGCTAATAAAGAAGCAAAGATATTGTCGATAAAGTCAGGATTTACACCATTTTCTCTAGGGGGCGCCGTTTGGTCGACTCCTCTAGAACAAGCGCACAAAACATACTAGGGCTGTATGATATAGGAAAAAAGCTTAGTTCTTGGGTCTGCGTTGTGATTGGCTGGGAGGATGTAATGATGTAATATTAACCCACGTGATAGAATGCAAAAAGAAGGAAAACTATTATTCTATTGAACTTTTTATTCTTTTTTTCAATTTTTGATTTTCGTCTATTGATTGATATTTATTGTTATTGAATTATCGTTCAGTCCCAAAAGAAAAAAAACCCCTTCAAATCATAAGATTCAGTCACTCAACAACTGTTAATGGAAAAAAAGCTGCCGTATATTACCATATATGCTTTTTTGTAAAGCACCATAACTCTAGACTGTGTAAGGAGGAAATAACACATTTTCACCTGAACAGGGACTTAAAACCTGGACCTTCAGATTAAAAGCCTGATGCTCTACGGACTGAGCTGCCCAGGCTCTGCTAGTGAACCTGAAACAAATGAGAATGTGTCATGCTGAGGGACAGGGGGCGCCAGAGGTCACATGGACTCCATCAGATTACCTTTAATAACACCTCAGAGTATCTCCTGCTGCATGTAGATTCACCTGGAACTGATCGCCCAGAGGACTCAGGCTTCAACTTACAGAAACTCACAACACAGCGGTGGGTTTGATTCCTGCCAGGTTTCAGCCCAGTCCACACCTCCATGCATGTGGGCCAGGCTAACGAGGAGCCTAACGAGGATTCTAACGAGGATCCTAACGAGGATCCTAACGAGGAGCCTAACGACTCTCCACTGTAGGGGCGATCAGCTCCAGGTGAATCTACAGGTGAATCTAACCTACAGGTCTATAAAGCTGGAACTCCTCACTGCTCCAGACATTTTGAACTGAAAAAGCTTCCTGGATGGAAGACAAACGTCCAGTTGTTGTATTTTTTAACCTTTTTTATGACGTTTGTTAACTTTCGCCTCTGGTTTGCAAACTGGAGTGGCTCTAATATGAAGGTATTCACTAAAATCTACTCACTCTTTGATGGTGATGGAGGTCGGTATCTCAGTCCAGAGTCGTGCGAACTTCACCGGGGTGACGAGCTCCTGAGGGTCTCGGTCCACATGGGCGTGCAGCATGAGGCGGCAGAAAGAAGCCCGGAGGTCAAAGGGCAGTGTCTCGTCCATCATGCAGAGGAAGATGAGTTCCACGTCCAGCTGCTTGGAGATCTCGTCTATGGCCAGGTACTGGCGGTCCAGACACATCCGAGCAAAGAGCTTCAGCTGGTACCTGGGGAGAGCATGGAGACATTTACAGACCAGCGGGACGCTTGTCGTGTCGTTTTTGCGCAGGTAATCCCCGGTGGAGACGTACCTGTAGTAGGTGAGGACGTTTTCATCGTGAGCATTCCCTTGTCTGGCTTCCTGGGCGAGCTGTCTGATGCTCTTCTCCTGTTTCTCAGAGTTTTTATCCATCCACATCAGCCAGACCTAAACGACACGACAGATTTTTACTGATTTTTACCACCTCTAGAGATATTATATTTAATCAAGGACATAAAAACTTGAACATTGTGCTGTAGAGCTTTAAATGTTACATGTTTGCTTTGTGACTTCTGCTTAGTTTTGGTCCCACTGAGGAACCTGGGATGCTGGCCTACCTCATCCTCGTCTCCATAGTCGTCCATCCCCAGGTATTCTCCCCCAACGACTCCAGGGGGCGCCTCTTTGGGCACACGTCGCCTGAAACCAGAAACAACTTCAATGTTTTAGCACTAAAAGGCTGTTTGACAACATTACCGTGTTTATCGGACCATAAGGAGCACTAAATATTCCCTAGTGTGTAACATCACTCCTCCACGTCCACAGCTGTCTATCCGTCTCAGGAGGACAGAGTAGTTGTTTCTAACACCAGTAGAGTGTTAGTAACACTGCCCTGTTTCTAACATGAGGCCATAATAAACTTTATATTGAATTAACTTCCTAGGTTTATTGTTGCTAGCGCGTACTCCAGGCTGCCTTACATGAACGCACTTCTAGTTTACACATTACAGTCAGGCAGTCTGTAGACAGCTCAGGGGTCCTCAGGTAGTGACACAGTGTACCGTAATGCTCCAAATATCCATTGAGTAGAGCGGCTCCATTACTAACTAAAGTCATATTTACACATTTTAACAGATTTATGAGCGCATTGTACCACATAAAATCAGTCAGTAAGCACAACGGTGATCAGATATAAGGCGCACTATTAATTTGTGAGAAGATTTAAGGATTTTAGGTGTACACTATAGGCCGAAAATTACAGTAATATCAGCGATATTAACACTTATTACATAATCTCTGTGTTGCTCCCTTCTGGTCAAAGTGTGAAAGGCCAGATGGAGGAAATACGAGGAGCTTCTCCCACATTTATTATGCATTATATTATAATATCCATCCTCTATGCTCCTGGTGCTACTGCAGGATTGATAATTATCATATCCATTTTTAATTGGTTGAACTGAAATTAGAAATAACAGAGGAACTGTATAGGTGCAAACATATCTGGGTTTTATTTAACAAAACAAAGTCTAATCTGCTGATTCGACACCTATTTGGACAAATGGATGAATCTTCACGTCCGTGTGACGTGTAGGTGTGGTGAACGGAGCAGGGGTCAAAGGTTAGAGTCTGACTCCGCCCTGAACTCGTGGCTGCAGCCAGGAGCTTTTGGGACGACAGGAAGCCTTTAAAGCTCCGGTGGACTTTGGTCGGTTCTGACTCACTCTGTCTTGATGAGGATGTCCTGGTTCTTGGGATCCAGCACACATTTACAGATCAGCTCCTGGGTGACGGGGATGGCAACGTTGTTGGACACACACAGATCAGAGAGGTAGTCCAGAAACCTGCAGACACAGAAACCGATGCAAGAGAAAGTTAGTCAGAACATGGACTCAGGATGTAATCATGGAGATATAAGGGCGTCATGGCGTTCTGCTAACTGGCAGACATCCCGTATCTGTGGTTTATTAGCATCCTGGGGAAGTCAAGGAGAAAATAATTTTAAATCCTATAAGGCACCGAACATTTTCTGCTGCTGTTGCTGTTTGTAGCGACTGGTTCTGAGGCAGAACGGCTCGGTTCTGCCTCCTGAGCGTACCTGGGCTCCCGGTTCTTGCGCACCAGGCTGACGAAGGTCTCCACCTCGGTCTTGGTGATGTGTTTCTCCAGCAGTTTGCGGTTGTTGTGCAGGAGGGCGGTGATGGTGTCCTCGGCCAGGATGTCGTAGCCGATCTGACTCTGCATCACGCCAAACTGCTTGGCTATGTGCTCCTGCAGGGAAGAGCAGAACCAGCTAGAACGTCTAAAGCTGCCACCGCTGCTTTCCCCCGCTGTCTTTGAGTCTTAAAGTATAAAACATGTATTTCCTGCCTTCATTCTTTTAAAAATTATTCAGTAGTTCTTAAATTCTATCCATCCATGGTCTATAGGGGGTTGTCTGTGCATGGTTATTCCTCCTGGACAGGTCGGCCAGAGGAAGCTGGAGTACCCAGAGAGAACCCATGCATGCACAGAGAGAACATGCAGAAAGAGCCCAGCTCAGGATTTGAACCCAGGACCTTCTTACTGCAAGGCAGCACCAGCATTTGATTAATTTTGGTTCAGATTATCTTGGGTTTGTAGCACTAATACTGAAAACTGGCAGTATTTTGACTTCCTGACTGAATTCACACACAATCAAAAATAAAAAGGGAGAATTTGACAACTTTTCAGACTTTAGACACATTCAGGTTCTTATACTGGATCTGAATAAAATACAAAAACAACGCATTGAAACTGTTCTCAGAAGATGCTTTAAAGAACCGGCAGAACTGTCTGAGAAGCACAAAACCACAGAAATATAAAACGTGAACATTATCCAAATAACCGGTACCAGCTTCTGGACTGGTTCTGGTTTGTGGATCCTACAGATAATTTTACTATTCTAGCAGATCAAGGTAGAATATTTTGTACGTAAATGTGAACAATCCTAAAAACACGTCAACTTTTTTTCAAAATAAATGAGTAAAAAGGTTTGCAAGCATGAAATGAAAGCTCTATGATGCGAGGTTGTAGCGGATCAGATGAAAAACGTTCAGATCTAGGCAAGTTTTCTAGGTCCAGTTCTCCACTGTTTTATAAGAAAACATTTATTACAGCATAGATTATCCATAAATCTGCTAATTGATTAATAATTTCTATTTCTGTCCTCAAAACGTGCATTAGTACATAAATAAACAGAGACGTCACATGGAGGCTCTCTGGTTTGTTCAGGATGAACAGATGCAGCACAAAAGAAGTCAGGAAGAGGCCAAGAAAGCATGAAGCTGCGTTATTTTACGTTAACTAAGACTAAAGAGCCTTTCTCTAATTGTTCAGACAGTCAAAGCCAACAGGACGTGCATCAGACTGTATCTGATGGTTGTCAGGGAGCATCTGGGCCGTGGGTTTAACTCTGATTCCCGTTTTTTCTCCTGGTTCTTTAATAACGAGCAGCTCCTTCCAGCCTTCCTCTGCTGGCAGCTGAAATATTTCCCCCCTAATGCGACATTTAGGTTAGTTTCAGGTCAAAGAGGGTTATTTGCTATAAAGGTGCACAGATCCAGGATCTGTAAACCAGGAAACGTTCACTGAGGTCTGAGCGGTTGGTTCTGGAGCAGCAGCCCGGCCCGCTACACCCTGCTGCTCCAGAACCAGGCGCCCAGGTTCCTGACGGCCCACCTGGTTCTTGCGGTAGTCGTCCTGTGAGTGTCGCAGGACCCGGTAGCAGAGGCGCAACATGTACTGGTACGGCGCGTTCTTCTGGTCGACCAGCTCCTCCAGCTGCAGCAGAGCGCCCTCACCTTCCCCTCGGTCCTTGAAGGGAGCCTTCAGGATGCCGAAGATCTGCGGAAACAAGCAGAACTGGAACGTCAGAGCAGAACTGGACCAGGAGCAGGAATGTTTCTGCCAGAACTTCTTCAGACCCTACCCTGTTCATCAGGAAAACATCTACAGATCCTCCTAAATTACTCTAAAGACGACACGGTGGAGGTTGGCAGCAGCTGCCCCACAACACCCTGAGCTCAGGACCATCAGCCGCTAACGACAGGCCACCAGAACCCACCAGAACCCTCCAGAACCCTCCAGAACCCACCAGAACCAGGACCACACCGGCACCATCCCGCCTGTCTGTAGCGTTATCTGCTCTATTGTTGCTGCTGATCACGCGTCTCTTTAAAGGAGCAAAGCGTAAATGTTTCTGCAGAAGTCTGCCCCCTCTGGCCACAGGTTGCTATGACAGCAGCGCTGTGAACGCACAGCGGAGGAGAGGAGAAGCACCTGAGAAGGCGTGACGTCTTCTCAGGTAAGAAAGCTGTAAAGAAACCCGCTTTCTCCCGCTAACGATTACGGCGCAGACTCAGCGAGGTAACGGAGCGAGCAGCGCAGCACACCTAGACCCCGCCCAGAGGATTTAATCTCTCCATCAGGAAACGACTGATCCGGCCTTTAGAGGCAATAACTGCTGTAAATAGAGGAAACCAGAGTATTTTACAGCAAATACATAATTTAAGCTTAGAAAGAACAGGGTTCTGGTGCCGTCGGGTCACCCTCGGTTCCTCATCCCTCACTGCGGACGGTTCACTTTACATCAGAGCACGACTTCTATGATATTCTTGTTTTTATTTGTTAAATTCAGACACGTTCTCACCACCACGGCCCGCTGGGTCCGGTTCTGGACCGGAGAAACCACGGTAGGTTCTCCTGTGACTGTTTCACCTGCGGCTCGCTGCCGGTTAGGACACTTTAAGAGGAACGGAAGGAAGCGGACCTGTTTCAGGATGTTCTGCTCTCTCATCAGTTTCTGCCGCTCTCGGTTGGGTTTGGTCATGACCACGTCCAGAACCGGCTGGCCGCTGTTGGCGACGTCTGCCACGAAGAAAACCACGTCCTCCAGCAGCTTGATGGCGAACCTGAGAAGCACAAAGAGGAGAAGCTTCAGAGCCGAGGGTCCAGAAGGTTCCTGGAGATCCGGCCGAGGCAGCGCGGGTCACGGCGCCGTACCTGCGGTCGTTCTGGCTGATGAAGCCGGAGCTGAACTGCTCCACCACGGTCGCCAGCATGGCGCTGGCGTCGTTGGCGAAGTCCAGATCTCGGATCTCCATGACGGGAACGGAGACGATGGCGAACGCCTCCTTGTCCTCTTTGGTGGGACACGTCCCCAGCTGCAGGAGGATTCACGTTAGTCGGCTCTTCACACAAACATCTGGCTGAGCAGCAGCAGAACCCACCATGAGTCGGATGGGCCGCTCCTCGTCGATGTCGATGGGAACGTTGGTGCTGTGGATCCAGGTGTTGGTGCAGAGATGTCTGAGCCGGACGTAAGAGTTTCTGCAAGAGAAGGCGACTCTTAGGGTTCTATTTAACTTTATTAGAGTCAGAAATACTTTAATAATCCCAGAGGGAAATTACTGTTTATTAAGCTGCTTCAGGTGAGTCTCAGCAGCCAGTAGGTGGCGCTGCTGATGCCTCCAACTGCTGCTCTTCATTGTTCTAAGTAACAATTTGGTTTATTTGTTGTGTTTATAAAAATCACATTATTTAGCAATCGTCCTTTACACGTGTGGACAGATGTGTAAGATGATGAAGGACACCATCTGAAACGCCTTAATCAGCAAACAGTTCCCAGTGCTGGAGCCTCTATGTTCCCTGATGGATGGATGATGGATGGATGGATGGATGTATAAATGGATGGATGGATGGATGGATGGATGGATGGATGGATGGATGGATGGATGGATGGAATGATGTATAAATTGATGGATGGATGGATGGATGGATGGATGGATGGATGGAAGGATGTATAAATTTATGGATGGATGGATAGATGGAAGGATGTATAAATTGATGGATGGATGGATGGATGTGGAGATGGATGGATGGATGGTTGGATGGAAGGATGTATAAATTGATGGATGTATAAATGGATGGATGTGGAGATGGATGGATGGATGGATGGATGGTTGGATGGAAGGATGTATGTATGGATGGATGGATGGATGGATGGATGTATAAATGGATGGATGGGTGTATAAATGGATGGATGGATGGATGGTTGGATGGAAGGATGTATAAATTGATGGATGGATGGATGGATGGATGGATGGATGTATAAATTGATGGATGGATGGATGGATGGATGGATGGATGTATAAATGGATGGATGGGTGTATAAATGGATGGATGGATGGATGGATGGATGGATGGATGGATGTATAAATGGATGGATGGGTGTATAAATGGATGGATGGATGGATGGATGGATGGATGGATGGATGGTTGGATGGAAGGATGTATAAATGGATGGATGGATGTATAAATGGATGGATGGATGGATGTGGAGATGGATGATGGATGGATGGATGGATGGATGGATGGATGGATGTATAAATGGATGGATGGGTGTATAAATGGATGGATGGATGGATGGTTGGATGGAAGGATGTATAAATTGATGGATGGATGGATGGATGTAGAAATGGATGGATGTATAAATGGATGGATGGATGGTTGGATGGAAGGATGTATAAATGGATGGATGTATAAATGGATGGATGGATGGATGGATGTATAAATAGATGGATGTATAAATGGATGGATGGATGGTTGGATGGAAGGATGTATAAATTGATGAATGGATGGATGGATGGATGGATGGATGGATGTATAAATTGATGGATGGATGGATGGATGGATGGATGTATAAATTGATGGATGGATGGATGTATAAATGGATGGATGGATGGATGGATGGATGGATGTATAAATTGATGGATGGATGGATGTATAAATGGATGGATGGATGGATGGATGGTAACTGCTGCTGCTTGCCTTTCAAAGCTGCTGGACATCTCGGCATAATAAAAGTTTAACTTCTAAGGCGGGGGCTCTGGGGTGGGGGCGTGGGCGGGGGCTCTGGGCTGCTGTCTCTGGGTTGGGGGCTCTACTCCAGCTGATGGTTCACCAGGTCAACAAAGCGGCTGCGTGGACAGCCGACACCAGCAGGGGGCGTCTTACCGCGGGACGAAGGAGTCGGTCTTCTGCAGCGTGGTCGGGTCGAGCTCGAACAGCGAGGCGATGTCGTTTCCGTGAGGCACCACCATCAGCTTGAACTTGATCCGCTCGCCGAGGGAACGCTTGCTGATCCGGCTCTTGTCCATCTGCAGAGACAGAGAACATCAGGAAGGCCGCCGCCTGCAGCGCCCCCTGGTGTTGACGGTGAGGAGGAAACTCACCGAGGCCGAGAGGTCAGCAGCGTCTCCTTTATAAGCCGGGTTCTCCTGCAACAAGACAGCAGGAATGACGGCTTCGCCTGTTCATCCATAAAGGAACACGGTCAGCGTTGTGTCAGCGGTTACCTCTGCCGCCAGGTAGTTTCCTGTCGCCAGGTGTTTGAATCTGTAGAGGCTGTTCCAGTGCCCCGCCCCCCCACGGCAGGGGTCATGATGGACGACCTGACGGACCAATCAGAGCACAGTTAGAGGGGCCAGTCAGCGTGTGCTGGTATGTCTGGTGTGTGACAATGAGCCAACGGTACATGTTGCATATTATGGACACAGAAAACAGTTAAACGACACATAAACTGGATTTTCCTTTCGTTTATTTTGTTTGATTGGAATTTACTTGTCTTCTAGGCGTGGCTTCACCTGGCGTGTCACTCTCAGGTGTGCAGACCAAACAGTCCCCAGGGGTTTGCCCGTAATTCATTGGTTCCCATTACGGCTCAAACTAAGAGGATTAAAGCGGGCCGATACTGACCAGAGCGGATGTTTCTGTTTATAGTAATCATTGGAACGTGTTTAAGATATTTTCAGTTTGTATTAGTTTGTAAAGGTGTTGTTTTGTTTGCTCTTTGTCTTTGGCGTGAATAGTGGTGTATTTTTCCATTTTCATTTGATGCGACCCTAATAATATTTTTTCCTAATTTAAATTAATTTGTATTTAAGCTGTTTGTCATTTGTTGTTGGTTCTGTTGGGTTACATGTGGCGTCTCTTCATGTGGGGCCACCAGATGGCGCTGTGGAGCTCCATGGTCACAATAATCAGTGGACAGGATCGTTCTTTATAGAGTAATGTTGTAAAAAAGACAGATTCCCTTACCAGTAAAATTCAGTTATAAATATTTGTGACTATATATCTAAGTCTGCCAGAAAACTAAAAGGCTCAGCAGCTAAATCCTCCTGAGGCGTCTTGATATTGGAGCCAACGTTTGTTTAAATAATGAACATCAGTAATCTCA
This sequence comes from Fundulus heteroclitus, assembly GCF_011125445.2. Lineage (NCBI taxonomy): Eukaryota > Metazoa > Chordata > Actinopteri > Cyprinodontiformes > Fundulidae > Fundulus > Fundulus heteroclitus. The sequence goes on along the minus strand of NC_046361.1, from coordinate 41,366,647 downwards.
CTGAGCATGCCCAGTACGCTCTCAGCAGACATAGTGGGGCACATATCCTACGGCACTAAAATGGGATCGTCCAATCAGAGCGCTGGAAATTCAGACGTTACGTTTCCGTTCTGCTGGATAGAGAGAGAGCATCAAGGCAGATTTATTTATATATATTCTATATATATTTATATAACAGATTTCAGTACAAGGTTGATACAAAGTGCTTTACATGATTAAAACATTGGAAAAATAAAAACAGAAAACAAAAAAAATAAATAGTTGGAATAAAATTTAGGACTATTTAAACTAATTAAAACAGGAAAATTGTAAACTAAGACCAAATATTAATCTAGTGTTGGTTGTCCTTGGTGGATCACTGAAGGATTTATGTGAATCTTTTCTGTTCAATAATTGAACAATGAGGGATCCTTTATTTGTAATTGTATGTATAAAAATGTAATTACATTTAGCTTTTTTTAAATTTATTTTCTAGTGTGTTGTTTATGTTAATTTATCTGTTTAATTTAAAAATGTATCAAAGTCAGGTTGTAAAAAAAATGTGTTGCTGCTAATTTAAGGTAACCTTATGCAAAATAAAGCTTTTTGCGCCCCACTGAACTTCTCAGAGACGCCACTGTTGTTACACTGCTGTTACACTGCTGCCCCCCCCCCCATCTTAAACCTGTTCTCACTGCCAGACCAAACACACACAGCAGCTCCTCCCCACAGTCTATAAACCTCTTCTATTCAAGCTAAAATGTGCTTCTCTTAGTTTTTTATTCAACAAAATCACAGAAAATCAAAACCTCCTCCCATCTAACCCAGAGTTGAGACCCAGAAAGACAAAAAATGGCAGCAGTGGAGCAAATCACCGATAAATCTATGCAAACCTTTGGCTACTTTATGGTTTGTGTCGTCGTATTTCATGTATATCTTGATATTCATATTTATATGTTGATGCATGCTCATCGTACCTCGACCTCCCACAGCGCGTTGGAGCTGGTGGCGGACGTCGCCGACTGCCTCAGCGTCGTTCGCAGAAAAACGTGCAGCTTGCTTTTGTACTCGTCGCAGGTCAGAAACTTTTCCTGCTCGGCGTGGAACAAACGCACCACATCACCCTGGACACAGGAGGCGGTTTTAACCGTCAGACAGATAAAAACTACACTTCCCAGGGTCCATTTCTGCATAATGTGTCTGATCACACAGGTTCACATCACTGCTGCAGCCTGAAGGCTCCGTCTCCACGCTGTAGGCTGAGATTTTTGGGAAACATTTGCGTTTCTGACTCATTTTTGGTGTGAATTAAGCAACACTTCATCCTGACCCCGGCTCAGCAGGAACCAGGAAGAGACGCCTGCAGGAGTCTAGCGCACACTTTCACTCACTCCTTTCAGGACCTCCTCTCTGTGGTCGCTGAACATCATGAACAGGTTGATCTTCCAGCTGGTGTTGCAGTTCACAGAGTTCACCTGCAGGGGGAGACATGATTTAGGCCGCTGTGTGAAAACTTTGTGCCCCTCTGGGTATTTCCCATAGACATTATATACTAGATACATTCACTACTTTCTGCCACATACAATATGACGTTGACGTGCGAACCTGCGTCCAGTGAGGCGTCTATGTTTATGATGTCTGTGATTTTCTCTCTTTCTTGTGACATTTACTTCCTGGTTGCCTTTAGTGTTGCCGTCTGTCTCTATCACTATTTCTTGTTGCTTGGTGTTTTGTTACCAGTTTGCATGTCAGATCTTTTCTATCTTAGTATAATTTGTGACTCTGATTTTCATCGTTAAGGTGAAGGGCGTCTCACCTCTTTACATCCTGGATGGTCGCTCAGCTCGTAGTTGGAGGCGTGCAGCGGCTGGCCGGCGTTCACCGGGTTCAGGATGACCTTATCTCCCACAACCACCTAAAAAAAATAACATTAAACGTTCACCCACATTAAGCATTTAATCTTGCATTTATGTCAACAATTCAGGTTGTGAAAATGAAAAATATTAAACTGAAAAACACAAAATAAAATTGGGTTGAACATAAAATTAGATTATAAGAAATATCAATAAATCACCAGTATAAAAATCTTCAAATATTTAATAAATGAGTAAGAAAAAAAAACTGGATAAATAATTTTCCTGGCAAAAAAATAAATAAAAAAATATGAACATTTGATTTAACTTTTAATTTTTATAGTTTTAGAAGTTAAATTTCTAAGGATATGAAACTATCAATTATAAAGAAGACTGTGAATGAAAATTATAATTTAAAATATATGATTCCACGTTTTTTTGTATTTGAACTTCTTAGAATAAATCAAATGATGTAAAACTTAAATTTGCATCTGAATGTCTATAGATGTTTAATAATTTAAATAAACTAGTTTCAAATTGTTTATAGTAAAACAAAGAGTCACTGAAAGTCAAACTTAATTAACAATTCACTTCGTCTTGTGTTTAGGTGATTTTACGTTGCATATATATTTATTGTATTTTATTGTTCAGAAACCTAGAAGATTTGATTCACAATTAATTTTGTAAATCTAAATAAAAAATTCACATTTTTCACATTTTAGAACATTAAAATGTATCTTATGCATTAATAGAAAACCTTCATGAATGTTTCCTTACAAACGATTATATCTTAAGCCTATAAATGGGTTCTGAATCGACTGGTTATGACTGGGGGTGTTTTTTACGTTGTCTCCGTTGGCGCGGAGCTTCCAGAACGGCTGGATGAAGAGCCAGGAGCCTTCGTTCCCCGTCCCGTCCAGCGTGACCCTCATGGCGTTCTTCTCCAGCAGAGCCGGCAGACGCTTGTTCACCGTCAGGTATTTGTTGCTCTTCATGTGGAGCAGCTGCACACACAGAGCTCAGCGTTCAGAGAAAAACCTGAAATAACACCTTCCAGATCGGCCAATCAAAGGCTGCCGATTATTTCCACCAGTAGACGCCGTGAACAGGCGGCGATGACATCACAGTCGCCGCCATCTTCAAATTACCATCTGATAGCAGTTAGAGCTGCACACATAGATCATGGCCTAAATATATTCATCATTTAAGGGTCAAAAGCATTTCTTAAATATTTACAGCATCTTTAAATGTTAAAAGTGGCAAAAATGTTCAAATCTGAAGATTTGGTCCTGAAACATTTTCATAGTTTAAAGATTAAAATGTGGCGGAGTCAAAGAGTTGCTTTACATTTACCAGGTTTTTATTGTCTGAACGAATCGGCAGAAAAAGGCCGAAAACAAAAAAGGAAAAGCAGCCAAAGTCCAGAGGAAAGATAAAATGGCAAAGACTTTCAGGAAGCTAGAAGAACTGCTGATCCAAAGGAACCGGTTCCCCAACAGGAATATGTTCAGAAGCAGAAGTCATTCTTAAAAGTTAGTCAGGAATCAGCATCAGGCCCGGTTCATCGGTTCAAACCCAGCAGCCGAGGTCCAAAGAAGGACCCGGAGCCCTGAAGAGCTGCTGATCAGAACCATTTGGACCTGGGGCCGCGTGGTCCAGTCACCTTCAGGCTTATTAAGCATTAAAAATCAGAAATTAGTTGGCTTATATATCCCAACTATGAACAGTTTCCACTCTTTTGCTCATAGACGACATTTTACCAGCAATGTAATTTTTTAATTTATAAATAATAAAGAAAGAGAGAAAAAAATAGCTAAATAAAGGTACAGCTAGACAAGAAAACCAATAACAGAAACTCTAAACGTGTATTTGTATTTAAACGATGTGGTGGATTCAGAAATGAAGCTTTAATCTGAGCCAAACGGACAGGAAGCCGAGTTCCTGAGCTCAGATCAGAACATGCGGCGCAGAGAAAGACGTGTTCCAGCCGTGATCGTCACCACGCTGTCCTCCAGCTCGCTGCCTTTCCCCTCTCAGAGGCTGCAGACGTTTCAGGGCTCAGAGTCTCACTGAGGGGGCCGACAGAGAGAGTCTGGACCGAGGCTCCTGCTGAGCCACCGACGGCCACCAGGGGGCGGGCTTCCCACAGCCGCCCATGTGCCTTTGAGCTAAAATCAGAAAGCGAAGAACCAAAATAGATGAAGGCTGGTGTCGGTCCAAAGCAGACGAGTCAGAGTACCGACCCAGTTCAGAGCTGATGGAGGAGGACTTCTGTGGACTACTTTCAACTGAACCAGTTTGTGGATGAAATTATTCCCAATGATTCACCTCCAGGGTCGCTGGCTGAGTCTGAACTAAAGAGTCTCTGATGTTCGCTGCAGCAAACAGAACAAAGATCGCTGAAGGAGGGAAGAGGAGGCGTCTACAGAGCGGCTAGGAACCAGGAGGAAGGAAACCAAACGAGGAGCTCAGGATCTGTGCAGCTTTACCGGCTGAAGCTCAGCCCAGCAGGTCAGAGCTTCTCCACGCCCTCAGCACACACACACACCTCGCTGCTGTCTTCAGCCGGCCTTATTGACACGCCGCTATCGCCTGGAGTCAATATTGACTCACCTTGAAGGCTGTAAACGTGTCACGATAAGACGCTGCGGCTGGGTGTGATTCCTGCTGATGGCTCCGATAAGGAGGCCCCAGAAGGAGCAGAGACTCCTTTCTATAGGGTGAGCACAGAGGTCAAAGGCCGCGGTGCCTGAGCCGCTGGGCTGGAGCCCAGAAACCACAGAGGTGCTTCACTAAACCATCCAACCTGCTGGTAGGATACTGACGGGTCAGAACTGCTCCACACAACCACATTCCCAAAGGCCAGGAAGGTTTGTCTGTGTTTCATCCTTCATTCCTTCACAGGAGAGGGGAGGAGCGGAGGAAAAAGAATTGTAGTGAAATAAAGGAACGAGGTAGAAGAAGAAGAGCATCGCCTCCAGGTTTAAAAACAGAGTAAGAGCTGAGAAATAAGAGGATAAAGCTGCAGGTCACAGTCCTGATCCAAAGGAACCAACAATCTCGGGTTCTCAGGCCGTTTGATCTGAGGGGGTTCGCCTGGTTCGGTTCTGGTTCTCTGGGTCAGCGGGTCTCTGAAATGTCTTCCAACTCCAGACCGTCCAGACTTTAAGTTCTTTCCTTTCAAAGCAGGGACTGGTCCCGGTCCATTTTCCTGGTGCTACTAGTCTAAGGAAGTGAAAAGCAACGCGGCCCTTTGTGGCGGGTCAGTGTGGGTCTCTGGTACCGGGGGACCTGGGTCAGAATCCGGTCGGGTCAGGAAGGGAATCCGGCGCCGAATGGACTCATCATCAGTGCTGAAACTCACCGCATCAGCAGTTTTACAGCCTCTCTCTGGCTCCTTGTCACCAGGATGCTGCTAACTGACTAACAGCCAGATTTAATTAACTAATTAATTAATCCAATTACAGACTTTTTTTGCTCTGACTCGATGTCGACACCCAGAGTTTCTGCGTTCTTTGTGGCCCTGAGCCTCAGCCTGAGGTCTCAGGCATTCGCGGCGTAAACGTAGCGCTCCGTCCTCTGCAGATCAGACGGATGCAAACCTTCTGCTCAGCACAAAGGAGGAACCTGGAATCTAACCCACAACCTGCCAATCAGCAGACGGCTACTGAGCCCCGGTCTGCCGTTCCCTCCACCTGATCTGCTGCTGCTTCGCTCTTCTTCTTTGGTTTTTATCCCTGTAGGTTAGCTTTCCTCGGCCTCCCAGCGGCGCCTCGTCGCCCTGATGTTGCACACACAGAAAGGTTCTGCAGGGTTCTGTTACGGCACAGAACCAGCTTCAGGGGAACCTCTCCGAGTCCGACTCCAGCGCCGCGCCGCGTTCACCGGACCTGAGAAAGACCCGGAGAAGACGGCTGCCTACCTGTAGGACGGTGCCGTATTTGACCACGTCTCCGTGGACCTTCTTGTTCTCCGTCTCGTTCTGCTTCTGCTCCAGGTTGGACGCGTGCTGCGGGGAACAGAACAGAGGAGCGGGTCAGCCAGAACCCAGCGGTCCGGTTCTGCTGGGGGCTTCCTGCTCTCAGCGCCTTTACCTGCAGCTTCTGCAGCAGAACCACGTCGCCGATCTTGTCCTTCTCATGCTTGGCCTGCTTGGCCTTCCAGTACTGCTTCTGGGCCGAGTAGCGGCTCATGGGACACACCTTGAAGAGGCAGTCTGTGGAGAGGAACGATCAGAAGCCGCTTAGTTTGTTTTCTCTGACTGTTAAAATCACTCTGACCGCCTTCAGTTAAAAACCTGATCCTGCATCACGGGACTAATTATTAGAAATGTGGAACTCCAGGAGCTACAACAGATCGATATATCAAATATACTCAATGTATCTCGAGTTTTCCTCTGCGCGATAGTTAAAATGACTTTACGGGACTAATTATGAGTGTACATTTTCATGGCAAGATTCAGCCACTGTATTTAATTCACTGCGAGGTTAGTTTTTCCCACATGCTGTGAACGCATCACTCTGTCTTCCTCTAAACCAGAAACAGTTCTGACGCACACACACAACGAACCCGTGCGCTTACTTAATGTTGACTAGACGGGCGTTTCAGGTAAACAAGAAAACAAGTGTGAAGAGAAACAGCACTGGGTCAATAATCTGGCAGCGGTTTGGATTTCACAAGAAGGTCGAACAAAACGCGGTAATTTGCAAAACATGCCGTAACACCATTGCCACAAAAGGTAGCAGTAGCACAAACTTGTTCCACCTAAGAAGTCATCCAGTGCAAAATGAAAACTCATGTTAACTGTGTGTCGACCCCCCCCCCCAAACACACACACGCACACCGAAGCCATGAAACCGTAGAAACTGCCGTCTTCTTTTGCTAAATCCCATATGACAGAAAAAAAAACGTTTGTTTAAAGTTTCACAGCACCTAAAGAGCAATGGAATTTTTTTTGAGATGCTCTGAATATGTAGCTGCGACTGGTCAGTTGATTTTATAGTCACAATACAAGTTTTTGTTTTTGGGATTGTCACATTTTTACTCTACAAATTTTTATGTCTCAAGCACAAAAGAGCAGCTTTTAATTCACGTTTATTTTGTCAGATTTTTCCTTGGTGTTCCTTTTGGCCGGTGGGATGTTCTGTTTAAGGTCCAGTGTTGACCATGAAGGAGCTTTAATGTGACAATATTGTAATTTGTGAAAAGCTTCTATGTGCTTCTATTTAAATTATTTTTTTTTTTTTGCAATCAATTTTTCAAACAAAAAATAAATTGACACGTTAATATGAGATATGGCAATGCAACTTTAGGCACTATGTAGGTAAAAACATTTGTTTTTGCAGGTTATTTGAACATATCGTGATATAGATCGTGTATCGTGATATTAGATTTTCTTCATATCACCCCCCCCCCCCCCCCAACTTCAGCTACAGAAACGTCTCTCTGAACTCTGGGCGGTGAAACAAAGCGGAGCCCGAGGCAAATTCCTCGTTCCTGTAAAGTTCTGGAGAGAGAGACGGGAAGCGTCTGATCGGGATTAAAGGCCGTCTGCAGAGTCAGCAGCGATGGAGGAGCGGTGGAGCAGGATCCTCCGCCGTCTCCGCCCGCTGACAGGACCAAACACGCAGCTCTCTGGGGGTTTCACACAAATACGATCAGCGCCTGAAGGTTCAGGATTAAACCCGCCAGCAGAACCTCATGTTCAGCTAAACCGGGCCGCGTGTAAAACTCTGCAGGTCCAACATCTGCCGAAGCCCCAGAGGCTCCAACCAGAACCTTTCCGGGTAAAGAGGAGCTGATTGCACAAGTTTCCAGGAATCCTGCCGTTCCCACAGGTTCTGCCTCGGTGGAGGATCCGGGCCGGTTCTCCTCCCCGGCGTCTGGACGGAACCAGACCAGAGCTGGAGATCCGGCTGGAGGAGAGCAAACAGAGCTGCAGAGAGAGGAACCCTGCAGGCAGAGCAAATATTGACCTTTCTGCAGCAGATCCTGTTGGTTCTGGTTCTGCTCGTGTGTTTAGCAAACCACGAATGGCTGCGCGTCAGGTTCTGAGCCGCTATTAAGGTCCGAACGGGTTCAAATACACTTCAGATGTTCGAATGCAGGAACTCTGCCTGCTTTTCGTTTATTTTTTAATTTTTAAAGAAAGACGAAGTGAAGATGGAGCCTAAAGGAAAAACCTAAAACTTGGTGTAAAAGTCTGACGGGGCGTACTTTCTATCTGCTCTTCTTCACTCGGAGGTTCACTTTTATTTTTATTAATTCTGTCAAACGATGATAAAGTGCATCTAGTCATGATTTCAGTTTTCCTGAGTTAATCTGAAATAAAACAGGAATGAAAAATTTTTTATTATTTATTTCTGGAAGCATTTTTTTTTCTTCTCTGCTTCTCAGCGAATCAGAACAAACTTCACCTGCTTCAGCGCCGTTAGGATTAATAAAGTTATTTCTATCTGCTGAAGGCCAGAATCATGAGAAAAATAATTTTATTTACAGAATTTCTCTGAGCTGTGGGAAGCTGTTGCCCTGCAGTGAAAAAGGTTGTGGGTTTGATTCCCGCCTGGGATCGTTCTGCAGGGAGTCTGCATGTTCTCCGTGTCGTATGTGGGTTCTCTCTGGGTACTCCAGCTTCCTCCCACAGGTAGGAGTCTCTGACGGACCGGACCACCTGGAGACGATGGATCTCCGTCTGGTAGAACGTTGGTCCGTTCCTCCAGACAGAACCGGTGTAACTGGGTCGGGTCATTTGGGTCGTTTAGTAAAACCAAACTTACAGGAACAGCTTGATTTAGAGTCAGGCTGTTAGAAAAAAACATTTTGTGTTTTTTTTTTTCTATAAATTATAAATGTTGAGATGTTTAATTTCAGCTAAAACTCCCTGAGCTGCTGTGAAGTTTCACCACAGAACGGCTTCTGGCTGCTCTGGATTTAAAGTCTGTGATCCACTTCTAAACTGGATCAGCGGCTCCAGCGGTGCCGGCCAGATGGACCGGGCCCTGAGAGCTGACACCTCCCTGAAGATCAGAGCTGGACCCACATTAAAGTATTTCTGATTCTGACATCAGGCGCTTCATTTCTGGGCCGCACCGAGCCGGCGGCGTCAGCGGCTGCCGACCCGAAACATAGTGCCTAAAGTTGCATTGGTATATCTCATATTAACTGGATATTAACAGACGCTGAGAGGAGAACCAGAACCAGAGAAGACGGGCTGAACCTGAAGCCCGTCACGTCTCCAGCTGTCCGCCCTAACGAGCAGGAAGGCTGGTTTAACGAGCTGCTGGTGGCCTTCAGGCGGGGTTCTACTGAGCGCTTATGGTAGTAAATATCATCACTTGATGAGCAGAGGAGCTGTGATTGGTCAGAGGGAAGCAAAACATCACAAGACTTTCAAACTTCTCTAAAATTGCAAAAGTGATTCATAGAAACACTTTTCTAAAAAACATTAAACCTGCGTCTTGTTAAAACGACACGGTGGAACCTTTACACGGTAAAACGAAGCGTGTTTTAGTTTGAATTGGACACCCTGAAGATTAATAATACAGTAATAATAAACTAATTAAAATGACACAATAATGATAACAATAAGGTAAAACTAGCACCGTTTGTTAGGTTGTTAGGTTTTCTCTCAGTTTGTGTTAATTTGCTCCTTTTAACTAAAACTAAGTCTTTAGGCGCTATGAGCTGTTAACAGAAAACAAAACATTTGAAGATGTTTCTTTCTTTTAAAGATTTGATAAAAGAGGAGATAAATCTTTATCTGCAGTTTTCTCTTCACAGGTTTATGAGAATAAACTATTTATCAGGTGGAACACAAAGTCTGATGAACTTTATTTTCCGCACATTGATTTATTGTGAAGGAAAGCAGCCGACAGATTAAACTTTTATTATCAGCTGCTGCGTCTCCATGCAGACGATGGTTCTGGTCCGTTCTGCTTCAGAACCGTCTGACTACAGAGAACCATGCGTGGCGTTTGCCTATGAGCTGCTGGGCTGCCAACAATCTTATTTTAATGTAAAAACAGATGATCAGGAAACAGGAAGCTTGCCAGTGGCTTTCCCAGTGAAAGCTCTTTGTGATCCAGGTTTTTTTGGGGTTATCCAGATAGATTTAATAATTAAGTTTATGTCTCTCTTTCAATTTTCCATCCTGTCCATTTTTGGACTAAGTGTGAAATCCCGTGAGATTTTGCGGTGCCCATTGTTTGGTCCTAGTCCAGTGGTCCTGGAGGGCCGGTGTCCTGCAGCTTTTACACCTGATCCAGCACACCTGTCTTACCTCCTCACTGTGCAGTCAAGTTCTCCAGAGTCCTCCTAATTAATGACCTCGTTATTTGACTCAGATGTGTTGAAGCAGAGTAACAAATAGAAGTTGCAGGACACCGGCACTAGAGGACCGGGGTTGAGGACCACTGTCCTGAAGCTGTGGTGGACAGGAAAGTTCAGGGCAGCAGCAGCAGGTAGGCTTTAAATCTGCTTAAATCTGTTATTTGTCATCTTTATGCTCACTATGCTCATTATGCTCTCTGACTGATTTGCCTCGTAGTTTCTAGATGCCTCCAATGCTAGAATTTAGTGGTGAGGTCCCCACTCGGCCTTTGGTCCAAGGAACCCGGATGTTAAACTGCTAGATCTCCATCTATGAGGCAGGATGCATTTCTGCCGGTCCTCACAACAACCAAAGGACTCTAGTCAACATTTAAACTGACCAAAGACTTGGACTGGTTATCAGTTGTACTAGTTGGACTATTACTGCGTGTCCAGGATCTCTGTTTGTCTGTATATATTGTAAAGAGTTTGTCCTGACTATTGAATAAATCACTTTCTGCACAATCTTACTGTCTTCGGTGTGTTAAATAAAATCCTGATCCTCCCTGAGTCACATCTTTAGGTCTTCTGCTAAATAGCCCTTACTGTAAATATTAATTGCCTCGTTGTCACATGGTGTCAGCTTCATAAAGGCTGCATGTTAGCCACGGCTCTGTCTCTGCGTTAGGAGAGGAAACGTTACCTCTGAACTTCTTTGGAGGGTTCTCCAAATCTCCGGCTGCTGGTTCCACCACGCATCGGTCGTCGACTAACCTGCAGAGACAAGCAGAGTCATCAGAAACACGTCAGCCGTTTTCTGATCGGCGACTTTTAGCAGCAACCTGCAGCCCAGAGGACGCAGTCTTCATATTAACACGGGAAATTAGGCTTGTTTCCTCTCAGGAATGAGATTAAAACCTGCTTCATAGAGTTTAATGCAGCATCAAGAGGTAATAAATCCATCATCATATTAAACATCTACAACAAGAACGTTTCAGGAATAAAACGTTCTCATGACGTTTGGGTCCAAATGTTTCATTATTTCCACTGTTTGTCTCTGAAAGGTTTGGGTTTAATCAAACACCCCCAGCCTGACTGAAGCATCATGGTCCAGGCGGCTGAAGCTGAGCCGATGGTCTGCAGAGAGCGGATGCGTCTTCTGGGAGCCGCAGAGATGAAGCGTACAGTACGGCACAGGAAGCGTCTGTGAGGGCTGCCGATGTGGTGACTCTATTTATAGCGCGGCGTTTTGTCGCTCTTCAGGCTGACAGCAGCTTTACGCGTGGCTCCGTGTTCAGCCGCCGGACAGCAGAACGTCGTAACGCTCAGCCGGACTCTGCCCAGAGGAGCTGTGGGTTCGTTTAGATTATTTTTTAGATTATTTCACCTCCTGCTGCTGACTGATGGCACAAGCTGCAGTTTTACTGAAGCCAATTCTGCAGACAACATGTCAGATACAGCAGAAACAATTCAACTTTAATTACACTTTACTGCTGGACAGGAGGGTCCACTTTTCCCTTTAAGGGATTTTAATAAATGGAATAAATAGAGATAACCAGACGGACTTAAATGTTGAGCTCAGTATTGGGTCATTATTATCCCAATAAGGCTAAAAGCGGCAATAGAGTAAAAAAAGAGAATTTAAAACTAATGTTTTGGTCTTACATGTCTACAGACGACTGCTGCATACTTTACTGCAGCTAAACAGCTCAAAGTCGTTATATTTAATCACAATTTTAGACGTTTTTAATTATGTTCTGTTTATTGATGCATCCCAACCAGACAGGCAGGTACTGCAGTGATCTGGATCCCAGTCATCTCTATTATTATATATTTTCCCCAGTTATGATGGAAACAGCCAATAGTTTTGCTAATCTTGACAGACTTTCTGGGTTCTGGTGTCAGGCCGTGTTTCATTTTGGATTTAAGTGGAACTTCAGCTTCAGGACCAAATAAAGCGCTGACTCGGCCTCCCTGTTCCTCTCTATTTAAGGAGCTGCTGGTTTTCCTGAGCAGCCGGAGCGTGACTCTGCATGTGGACCCGTCAGCTTAAAACTATCAACATACAAACACAGACGGGCTCATTAACGCTGGACGCACATGACTTCCCTCCAGGGATTTCCACTTCCTGGAACCTCGTTGCTCTTTGAAGGGCTGCGTGCGTCCAGGCGTCCGCGCCGGGCGTGGCTCTGCAGGAATGTTTGGTCCATGAAGGACGCGTTCCCGTGCCGCCGCCGCAGCGAGCAGACGGCCTGCAGTCAGCAGGACTCCAGAGAGAAGCACAGGATGCAGCACAGCTTCATTCAGAGGAGACCCTGGGGGGAGCTTCAGACTCTGAACCAAAGGGAGGAGGCTTTAGGGGAGGCTGCTGCAGACCAGAGTCAACCATCTACACCGAGTGGCTGAAGGTTTAGACACGCTCGGTTTGCAGCTCTCTGAGACAAGGCACCATTTTTAGAACATAGAAAACGACACCTGGTCCTCATCCTGTGTGTAGAAGAGGTAAATCCAACCTCAGGGCAGAAACAGACCGGACCTGCAGCTGCAGAACCCAAACCCTCATCCCTCCACCACCACGCTGCTGAGCACCACGGTCCAGCCTGGATCTATCTCTGCAGGATGATGGACCTGCGATGCTTTGACCTTCTAAGCTGTGCAGGCTGCTGCTCTGAGGTCACTGCTGATGTCTTTCCATCAGCTGGAGGCTCCTGCTTCCACAGAGCTGCTCGCAGCAGACCACCAGTTTTCCCTGCATCTGATCAGAGCGTGCCCCTTAATAACGTTCTGGTGTAACTTTGGTGACATATTTGAAGTCTTAGTGCACCACGGTGTCTGAGGCGAGCCTTAATATCACCAGAGGTACAGCTTCCTGTTAGGAACTCCAGGTGCTACACGCCTTTTCAGGATCTAATAAAAGAGCCACAACCTGTAAACAAATCAGGAGTCTGCAAATTATCATGCAAATGTACAACAGCCGTGTATTAGGGGACGACCTGCCCAGCTGCTCCCGGAGCTTTATGGACCATTAGAGGTCCTGAAACCCGGAGAGACCTGAACCGGCGCTTATTTCCCTACAGCACTGACGTATAGTGACTGGAACTGGTTAAGATATTCAGACCGTATTCATGCATCATAGCTCATCATCATGACTGCTTCTCTTTTATTAAATCAAGCTCAAGAAAACCAGATGAGTTTTCTGAATTGTTTCAGACTCACAGCGTCTGAACATAACATCTTAATTCTGCTTTTCTTTAAAATGTCTCCCTTCGCTCCTTTTTTCCCGCTCTCCTCTTCGTCAGTCTTCCTCCACTTCTTCTGAGGTCAGAGCCTTTTATCTTGAGGCAGTGAGCAGCCGATGCGTGTCTTTGTCTGCCTCCAGGTGTGTTGCAGGTGAGCTGATTGCTCCATTCAGGTGTGTTGACTCAGTCTTCAAAGCCAGAAATCCCTCAGTCAGCCCAGGAACAAAATAAACTCTGTCACACCAGCAGAACCGAGAAATGCCTGCTGGCCTGTTACCATGACATCATTTAGCGTGAAGCTACCTGTGATTCTTCAGACGTGTTTCCAGGAGAAGGAGGAGGAGCCTGGATGGTGATCAGGAGCAGTGGTGGAGAAAGTACTCATACAATGTACTTAAGTAAAAGTACAAATACACAGACAAAAATTTACTCAAGTAAAAGTCAAAGTACCACATTATTATTTTACTTAAGTAAAAGTAAGAAAGTACAAGCTTTTAAAACTACTTAAGTATTAAAAGTAAAAGTACTTGCCAACCATAATACCTAACGGCTTATATAATGTCATTAATTGTACCTATCGTATTTAGTTTTAATAAATCAGTAATGTACCATTTTAATGAGCAATGCTGCAGATAAAGCATGTTTTTATTGTGTTTACCCCCTGTGACAGTTTAGATTTAGATATTTTATTCTATGCATCTGAATTCCAGGGATCGATATCGACAGCGTTTAGCAACTTAACTTACCTCAATATGTTTTTTCAAATTTGATAGTGAATTTTTGAAAGATAGAATTTCATGCTTTCGGGGAAGGCAAAGGCGGCATTGGAATCTCCAGGAAGCGTTTTTTGACCCAGTTATTTCAAAGAAATCTTTTAAATAAGGCCATGGGTGGGGCAGGTCTTCTGGAGGATGACTATCCTTGGACTCCATTCTGGGAGTTAATGATTCTGCAGGTCCTGCGTACTGTGCTTTGGATTGGTTCAGCGGACTGATTCTGCTCTCGCCATTGGATACTTTCAAACTAACGAACAAATCAAAAAACCGAAATGCGTCTTGGATGTAACGAGTAACGAAACGCTGTATAGAAATGTAGTGAAGTAGAAAGTACAGATACTTACTGTTAAATGTAGTGGAGTAAAAGTAGAAAGTATCCATTATTAAATCTACTTAAGTAAAGTACAGATACACAGAAATTGTACTTAAGTACAGTAACAAAGTATTTGTACTTTGTTACTTCCCACCACTGATCAGGAGTCAGAAAACTGAGGAGGTTGAGCAGATCCTGGCGGGTTCTGATAAAAGGAACCAGAACCAGAGAAAATCTCGTCTGCTTCAGTCCCACAGAAACATTTCCAGGAGGAACGCAGAGCTTTGGATCTCCAGATGGAGCGTCTGGATGCTCTGACCCCTCCTCGTCGTTTCCCTTCATCTAAACCCGTCCAGCCTGCCTGGGTCCGTTCACAGCAGGCCGGAGCCTCTCTGAAACCCTCACTGCAGTAAATCTAAAGCGTTTGTTTTTGCTCAGAATAACCCTGACCCCACAGGCCTCACATCTGCCATGGGTTTCTCCTCAGGTTCTGTGACTTTTCCCTCTTTATGGGATGTTTCTGCAGCTCCTCCACTAGTTTCAGCCCTGCTGTGGAGCAGCCAGCACCATCAGGACTTCCATCAGTCTGCAGGCGCTGCACAGAAGGTGGGGTCCTATCCAGGATGCCGTCTGGTGCAGCGGTTCTGTTCTGGCGCCTTGGCCTGGTCTGGGTGGAACGGGCTCAGCACGGCCGGTCCTGCTTCAGATGGTCTGAGGACCGGTCCAGGCTGCTCCGCTCAGATATACGCCCTGAAGACGGGTCTCCTGGCAGCAGCCAGAACCCAGATCTACCTCCACCTTAACCACACACCGTGCTGACGCGCCTCCCTCTGCAGCTCCAGAGAAACCAATCTGGTTGACATGCAGCAGAAAATCTGCTGAATGCGGCTCTATAGTTGCACCTCATGTTTCCAGACCTTTTCCTGCATAAAGACCTGGAGGTTTTATTTCTGTGTGACATCTAAAAGGAAATAATGCAAGGCTAGAACGTTCTGAGCCTCTCTGGTTAAAGTTTATGCTGAGTTCTGCAGAACACTGCAAAGGGAACTGAAAGGAAGTCAAGCTTTCTTGAAATCAAAGTCTTTGCACTTGATCTGAGCAGTTAAAGGTGATCTGCCAATGGAATCAGATCTTTGCACCTCAAACAGGAACAACTCGTCTCCATCGTCTTATTTCAAGTGAAAATGTCTAATTATCTTATTTTAGGAGTAAAAACACTAATTCCATTGACATATAATCTTGTTTAACTGCTGAAATCAAGGACAAAAACACTCATTTTAAGAATTTTTTATTTACTTGTAGTTTCCTTATTGCAGTGAACGTTTTGGTCTGTCGATGCGTACGAACGGATAAAACCTGTAACTTTTAAACACGTAATGCTGCGGAGGTGAAGAAGACGAGAAGCTGTGTGGTTGGTCCATCGGGGAACCTGAGAGGTCCAGAACATCTCAGGTTCTGGACCTCAGCTCCATGAACCTGCTGGACACGGACGGTTCTGGCAGCGAGCTGCAGCTTGCTTTGCATGGATGGTGGAGGTGTAACCCGAGCCGTCCTCATTTGTTTGCTGTTCTGCATGGATCTGCGTTCCCACGCAGAACCCTGAGGAACCAGCTCGTCGTTAATGGACCAGGTTCAGGACCGTGTCTGCTGTAAACGTAACGGTTCAGCGGCGCCGGTCCCTCAGGAGACGACAGGCCTCATGGAGGTAAAGGACGGCACTGAGCTGCGTCTGCTTCCTGACAGCCTGCAGGTTCTGAGCTGCTGCAGCAGAATTTGACTGTATGGAAAGCAGCCGGTTCATGGTTCCCTCAGCGGACCAGGCAGTCGGCCCGGTTCTGCTGTCTCTACACGTTCTAGAGAATAGGACCGCATCGCTGCAGGAACCCTGCCACCAGCAGATCCCTCACCCGGCCGGGCGGTCACATCTGTAGACAGTCCAGACTCACCCTACAGAACCTGAACGGTCCAAACCGGGTCGGCAGGACAGACGTTCCTCTCCAGTGGTTCAGATTCCTAAACAGATGTTCTGCTACACAGAAACGTCCAGAGTAAATAAAAAGCAGTTTTTAAAGGAGGATTTAACTCTTTAAAGGAACATGTGGTCCACACCAAACTGCCCTATGGGGGAAATTATTTTATGTTTCATTTAACCTTTATTTATAATTTAATCAGTTTTTAGCCACTCTTCTTTACAGGATGCCTTTTATTTGGCCACATCAGAGACGCTTTAACCCTGGTTAGGATCACAGCATCTCAGCTCTTAGGTCCAGACTTTAACTAGGCCACAACCTTCATCCTGTGAATCCACTAAAGGATTAGGAAAAGGGCCTAGTCAAAGCCCAGACGTTGAATAATAAAAACCAGGAAACCCTTCTGGAGACACTGAGATGGTTCCTGGCACAGGTTTCCCTTCCAGAAGCGGACTCTCAGCCGTTTGTCAGTGTTTAACCTGCAGGGCGGAGGACAGCAGCAGTATTTACATTTCTCCGCTTGGCTGAAGATGCGACACGGCTGACCGGACCAGAACCACAGAGAGCTATAAGGAAGTCGCTTTACTTAAATATTGATCAGCTTTGCACGCTTCAGGGTCAAACAGTGGTTCTGTTTCTAATGAACTGGTCCGAGGTCCAGTTCATTAGAACTGGCCTGAAGCTGCAAAAAGGCACCGAGGCGCTCGGCGGGACTCCAGAGTCCAAACTCTGCAGGAAGGTGAGTTCTTCTATATCTAACTGGTTTGGGTCGACTTCACCCAGCAGCGCCGGGAACCCAAACCCAGACTGTACTGCTGGGGGTTGGCACCCAAAGCCCCCCCCCCTCAGCCTCCATCCAGCCAGTATGGTACCGGGTCCTGACGCTCCTCCCTGCAGGTGGTGGACCCATACGGACCGGGCTTCAGGTTCTTCAGGCTATAACTACAGCAATAAAAGGTCCGATTTCTACAGGTTAACAGGAAGTCCGGTTCCTTCAAACTGATTCAGACTAAGCCCAACACGGACCGGGTCCAAACTGGTACATCCAGAACTCCCAAAGGTACACTCAAACTTAGCGGGTCCGATTCAGTCCAGTTCATCTCATTCAGGTCAAACCAGAACATCAAATCCACACCATCGTGGTCCGTTTAGGTCCGGTTCTTTTAGTCAAATCCAGTTCAGATCATCATGCTGCATATTGTCCAGTTCAGCAGAACCTGGTGGCAGTTCTGACATTAATCCGGTCCTCAGCAGAACATCGGGTCATTTAACCTTCTGGTGACCTTTGTTGCTACGGTGATCATGTGACATCATTGCTGTGACCTTTAACTGGGCAGCGCCGGACATCAACGAGTCGAGACTTAAAGTTCAGAACCAGAACCGGCGGTGAAAGGCTGGAAACACACTCAGCACTCAGAGAACGGACCCGACCCAAAACCCAGACAGAACTTCCTGCCCCTCTCACTCAGACAGACGTGCTGTGGACACACCAGAACCGGGTGTGGACATCTCTGCTGGACACGCTCGGTACCACTTCCTCTTCCTGCCATTCAACCCGGTCCAGCTGGACCTGAGCCCGTTTTTTACTGCAGGTCCGTTAAAGTTCAGCAAAACGTCAGAGAAAAGCTTCCAGCTGCAGATTAACCGTCTGGTGACCGGAGTTCTGGTCCGTCCTGGGTTGTGGTCGCTCCTGGGTTCTGGTCCGTCCTGATGTTCTGGTCGCTCCTGGGTTCTGGTTTCTTTTGGGTTCTGGTCCGTCCTGGGTTTTGGTCGGTCCTGATGTTCTGGTTGCTTTTGGGTTCTGGTCGTTTCTGGGTTCTGGTCGCTCCTGGGTTCTGGTTGGTCCTGGGTTCTGGTTGCTCCTGAGTTCTGTTTGCTGGAGTTCTGGTCGGTCCTGATGTTCTGGTTGCTTTTGGATTCTGGTCGGTCCTGATGTTCTGGTCGCTCCTGGGTTCTGGTCCGTCCTGGGTTCTGGTTGCTTTTGGGTTCTGGTCGTTCCTGATGTTCTGGTTGCTCCTGGGTTCTGGTCGGTCCTGATGTTCTGTTTGCTCCTGGGTTCCAGATGTACCTTCTTTCAACCCCAGAATATCTTCAACAGGTTCTAAAAAAGCGGAGCTGGGTTTATCTTGAATAAACTAACCGGCGGAGGTCCGGACCGGTTCTGGTTCTGCTGTTTTCAACAGGGACAGCATGAAGGAAAATCTGCGTATTATGGTTGAAATAAAACCTGCAGACAGAAAGTCTGATTTCTGAGCAGCTGAACTGAAATTAAACTGAAATTAAAGAGAAAACTGCAGGATGACAGGAAATATCTGCAGCTTGCCTCAGACCCAACTTTGGGTTTTTATCCAGCAGCCGCTTCTTCTCTGCTTAAATAAGTCCAAATAACCACTGATAAGAAAATGTATTCCTTATATAACATTTTGGGGATTAAAATTTTATTTTCTGCTGTTTTTTTTATCTCTGTGGACAAAATTCTGTGGAAATGTTTTGAGAATCCCTGAGGTGAAGAAAAAGCCAAAGAATCATAATTAATATTTAAATTTATGACGATAACGACGATAAAAGCTGCTTTGCTGAGTGAAGTTATGCCTGATTATTAATAATCTGTTCAAATTTGAGGTTTTGTTTTAAAAGTGTACAGAAAATAAGCCTAAAGTAAATTGTGACTTTCAGTTTTGGAGGACAGACATTTCATTTTATTATCTTTGCTCTTGTTATGTACATTTTGAAGCTTGTGGTGTTGTTCCTGCGTTTATTATTTATTTGTAAATGTATTTTAGGTAAAAGGGCAGATAACTGCTCCATTTCATTCAGATTGTTTGTCTGCATGTTGAATTTAGTTTGAACACAATGAATAAAATAAAACATTTAAATAAAAAAGGGAGTTTTGCAGAATCAGGTTCAACATCTTTCAACTGCCTTCTCTAGTGCTCCCTCAGAGGTCAAATACGCCGTACGTAGTTCAACTCTATAATTCATTAATAAACCAGAACAGAGGTTAATAAAACAATTATAAAACCTTTTTTTTACTATTTAAGCTCCAGCAAAATTACATCAATTCTTTGCAACGTCCTGCTGATGAATATTTATTTTGATCCCAGTACCGGTCTTCTCATGAAACCTCGGTATTAAATGTCCAGCAATGGGTTTTATTTTTTATTTTAACTTTAAGATGTAAAATTAAGAATATTTTGCTATAAACGAGCTTGGACTTAAAATTTCAGGTAATGTTCTTTAACAAAACACAGTAAAGTTGGTATATAAAGAAGTTTAAAATCATTTATTATTTGCATTTATTATTAAATAAACATAAATGTTTCAGGGTTTTATTGGCCTTTAAGATGCTGTTGTGTGTAAACCCTTTATTTAAATTATATTAATATAATATAATTTTGCATGAAACTAAAAGAGAAAGAGTGCAGGAAGCGTGGCTGAGCTGCAGAATAACAGCGGAGCATCAAACCTTTTTACTGGGATTTTATGCATCAGACCAACACAGAGTAGAGAACGTTTCAAAAGTGGCAGAAAAATTTAACTTTTTCACAAGTTTCCTTTATTATCTCACCACTAAATAATGGACCTCCTGACGTCACCCAGCTGGTAACTGGAGTGTAAACACAGCTGCTCTGCTAAGGCCTCGGAGTCTTGTTAGAGAACGTTAGAGAACTGTGGAGGAGCTGCAAGGATCCACAGCTCAGGTAGGAGGATTTGCTCAAGAAGACACTCCCCTGAAGAAATCCTCCCAGTGTGAAGCACGGTGGCGGCAGCATCATGCTGTGGGAAGCAGGTCAGAGCTGATGGAGGATGGATGGAGCTGAACCAGGAGAACCCTGGAGGAGAACCTGTTAGAGGCAGCAGGAGACCTGAGACTGAGGTGGAGGAGAACCAGCCTGAACATGCAGCCTGAGATATTATGGGATGGTTCAGATCAGAGCAGATTCACAGGTTAGAACGGCCTAGTCAAAGTCCAGACCTGAATCCAGCTGAGAATCTGTGGAAAGACTTTAAAACGACGCAGAACCAGAGGCAGAAATGTCCGACTGTTGACGTTCAAAGCTTTTAGAGACTAACCCTAAAACTAGTGTTGCACCGATACCGATACCGATACTGATACCGATACCTGGCTGTGCAGTATCGGACGATACTTATTCCATACCGATACCATCTGTTTGAAATTGATGTGTGTGTATATATGAAGAACTGCATACTACTTGGATGTAAAATAATTGAAAAAATAATCATGGCTTTGTCAAGCTGCTACCTTTGTAAAGCAGGAAAAAGACTAATACAAAGTGAATCCAGTAGAATTAATGAGTGTCGGGAGAGAAAAGGCTGCGTTCAAGTGACATCCAAACATCAAAATGGTATCAGTGCCTATTTGTTGGTACTCGCTGATACCGATACAAACATTTTAGTGCTTGATCAGAACCCCGTCCCATACTGGTATCAGTATCGGTGCAACACTAAAACCAGAGGCGGTTTTACTGTCTCTTAAAAACAAATAATGATTTTATTTAACAGACCATGACCTGCTTCAGGTGTGTTGGTCTGTCATCTAAAATGATGCCACCCTTTTACACCTTAACACCTGATCCAGGTGTTCAGGGCCTT
Source organism: Fundulus heteroclitus (assembly GCF_011125445.2). NCBI lineage: Eukaryota > Metazoa > Chordata > Actinopteri > Cyprinodontiformes > Fundulidae > Fundulus > Fundulus heteroclitus. The sequence goes on along the minus strand of NC_046361.1, from coordinate 41,345,596 downwards.
GCCGTTCAGAAACCATCCCTGGATTCATGGGGGCCAAACCAGACCCAGATTGGTCCGCAGTGTTGTAGTCAAGTCACTATGCCTCGAGTCCGAGTCCAGGTTCGAGTCACCAGTGTTCAAGTCCGAGTCAAGTCCAAGTCATTAAAAAAAAAATCCGAGTCGAGTCCGAATCGAGTCCACTACTCATCCGAGTCGAGTCCGAGTCGAGTCACTATTGACGTGTGATGTATGACATGAAGCAGTAACATTCCATTGCACTAATAACTCTTTCGCTGTAGTTACCCTTGGTTTTACTCGGTAAAACTACCGCTTTTTCCAAGTCTAAGACGTCTACTAACCATGGTTTTTAAACATTGTTGTTATGGAACGCGCAACAGCGACTCGAGGTACGCTGATAGGCCGCATATGAAGGATGTTAAAGCCGCAAGCGGCGTCGATCGGCCCTCGCAGCCAAGCGCACTCCGGCCTATTGGCCACTGCCGCGGCTCCGGCCGGCGGGGTTCACGCACCGGCGCGGTGCCGGCCGGCGGGCGGGGTTCGCACACCGCCGCGGCTCCGAGCGGCCGGCGGGGTTCGCGCACCGCCGCGGTGCCGGCCGGCGGGCGGGGTCCGCCCGCCACCGCAGATGCTGTCACGCATTTTCCTCGCCCGTCCACCGGGCGATTCCCACAAACGCGTTCGGCAGCGTTCCACCATTACTCGCAACAAATCTGGTGCAGATCGCTCGATGCAGCGAGGAGATCCAGCCGTTGGATAATGATAATGCATTTGGCCACCGGACCGGACTAAATTGTTCGGCGGGCCGGAAAATTTATACCGATTCCTGGACGGTGACTACAAACAGAAAAAAAAAACGGCCGATAACGCTATGAACGCCGAGCAGGAGAAAAACAACGACTTACCTTCCTACCAACTTGGCCAGTTTCCCAGTCTTTCCGAGCCCCTCGACACTCAATCCATCGTTTGAGCTGAACGTTGGTATGTTGTTCCACAGTTCTACCAGTAAAATGGGCGCCTGGACATCCTTTTGTGAAAGTTTAACGGCTGAAAAGTCAATCATATAGTTGTGTCTGTTGCATGTGTAATGGCTGGTTGCTACGTGTGCTCTCACACTGTTTGCCCAACCTTAGCGGCAAGGGGCGTTGCTCATGAGATGGTGACGTCACGTGCGCGGCACGACATTTAGATATTAAAATCATACACCAAATAATATTCTAATGACATATTAAAATTATAGCCTAATGATATAAAAAAAGTCGAGTCTTTTTCTCAATTTCCGAGTCAGAATGATCTGAATGTAGGAGTCCGAGTCCAAGTTCGAGTCATCAGTGCTCAAGTCCAAGTCAAGTCACGAGTCTCTAAATTTAGCTAATGACTCGGACTCGAGTTCGAGTCTCGGACTCGAGTACTACAACACTGTTGGTCCGTGTCTTCTGGTTACTGAATTATTCCTGTTTACGTGTTTAGAAATGCAATCCGCGTCGACCTGATCGGTAAAAACTGTCCAGATCACCTTCTGTAAATGTACCGAACCAAAGCAGCAGCCCAAACCCCCGGAGCAGAACCATTCACCAAACCAGAGACCGAAACACGTCCAGAGAAGTCCTGGTCCACCGCTCTGTGGCTCTGGACAGAAAATCTGCTTAAAAACGTCCAGAAATGATTTCAGGTGAATGAGACCAAAGAACATGGAGCCCTGTGCAGAAAACTCAGCGTCTCCTTTGATGGAGTCGAGGATTCTGCACAAAGACGGCGGTTTAAAGGATTTCTGCAGGATTCCAGGTAGATGAAGGGTTTTTCTTATTTCCTCTGTTCTTCTTCTGTGGTTTTTTCTTGGCCTCAGACCAGATTCCAGGAAAGCGAGTCGGTTAACAATCCATCTTCATAATTAAGCACCATTATTAAAGTTATGATCTGCTCCGATTCATCAGTCGTTACCTTTCAACATGGAGGAACCTTTTTACCGTCGCTTTTCCCTTTAGTTCACTTTAAGCTGTTAAATCAGACCGTTTCAGTATCTATATTCTCACAGCTTCATGAATTTATAAGAGTTTATAACATTGTTTCAACACTTTTACACTTGCATTGTTTATTCTAACTAAAACGCCGATTTTATTGAACTGACTTGGTGTCTGTGTAACGCTGAAGTGATAATTATCCAATTATTAGTAATACTAGTTGTAATACTAGTAGTATTACTAGTAGTAATACTAGTAATAGCAGTAGTAGCCTATAGCAGCCATTAAAAGCTCCGCCTGTCTAACTGAGCCGCCTGGCTGCGTCTGCAGACTCTATCTGGGTTTGTTCTGCAGAACTTCGGGCTGTTCTGCCCGTGGACCCGGGCCGTGACCCGCCGGCAGGACTCACCCCAGCGTGCTGATGAAGCCGTTCACGGATCCCTCCGCATACAGAGACACGATGTCTCCGATGTGGAGGAAGCTGGAGGCAGAGTCCGACATCCTGCCGATGCGAGACGCGTCCAGCGGCGGGGAGACCCTGCAGGTGGAGCCGGGGAAGGGACCCCTGCTCCGGGCCGGTCAGTCCACCAGGGTCCGCCCCGGGTCAGATGGCTGTGGACTCGGCAGCAGGAGCGCAGAGAGAACGGCTGTCAGCGCCTCACGCTGCAGCTGCGTCTGCGCGGCGGCTCCTCGGACGCGCTGCCGGGTTCTGCATGGAAACAAAAGCGCCCGCGGCTCCGCAGAAGTTCAGAGAAACTTTCACAAAGCGGGTCTCTGCGGCACAGCGGCTCCCGGGTGCTCCGTGGGCTCTGCAGCGTGGACTGATGTCACGGGAGGTGCGGACGCGCGGCGTGGCAGCTCGGTCCCTCCCTCGGCGGGAGCGTCAGCGCCAAGAACTCCGGCAGCAACAACCAGGAAGTCAGCGGCAGCTTCAAGACGGAGCAACCTGCTGCAGGGCGAACTGCGAGCTCAGACACGCGCGCACACACACAGCGACGTGCACGCACGCACACACGGACACGGGCGCGTAAAGACACGGGCGCACGCCTCCTGCGCCCTCACATCCAAAACAAGGTCAGCGTCGCTTCCGAACCGACAGACAGACGCAACCAGACCGAGTTGTTCAGGCTGATCGGGAACTCCAGGAAGCCGCTGCGCGCAGAGCTCAGCGCCGTCAACAGAACCGGGCCAGGCGGCACCGAACCAGGAGAGAAAAGCCGCGGTGAGACATGGTGGTGGCAGCACCGTGGTCTGGGGTCTCCTAAGGTGGAGCCCAGGGATAAAATCATCATAGATTCAAACACGAGTCGTTTTAAGCCCAAACCTTCAGGTTTCGGCCACAGAGAGGAACATCTCACTTCCCAAACATCCAAACATCCACGCAAATGACTTAATGAGAAGAAAAGTGGCAGTTCTGGTTCCGCTGAGCCCACGGCTGAATCTGAGATGACCGTGGCAGAGAGAGCAGGCCCAACCAAGCTGAGACCTGAGGTTCTGTCAGGTTCTGTCAGGTTCTATCAGGTTCTGTCAGGTTCTGTCTCTACCTGTTTAAACATGCAGACACAGGTTCACAGGTTCGCTCTCTGTGAGGAGAAGTTAGATTCCACGTCCCAAAAAGAGACGTGAGGCCGTCTGTATATGAAATGAGGCAGATTAACTGGAACATCTGAACAAAGGTGACTTCACAGAAACAGCCTGTTTCCAAGCATCCTAAAGTAATACAGGGACAGAAAAAGGTAAAATAGTCTCAGCCTGGCTGAGAATCAGAGAGCAGAAAACTTACCTAAAGACCAGGCTGAGCGGTTAATATTTAAATGGACCCAGAAATAAGGTCACTACTGAGAAAAGCTACATTTTACTTCAAATATTTAAACAGCTGCAGGAAATTCAAAAATCGTTCTGGAAAACAACCAATAAATTACCTGGTAGGGAAAAATCAATCAATAGGACTAAAATGGATGGTGGCAAATAATTTCTCCATTCAGTGAATGAAGTGAGAAATGAAATCTCTGAGCCTCTGAAGCTTCTACACCCTGTTTTATCATTGCATACAGATCCATTTCTCTTCAAAACGATTAACGTGACAATAACACACAAAATAATATCGTCTTTTTATCAAATTCAAATCCTGGGCCAGTAAAGCCGGGCAGGTTTATTAATATTCCAATAAAGTTCTGTGCATGAACCGAACAGAGAAACAGAAACAGAGGAACGTACACTGCAGTGGAACAATCTAAAGACTAATGCAGCCTTAACCGTTCCCTCACTAAAACAGCCCGTTGTTGTTTGACTGGAAGCATTAGAGCGGCTCTGGACAGAGGAGGAACAGTGGTTCTGTGTTCCTGCACTTTGGGAAAAGCCTTTGACACGGTAAGTCATGCTGTACTCCTCTCTGAACTATCTCATTATAACTTATCCAGTGATGCTCTGGTCGTGTACAACGTGCATTAATCCATAATTCATCGTCTTCTATAAAGTCCTGCCCAGCAGGGGTCCCACCGGGGTCCATTTAGGGCCCCCTACTGTTCAGGGATTGTTATATCAATGATCTGGCTGTGTGCACATAGATGACATCATCATGTACGCAGATGATGCTGTCATCTATGTGCTGGATGCAGAAATATTTTCTGGTTACCACTTAATTATCTGTTAAGTGATTGGCTACAAGCTTCCTGTCTAACGTTAAATGTCAATAAAAAGATACACCTACTATTTTATCTGAAATTAATTATTTAGATAATCCATCTAGACCAACAAGTAAATCAGTCAAATATAGCATCTCTACTCTCAGAGACACCAGAAACATCAGATTTGAAGCATCCTTGATGTTTTTAAGGCTATGATTGTCTTCCAGATCCTGACACTATTGTTTCCTGTTGGTCTCGGGCCAACAAAGAATAAGAATAACAGGAAATCACTCAGATCTCTGTAAGACAAAAACTCTTCATTATCACCATTGTCACATTTTTAGTTTTGATAACTTGATTCAACTCTCACATTAATAAATGATTTTCAAAACTGTTAATAATATTAACAATCCAACAATTGATTTCCTTAATAACTGTCATTAAGGAAACTCGTTCTACTTTGGTCTGACCACACTATTTGGACATTGAGGTCCCTCCCCCTCGCACAGAAACTGTGTCATCCCCAGAAGATCTTCTTTTTTCTCACAATCCTCTTGCTTAAATCCAACAAATAATGGAACTGGCTCCCAGAGAGTCTGAAGTCGTCTGCAGATCTGCAAACATTTTCTAAAAACTAAAAAAACCCACATCATCATTGATCAACTGCACCATAATAACTCCTAGTGTCGTGTTCACTTTTTACTTCTTCTGACTTACTGTGGATCTTTACCTAGTTTTTAGTATTTAGCACTGATCAATACAGGCCAATTAACCTTTTTAGGAAATGTCATGAAACTGTTCTGTTGAATCCGAACTCAGCCACACACAGAGCTTCGTTTAAGAGCTTTTATTGAAAGGTTTGGATGGTGGAGAAGTTGACCAGGAGACACTACCAGACTGAGGCAGGTGGATTGTGATGACAGAGGAGGAGGAGCTGGGGAGCTGCGGGAGCTGTGGAGCCAGGAAACCTCCAACGGTGACGAAGAGGGCGCTGGGATCCAGGAAGAGCCGGCAGCACAGCAGAGAGAGTACTTGCAGGCGGGCAGGCAGGCGTAGACGAAAGGAACTCTGACTGGCAGACGTGGGAAGCTCTGACTGGCAGACGTGGGAAGCTCTGACTGGCAGACGAGGTTTGGGTGAAGGTGAACTGAGTCCAGGCTTGATTTGGAATGGCAGGTGGAACTAATGAGACATGGAGTGGAACTGGGCTGAGTGAATGGTGGAAGGATCTGGAACTGTCCAAGGTGAGACGGCAAAAACTGAACTCTGACAGGAAATGTGTCTTATATTGTAAATTAAGTATTTTTATATGTATTCTTAGTGATTCTGGGTTTTGAACTGTTTAATTGTAAGGCCTTGCTCAGGGAATGCAGGTGAAAAGTAGCTCATTCTGGTCAAAGCATCTCTTCTCGTTGTGAGATGAATGTGTACATGGTCCCTGACAAGAAAACTATACTAAATTAAACTAAACTAAACTGAACTAGACTAAACTAAACTAATCTAAGCTAAGATAAAGTAAACTACACTAAACTAGACCAAACTAAACTAAATTAAACTAAACTATACTAAATTAAACTAAACTGAACTAGACTAGACTAAACTAATCTAAGCTAAGATAAAGTAAACTAGGCTAAGCTAAACTAAACTAAACTACACTAAACTAAACTAGACTAAATTAAACTAAATTAAATTAAACTAAACTAAACTAGACTAGACTGTGACCCACAGGTGAGCTGATGTATTGTTACTACAAACCCAAACGGCGCCTCCGTCTGGTTGAACCTTCCAGGAGACGTGAGTGTAAACTCTGAGAAGTGTTGAAGGTGACAGCCTGAGCTCTTCACAGCTGGTTTGGGGAAGTTTGTGGTCATTAGCTGTAAACCAGTTGTCTGTAAACGCTCAGAACCAGAAGCGATTGTGCAGACTGGGTGTGAACAGAGCTTTGCTGACTGAACTTCCTGTTTTAGGTTTAAGATCAGCAGCTAGCGGACCGTGTGACGCTTCAGCAGAAGAACGAGCAGATCTGACCCGGCTTTGTTCAGCTGTGTGAGGTGTAGCGCTAAAGCTGTTTGGAGGAGTTGATCTGCATCTTCCTCCGTCCTGCAGTCACTGATTCTGCAGCACGACTGAAGGTCTTCATGCTTTCTCTGCAGATGGATCCAGAACTGGTCATCAGGTCGTTTGGACCCTCCTCCAGAACATTAATGGACATTAACATGTAAATATGCAAGATTACAGCCAGAACTAATTTCCATCTTTAGTCCCTTTACCAACTAAACTGCCTTGGTGTTAGTTCAGGGGTTGTTTGCTCTGACATGAGCAGTCAGTATGTTACCTGAAGTAGAGAGCTCTTTAAACTCCCTTAGTTTGGAGAAAAAGATCCATCAATCCTCCATCTCTCCATCTTCGGCTCCAGACACGAGGCGTAATCAGTCCAGTCTCAGACCAATCAGTCTCAGACCGATCAGGCCTGGACCAGCGCTGATGCCTCCAGCATAAACTGGCTCTGGGTCCCAGTCAGCATCCTGACAGTCTCGGGGAGATGAAAGGACCAGGTTATCTCAGCAGGGTGAGGAACACCAGAGCCTCAGTCTGGAGTCAGGTCTGGGGAAGATGTTTCTGGGAGTTCCTGAGGGGGGCCAGGCTATAGGACCACAGCCTGGGGGTCTGCATCAGCTGGGGGCCTTGGAGGTCCAGAAATGTAAAACTAATCGAATTTCATAAAGTTTAAATGTTTGCATCTTCTTCCCACTCCTGTGTGGGTTCCATGGAGGCCATTTATTTCCTGAGCTTTAATGGAAAGAGGTGATTTCATGCAATCCTGACAGTAATTCACAGACTTGACCTCCAGGTCTGGGACCTCGTTAGGGAATAGGTTCCAGATCGTGGTTCCAGGCTCCACCAGCAGGTATGCAGGTTTCTTCTGGCTAACACCAGCCGCCTCCAAACGTGACCTGGAGAATATAATCTGGGCTTTTAGCACCACTAGACTAGATGATTGTGATGCTCTGTGTTCTGGTACCGGCCAGGCCTCTCCTTTTAATCGGGCCACACCAACAAGAACATCTCCGGTTCTCTCTGCGCTCCACTGGCTGCCAGTTTGCTGCTTTTCAAATCCCTCTCTGGGCTTTCAATGACGCTCCACCCTGACCTGCTCCAGCCTCGTGGTTCTCCACCCTCAGACCAGCTGACCCACTCCTGTCGGTGGAACCAGAACCTGGGCTGAAGCTCAGAGGAGATTGGACCTTTTCTGTCGGACCGGCTTCTTCTGCTGGTTCTAAGTCTCTGTTAAAAACTCAGATTAGGTCGGTTTGTTGTTCAGTCCAAAAAAAGGTTGAAAAATAAAGACATTTTGAAGTGCATATCGATAAAATAGAAATCATATTGATCGACTTTGGTAGTTATCAACAAATTCAAAACATATATTTTAAGTGCAGCCCTGGCCATTTTATGCTGTTGCTTAGCGACTGTTTTTAAATAAAGACACAAACACTGAATTCAACCTTTATTCAACAAACCTTTTACCAAAACTGTAAGTTTTTTTTAAAAAAATAAAAAAGAACATGTGCTCTCTGAACTCTTTGAAGGGGGCGGAGCTTGGTTCTTGGGTCTGCGTTGTGATTGGTTGGGAGGATGTAATGATCTACATGATAGAATGCAAAAGCAAAGAAAACTGTTCTATTAAACTTTTATGTTTTTATCATGGGTATACGTCTATCTATTATATTGTTACTGAATTATCGTCCAGCTCTGCTCCAGATTGTCCCTGGGTGTGTTCGGCTGCAGGGTCGCCCGTCTCTGCACCCATGAGCGTTATAGTCAATGCAAAGATGGATAAAAGGGAAAGCAGCTGCTGCTCTTATCAACATACATGGATTCATTACCAGATATTAACTCACATGGAAAACCTCCGGCCTTCAGTTTGGAAATTATTTTATCAGAACAAATTCCCTCCAGGAACTTTTTCTGTTGTTGAGATGAATACATCAGTTTGTTTCTCGCTGTTTCTAGTCTCTGAGAAGAACATGGAGTGAAACACGTTACTGGAGTGAACTGTGCTGGTCTGGAGCACGAGTCCAGTGATCCGTGTGAAAAAGGTTCTGTGTTCAGAGTCAGGGGTGGAGGCACGGCGGTCTCCACAGAGATGGAGTAATCAGCCCAGCCACTCGTTTGTTTCTTATGGGGCGTAAAACTTCCTGCGTGGGGAACAGAACAAGACTTCCTGTGAGGCACCAACCAGCAATTCTCCATAAATCCTGGAGCTGCAGGGGGAATTGCTGCAGGTGAGCACAAAAGACTGCAAACCAAAAAAAAAACACAGCTTTGTGCATCTGATGTTTCACCATTTAAATACGACCTGAAAAGCAGATGAATCAGAAATAAACCATAAAAGCTGCCGTGTGTCTGACATAAAGTTTCCTCTGAGGATGGATGGATTTAGAAAGCAGCTGCTGCAAACAACAATGATTGAGAAAACAGGCCAGACTTTCCCTCAGAGCGACCCTCCTGTGGAGGATCCTGACCCAGATGGATCCGGTGGACCGGAACCAAGCAGCAGGAGAGGAGAGACGCAGCGGGATGCAGGGGGAACCTCCGCTGGATGGTAGACACCAGGAGCAAATCTGAGCTGAACGTTCAGACCTTCAGGACAGCAGGTAACATAAAATGATCCACAGGTAGAAACCTTCATGAGCAGACGCTGGATCAGAACATCTGAGCTGCAGAAAGCTTTGCTGGCTGCTTTCTGGGTCGCTGCTGACAACCTGTTGCTTTGCTGCTATTTTGGGCTTAATTGGCCTTTCCTGTAAACAGGAAGCAGACCTGCAGCTTTACTGACATCATCATGTCAGACACGTTTCATGATCATTCATCAGTTTATTGGGTTTTAAACGCAGCCGGAGACCGGCAGAGGGAATCAGGAGCTGAAAAGACTTTCACCAACGCTGTTCATGTTAAAGAGGAATCACATGTTAGTCCTCTGTAATGTTTTTGATTCAATCCATCCGTCCTTCTGGGGTTCTGATACGTGGTTCTGCTGCAGTCCGCCCTCCTCTCTCCGTGTCTAACTCATAAATTATTCATACAGCTACTGAATGCCAAGCAGTCAATGAAACTGTGTTTTTGGAGCAAGTTTAGCCCAACTTTGACTTTCAAACAGAAACTTCTAGTTCTGTTAGAACAACCTTTGGGGGATTTTCGAACAGCGAGATGCACAAATAAAAAGACGTTAATTGTGTTAAACTGAACTTTGCAGACAGATGTCAAGGTTTCTCTGGTGCTGGTGAAGGCAAATGTCAGGATTTAGGAGAGCTTTGTGAAGACAGAAGTCCAGAAACCGGGAAACTGGGATGCTGCTCCAGATAATGATGTGGTTCTTTAAGTCAGAGAGCTGCAGGAGCCTTCAAGAAGGCTTGAAGCTTTTAATCCGCATCTGTAGAAGCAGAGAAAAAGCTCTGATTCAGGTCATCCGGTCCAAACAGACCAGAGATGGAGATGCTGTTGATTTGGTTTGCATACTCTGACCAGCCGCCAGGGGGCGCCGGTGCTGTGAGCAGTCAGCTGCCTGAATGGAGTGCTTTACAGTTTCTGCATCTGGACTCAGTTACAATCCAGACCAGAAAAGTTCTCCTGGCTGCTGGGTTGAGTCTCTGTTTGCACTCCTGAGCCCGCTGGGCTTAAATCTGGTCGTCCATCCGTCTTCAAATGGATCAGAACCTCCACTTCAGTTTTACATTTGAGTTTAATTTCCAGCCTGAGTTTATCTTTAGATCTTAAACTGACTAATGTTAGTTAGTTTTTATCAGTAATTTAACCAGGCAGGGTAAGGTACTGCTTCTGTGGTCTCATGGTTGTAACGGACATCTGAAAATAACTGCTTAGTAATTTAGTTTTTTCACATTCACACAGGAAGAATCTAAAATCAGCCGATTATAAATTCCTGACCTGTAGACCCAGGAACAGTTTCTATACCAGCGCCATGAGGGCATTTGACCACTGGTAATTTCTATAATATGAAAGGATTTCATCCTGGACTATGATGCATATTGACTGTTGATGGGAGTGCTTTTAGAACATATTTCATTTAATATAAAATTTTATTTCTGTCCTACCCTTTTTCAGTATATTTTTTTTTATAGCAGAGAAATCAATATTGAAAGGAGAACCATGCTGGACTTTCACATCAAGACTTAACATGCTCTCCAAAATAAAGGCATATTATTTAACATAGCAGTTTATAGCAAGATTACTGATTTAACTCAACTAGTGATGGAAATTGGTTTACTTTATCCTTTCAAAATAAAGCTAACTGATGCATCCTAAATAAAACCTCAGTTTAGGTATTTGTATGTTTGGCCTGTAATATAACATCATGTGATTTTATTATGTAGGAAACAAGATAACGGCATTTATGTTCCTCTTATTGTCACACAGGGAGTCTGTTCAGACGTCTGCAGATGAACTATCAGGTGGAGGAAGACTTTAGTGTTGGTTCCTGTGTTTGCAGCAGCTGGTAGATTAACCCAGCCAGCAGCATTCATGCACACATGACCCAGGGGAGATGATCCTATGTGGATATTTTTACAGACCAGACACAGAGAAGCACCAGCAGAGTGGAATGTGGATAAACTCGGCCACAGAACCTTTGGCTCTGGTCTGATAAAGATGCTCAGAGCTGCAGGCCCCTTCATCCTGGTTCTTTCCTCAGATCATCTCATGGAGGAACGTTCTTATTCTGAACACCAGACGCTAACATCGGCGCTACGACACGCAGCAGATTCATCTCATTTCAGCCAAGCTGCTTTTCCCTGACACCTAACGGTGCTTCTGCATTTATTTCACTCACATGCTTTCATACACAATGAGGGCATCACAACGTGCTTTAGACCCGTTTCAAAGCAGAAGGCAACAAAAACCAGCTGTTTGGATAAAGAACAATGAACTAAACCTGAAAGAAAGCAGGAACGATCCTAATGGGATCCTTTAACGCCTGATCAGGTCTGGATCTTCTGTCTCTGCTTGTAATTTCTAAAGAGCAAATATTAACATCCAGGAAGTGTTTTTGGCTCTTCATCACAACGACACAGACCTGAAGCTTCACATGTTAACGGATGTGGACATTGTACAGTTTTGGGTGAAAACCCTGTTTGTTTTCATGCCAGACTTGCTTTCCTCCAAAGCAAACACGTCTATGAGATCCGGAAGACTCAGCCTGGATTTAAGGGAAAAGAGGAATTTCAGGCTCTGTCGTTTCACGCCAACATTTTCCGTTGCCTTTCCTTCCCATTTAAGGTGAGCGTGAGTCCGCCGACCTGTGCTCCCCCTGTGGCTCTGCTCTGCCGGGCTGGAGGCCTTAAATAGATCAGCAGGAGCACAGGAGGTGAAGATGCTGACACGTGCACGCTCATCAGACACATGCACGCTCATCAGTCACATGCACGCTCATCAGTCACGTGCACGCTCATCAGTCACATGCACGCTCATCAGACACATGCACGCTCACCAAAGCAACCATCTGTAACCAAGGTATTTGCAAGTCAAGCATCTGACCAGCAGAGGGCCCTGAAGAGACATCCGGCTTCTAAAGCAGATTAGAGAACCTCTAAATTTATTGTTTTGAATATGAATCTATATCTAAATTCTCAAGGTTCATGATGATGGGATTTAAAAATTCAAATGTATTCAGGACTTAAAAGAATACATAAACGTAGTAGTTACATTTGTGTGTAAATGAGCCGCAGACACGTTTTTCCTCTGCTCCAGCATATATTTACTGAAGAGGAGGTTCCGCTGCTCTTTACTACGGCATACTCGCGCTATGCTCCCCCATCTGGTCATATATGGGCACTACGTATCCTCAACCAAATAAACATGAATATATTTAAACCAAACTGCTGGTAAGAAACATTGTACATATAAAGAATAACATTTTAAGTCTGTACTGCATAAAATGTGCAGATATAATCAAAAACAGTAAATAAACCTCTGACTTATGATGATCACATTTCAATCTGTCACATGTGCAGAGAGGGAGACATTCATTTTGGCACGGTTGACATTATAACAGTCATAATTTAATCATCAGTATTATAAAAGAAAGTTTTAGATACAAAAGCACCCCCCCTCCCCCAGATTGATTTCAAATGGCATCAAAAACAACCGATAATTTAGAAACATGGACAATGGAGGAACAAGCAGATGAACAATATCTGTAAGCCGCATGTTTATGATACGGAGAAAATTCATCAGAAACCTGAAACCGCATCATTCTTCAGCTGATGCTGTGGGCTGAGGGTTCAGTACGGCTGCACCACTTTAGAGATACATGCAGCTGTTCTACTGCAAAGAAATCAGCTGTGGTTATTTCTTCTTCATCTCTTTCTTATCCACAGTGTCTCCATTCTCTGTGACCTTAACAATATAAATAAAGGTTTAAATGTAACTTCTTGCTGCTTAGATCTACTTAAAATTATATTTAAAAAGTCAGCTTCCATCAGATCCTCCAGGTTGGTCAGAAAGTTTCCTCTCTAAGGAAACCCAGCAGGTTGCATCAAGTCTCTCCAAGCAGCATTCACTCCTCCTGAAAGAGCGTAGAGCCACAGTGGACAGTCGTCTGCATTGTTGATGGCTTTGCAGCAATCCCTCATACTGAGCATGCATGAAGCGACAGTGGAGAGGAAAACTCCCCTTTAACAGGGAGGAGAACCTCCAGCAGAACCAGAACCAGGCTCAGTGTGAACGCTCATCTGCCTCCACCCACTGGGGCTTAGAGAAGACAGAGCAGAGACACAGAAAGCACAGAAGCTCACATTGACCCAGGAGTACTTTCTATGTTAGAGAAGACAGAGCAGAGACACAGAAAGCACAGAAGCTCACATTAACCCAGGAGTACTTTCTATGTTAGATGGTAATAGAGGATGATCTGCCTCCCCTGATGATGTCACAGCTAACAGAATGCCAGACCAGGTGTACCTTCTATGAAGAGAAAAATGACAGAGAACAAAAAGTTAAAAGCTGAAATAACAACAAACAATGCAGATTGGAGAGCAGTAGGAGAACTCAGCAGAGAGAGAGAAATAGACCCTGATGTCCTCCAGCAGCCTAAGCCTATAGCAGCATAACTATAGAACCAACTCTTTCTTTTCTGAGGGCAGACATACACAACTCATTGTGGTTTGGCTGTTTAATGATCTACAGATCCATTTTCTATAAACCAATAGACTATTTTATGCCTTTCATTAAAATATTGTATGTTGAGTGTTTTGTTAAGTAGATGAAAATACTAAATTTCACATTAAAATTATTTTTGTGAGTTTGATCAAAACAATACTTCTAACCCATGAGTGTTCTTTAACTATAGGTTAATTGTCTGCCGTGGCATAAAGTTTGGACCCCCCTGCTGTGATGTAATAAATGTGGCTACAGCTGACAGACAGGAAGGATGGTGGTCTGTTTCAGGTCTGAAGGAGGAAGTTGTTTGATTAGTTGCAGCAGGAAGCCATCAGAGCTCCACCATGACCGTCCATCACGCTTTGTTCTTTTTCTTCCTCCTCTGTAAGTAGATTTGATTTTTACTTCTGTTTCTCCTCGTCCTTAAAACATGACCTTAAATTCCTTAAAGCCAAAACTAATAAACTTAGAAACAGCTTCTTCCCCAGAGCTGTGAGGGCAATCGCCCCCTGATGGGAGACTCTATCCAACGCTTTAACATCACCTCGATGTTACTAACACCTTCATGCATTAGAATCACCTTAATGTTACTGCCTACTGCACACTATCATCTCTGAATATCTAAATGCACATTTCTGTAAACGAAGCCTCAAATCATCGTGGCTCAAAAAGCATCTTACTACCTCATTATCTGTGACTCTCCTGAACGTTAAAAAAATGTAACCCTTGTTCATTGCCTGTTTGCTTGTCAGTTTTTACCTTCATCATGTGTAATGTGAACCAGAGTGGCCAAAGATAAATTTCACAGCGGTGAAAAATGAAATACTCTGATTCTCTGATGATAATCAGAACATCTTTAATGTAAAACATCACATGTTTAAATATGAGTCTCTAAACAGGAAGAGCCGTAATTTTATTTTATAATTTTATTCTAAAATAAAATTATAATGTTGGCAGTTTTAGTTTCACCTTTAATTCAGCAGATAACTGTAGTGATCAGAAGCTAACTTATTTAGTGTTTTGGGGTCACAGCCATTTCCATTGTTACCCTGTAATTAGAACACTGCTATTACTGTTGAATGTTATCTCAAAGAGCATTTTTGTTAAAAAAAATCTAAATTATCCTTTGATGTTTAGTCCCAAATCAGGTCCTTCCTAATAGACGCTAAACCAAAAGACGAGTTTAACTCCTCATAAAATTAAAAAATATCAGAGGGAACTCCTGCTCGTAGCAATGACATCTTGGAGTTTCGAAACCACATTTCCACACATTAGGAATAGATAAATGTTATTTGTAGGTTACAGAAAAATACAGAACAACATGCTCGAATCACGAGGTTTGAAGTATAATTATTAACGGGAAATGTTGTATAGCTTCTCCAAAAACTACTACTACTACTAATAATAATAAAAACATTATAACAAGTGGGTAGCGCTGTTGCCTTGCAGCAAGAAGCTCCTGGGTTCAAATCCAACCCTGCGTTTATCTCCATGGAGTTTGCATGTTCTCCCTGTGCATGCGTGGGTTCTCTCCGGGTACTCCGGCTTCCTCCCACAGTCCAAAAACATGACTGTTAGGTTAACTGGCCTCTCTAAATTCACCTTAGTGTGTGTGTGAACGGTTGTTTGTCCTGTTTGTCTCTGTGTTGCCCTGCGACAGACTGGCGACCTGTCCAGGGTGTACCCCACCAAGACTGTCAATGAGATAAATATCATGTAAGTTTCATAAAAAATCTTTTTAAAGGATGTTATGCTCAATGCTCAACAATCTACAGAAACATCTCATCTGTCTCAAACACCAACAGAAACCGTAAAGCAACACAAAGTGCTGCTGAAAAACTAATGCTCTTAAACTTGATTCACATGATTATTAAGTATCCAAGACAAAGATTGGTGAATAAAACAACATTCAACATTAGATCACACTATAACATTGAAATGTCTCAAAAACTGTTTAATATAAAATTGATTATAAAAAAGAAATGGAATAAACGTATCTTTGAACATATTTAGTCCACCATTTGTTATTCTGCACCATCAGGCTGGAGGAAACATTTCAGTCTCAGGATGTGAGCTCACTAATCCAGAAGTTAGAAAAGATATTCAGCCACTTTAGCCAAAGGTTGAAGTTCAGGAGCATCACTAAGCTTCAAAAAGTTCTCATTAAATAAAAAATAATCTATTGAATATTCAGAGATGTGAACTAAAGCTTAGAGCCATGTTGATGATACTGAGTTTCATTATTAACATGAAGGTTTTTCTGTCACTCTGACTCTCCAACTGTGTGATAGAAACAGAAATGTGGTCATTGTGTGGTTTCTCACAGGAAGGACTTGTAAAAACCTTTTTGTTTCTCTGCAGCTCTGCAGGTCAGAAACTGCGGTTCTGCTAAAGTACTGAGAAATATATACGGAGCAGCTGGAGAAGACTTTAGAGTTCAATGTGGCTTTTCTTTATCTGGTTCCTGGAAGATCTTCTGCAGAGAAAACTGTGAAGGAGGAAACATTCTGATTGAAACGAGCTCAGAGTGGACGATACAGCATTGAATGTGGTACAGAAGCACCTTCTGGGTGGTTTGATTTCTATGTGAGAATCTCAGGACTGACCCAGTCTGATTCAGGACGGTACAAATGTGGTCTGGGTGACTCTTCATCATCAGTTTCTTACCAGGACTTCAGACTCATTGTTGTAGACCGTGAGTTTCTGTTTTAATAACAAAATGTTTTAATCTCTCTGAAGGTCTGAGGATCAGTTTAAATTTAAACACTGAGGTTCTGTGATGGCTGTTCTAACAGATCCAGACTGGTTAAACTGGGCAGATCCCAGGAGAACTGTAGAGAAACTGGGATTAATGTGATCAGACTGCATCCTGCTGAGGACAGAAAGTAACTGATGATTATTTACTATTAAGGATCTGCCTCAAATAGAAATTTAGTTTTCATGGTTTTAATCTAAAAACAAATGATAGAGTTGCTGACTTGCACTGAATCATTTTGTGATGTGAATCTCGTTAAGAGCAGTTTGCAGAGAAATTGCCCTGAATAAATGACTTTTTACTGTGAGTTCAGATCAATAATTTATTGCTTCCTTAAATGGATCCTTCGTAGAAAAGCTCAGTCACCTAAAAGATAAAATCAATTATTTCTGTAAAATGCTTTAAAAACTTCTGTTTGATCTTCAGAAATGTCCAAATTCTATCATCTTGAAGCAAAAACATACGTATAGAGTCTCCTGGATCATTGAGCTGGATGAACGTCTCTCTGAGCGCTCAGTGGATTAATTCTCACATCCAAACGTTTTAATTAATGTTTGAATCCTTTATCCTGCTCTGTTTGTTCAATGATTTCACTTCAGTTTATAATATTTGTTCCAACAACTGACTAAAGGTTTGCCTGCAGACGTTGTTGTGTGAATGAGCTGAATTCTGTGAGACTCTGTGCATCAGAGATAAATATAAAGGTGCTGTGGTCTCTCAACATTTTCTAACAGGATGTTCTGGTGTTATCTGTGTTCTGCAGCTCTGCAGGTCAGAGGCAGCAGAGCCGTCCAAGCATTGACACATTATGGAGAATCTGGAGGAAACTTCTCGTTTCAATGCCCCTTTCTCTCTTCTGGAACCTTGAAGATCTTCTGCAGGGAGAACTGTGAAGGAGAAAACCTCCTCATTAGAACAAGTGATAAGACGGCTCAGAATGGACGATACAGAACCGAATATGTCCAAGAAGCTTCTAGAACCTACTCAGTTCTGTCTGTGAGCATCTCAGGGCTGAACCAGTCTGACTCAGGTCTGTACAGATGTGGTTTAGGCGACTCTTCATCATCAGCTTCATACAAGGACTTCAGACTTGTTGTTGTAGACGGTGAGTCTCTGTTAAAGATGCTGAAATGTTTTAACGTCTCTGAAGGTCTGAGGAACCGTAGATGTTTCTCCTCTGGTCTCTGCTGGATGAACTGTTCCATCTCCAGACTGGTTAAACTGGGCAGATCCCAGGAGAACTGTAGAGAAACTGGGATTAATGTGATCAGACTGCATCCTGCTGAGGACAGAAAGTAACTGATGATTATTTTAACAGCTCTGCTGGATGGAAACAAAGATCATCACGTCTATAAAGAAGCTGGCAGCTCGCTCACAGTCGCCTGTTCCTTTGGTTCCTCTGGAAGAACCAAATCCTTCTGCAGAGGAGGACCTGGAGAAGAAGGGTTTCTTTTTCAGATAAGTGGAGGCAGAGCTGAAGGAGGCAGATACAGTTTAGAATATGATGAACAGCCTTCAGGAGGAGTTCTGTTGGTGACCATCAGCCAGCTGACCCAGTCTGACTCAGGACGGTACCGATGTAAACTGGACAGAACTGGTTCAACTAGTTTATACAGAGACTTTCATGTCACCTTCAGAGATGGTGAGATTTCACTGATATTACATCTTCTGAATGTCCTTTATTCTGAATATTTAAGTATTTCAACAGTAATATTTAATGAATTTATCAAACATTTCCTCCTCAGCAGCTTTAATCACATCTAAATCCAAACTTCTCTCTTCTGTGTCCCAGCAGTCGACCCATCAGTCTCCACTCCACCAACCACCGTCAGCATCAGGTCCAGTTCAGGAAGCTTCACACCTTCAGCTTCTTCTAAAACCACCAATGTGACTCAGGACAACACTGCAACATCTAAAGGTGCATCCAACCACAGTGAGTGATGGATAAAACCTTTGTAGGATCAAAATGGCCTCCATCAGCAGTCAGAGCGGTGATCAGTTTGCTGCTGATGAATCCAGGATGATTTATTTGTTGGAGGTCGTGTCTTGCCTCTACATTTCAGGTCCATCGTATAGATAAGCTGGTTGGCTTCATGTTGCAGGGCAGTAATACTCTATGAAAAGATATCTCAGGACGTAAAACTAATTTACTGATTGCCTTTATTAAATCAGGACTGGATCCTGCATCAAAGTAGGCTGTTATATAGTGACCCATGTCTGCATGACCCTCAACCATTAGGATTATTTCTAAATGGGTAAATGAAGGTGAACGTAAAGGTAGAGATGTGTTTTTTGTGGAGTGGAGGTGTGTGAGTTTGTCACCTGGAGGTGAACAGTTGTAAGAGTGGAACCCAAGAGCAGCAAAGGACAGGTGGACCGGGCTCCAGAGGGCCACAGTGGGTGGTGACCCCAGGGACCCCCAGACTCTCCACACCTGTAGCCTTTATATTTAGACGCTGAGCATTTTGGAAGTATAGGAACCTCCTCGCATGCTGTGCATGTTAAAGACTTAACAAACAAGAATACCTCATAATAATAATAATTGTCTCCGTCTGCTCTTCACTACATGTTGATGCAGTTTGTTTAAACACGCGTTAATAAATCTCAGTTTAGCTCCATGTCCCACTGGTTCTTCTTCCAACATTGTCTGCAGGTGTCCTGATGTTTGTGGGTCTAACTCTGCTCATCATCGCCATCCTGATATCAGTGGTTCTGTTGGTTTTCTGCACAAAGCGACGCAATAAACGTCATGAAGGTGAGGTGGCACCTTCTCATTCAATGGTTTGTCTTTATCTTTATTCCAACTAGAACTCCTTCAAGACTGTAGGAAATCCATTTCAGGTGACCAACCTCACAGATATAAGACCGAGAATGACCAAAATATTTAATGACAGTTTAATCACCATCTCGAAATTGTGAGTGTCTAGTTAAAGTAATGTTGCTAAATGATTTTCAGGTAAATCATTGTCATGGTATCTAAACAACTCCAGCATCTAAAATACTAATTGGGCCTCAACTTGAATATTAGAGAGAAATACTTTCTACTTACAGATACTCACAAAACCTTTATTTGATTTATGAAAAGTAGTCGTAACTTAAATTATGAACTGAATGGTTATATTACATATAGTCTGCAACAAATTAATATATAAACTATTGGTAATCACACTAATATATTTTAAAGATTAAAAAACATGAAATCTAATTACTTAAGGAGATCCCCCCCCCTAAACTTTATTTATAGATTAAAGCGCATAATAAACAGATAAGTGATGTACAGTATATGAAAAACTGCCAATATAGAAAATTAAACAAAAAAAAATTACAGGTACAGAAAACAGAGATAGAAAACACAAAAACGCACCAGGTGTCATGGAAAAGTCTTACTTGGTGTAAATAATAATAAAACCAGGAGCAGGTCAGAAATTAATCAGGCACAAAAAGAAAGTTGACTTCTTTCAAGGGTATAAATAACGGTCCCATGTTTTAGAGAATTTATCAAAGGAATCTCTCACAACGAAACAGATCTTCTCAGATTTCATAAAGTATAACCAATCCTGAATCCAATGGATATATAAAGGAGGTGAAAGGGCATTTCTATTTAATGAATAAATATGTCACTAAAAGTTTTCAAACCCAGTTTAGACCAGGAAATAAACACAGTATCTATAAGAGATGGTGAGAAAACATGATTAGAAGCAACTGGGTCGCATAGAATATAGGATTGCCAGCTGAGGTATAGTCTGAACTAATGCCAGATCTTCAGTGACGATCATACAATTCTTTACTACAAGGAGTAATTGGAGAAGAAATAGGAGAGAGAAGCAAAGCTAGGAGTGAGGTTGGTTTAACAGAGTTAGCTTCAATGACAAGCAAAACAGCAGAATCTGGAGCAGCACATTGAAGCCAATATCTAAATATTCTGATATTATATGACCAACAACCAAATTTAAAATTTGGCAAGGCCATGATCCCAAACCTTTTAGATTTTTGGAAGTACTGAATATACAAACTAGGAACCTTCTTATTCCAAATACATTCCAAAAAAAGTAAAAAACAAAGCAACTAGACTTGTTTTCCGTAGTTGAAGTTCAACTACGGAAAACAAGTCCAGTTGCTTTGTTTGGAATGACCATGACCTGGATGACTAAGAATCTTCACCAGCATATTACAAATACAGTTGTCAACAATACTATCAATTTTCCTCAAAAAAGACAAGAATAAGTTAAGAGGATTTTAAAAAAAGAAAAAGATCAAAGTTTATCTTTCTATTAGGTAATACAGATTTACATTTATGAAAAGGTCTACATTTCTTTCTAGAAAAAGTAAACTCACTGTTTACGAGAATGATTTAGTCTTGAATTTACAGGGGGGGGGGTGGTCACATCAGCAAACACAGCCTCATGGCAGGACCTTTTTTTGCACAAGGTTGAAATTGTAGACAAGAAACAATTCCATTGTGGTCCACCCTTTGATTATGGAATAATCACAAGATCATAGTCTCAGCATTTATCTACAATTTTGGGTTCAACTAATTATGTAAAGGCTGTTTTAGATTCCTATGTGCACATTATTTTAATTTACATAAGACTAGGTAATCTAAGCCTACATACTAATTATGGTCAATTTCACCTACTCTCACTACCCACCTGAAGGCCTCCTATGTGCACCCCTGAATTTTCTAACCGTTCCTCCCTAAGTAAACGTAGATGTTCTAATGTCTTTGTCACGGACCCATTTGGAGATGTGTTATCTGGAGTGAATATACAGTAGATGTCAGCAAACGGTGAACAAACACTTCCCTTTCCAACTAAGAGCTGTCTAAGGCCGTTCTATTCTGCTAGGCAGTTAGTGAGCAGCTAATTAGGTAAAGGTAGCTAACATAACATGAGCACATTTAGAACATGACAATCCACCCTGATAACAATGGATCATCCTGAACTCAGTCATGTTTTCAGATGAATTTACCTCAGTGGGATCATTTTTATATTCATTAATAGTCATTAATATGATCTTCTCCAGGAACAGAAACGTAGACCATCGGGATCTGAAAAGATAAATGATGCAGTCTTTAGAAGAAACAGCTCTGGTGGAGAAGACAGCAAACTGATACCAGAAGTTCTTCCTGATCTATAGGGTCTGGTGTGGATAAGGCTCAGCTGCTTCTCTTTGAAATTCAGAAGCAAATTTTAAGCAACCCGGAAAAACTTAGTCAAAAAATTATTAACAATGTTGCAATAACTAAAAATAATCTAACAACATATTAAACAATTGGATCAAACATGTTTGCTGACCAAATTGAGTCCAGCTTCTTGATTGCGTCTCTCTGGTTCTCTCCATCATCTTTTCTGTCTTCAGTCCTTCACTGTGTACCCAGTTTTACCGAGAATCACTGTAGTCAGCATGTTTTTGATACAACTATATGGATATCCATCATTAAAAATTGATTCGGATATATTTTTAAAAGCCTTTATTTACTGTTTCACAGTTAGAGAATTACCAGATTAGAATTTTAACATCTGGAGCCAGTCTGGCCCTTTAAGGTCTTACATTCACTGAGAAATTCTAAGAAGAAGAAACACAACGTGGCATTCTTTAAACCATGACAAAGCATCTGATTGGAGAAAGTCAGCTTTTAGTTCAGGATGAGACATTAATGATGTGTTTTATAGAGAAAATAACACACATAGCTACTTATTTAATAATGAGACTGATGTTGTTGTACAGGAAGAAAAATATCACATGAAAAGACAAAGAAGGTGATGACAAACTGCTTTATAGCCAATGATTACATTTATTTAAAACAGCTACAATTATTTACATATTGTATTTATTATACATATATATAAAAACATGATTATAATCTGGATGTAAAAATACTCAGTAAAAAATGATCCTAGAATTCTGTTTCTGTCTGTTTAATTCCTCCGACTACAGAAAGTTTTCCTGATTAACAGGTTTTATTGTCTGAAATGATCTCATGTTTTTTCTCCGTCTTCTCTGCTCTTTGGACAGTTTCTCATAATAAAAACATTTTTGTACAGGTTTGCATGGGAGAGGAGCAGATGGAGCAATGATGGAGGTGATTTTCTCTCCTTTGTTTTAACTCATAAAGTGAAGTTTGCAAAATATTTCACAAAATATAGATAAAAAACTGTTTTTGTTCATTAAAACCCAAATATCATTGATATGTGGACTGATAGGCTGAGTGCAGAAAGCTGTAAACATCTTCCTCCTAAAGCTGTAACCTCTGAGGCTCTCTGATGCTTTTAACAACAGCTTCTCATTTCAGAACGTTGTCCAGGAGAACGTATCTTCTCAGGACTCGACCTACCAGAGTCTAAGTCCTGCAGGCAGAGACCAGAACCAGATCTACTCCACACTCACACAACCCAGATGAGAGCCTGGACTCAGACCTGGACCCAGTTCTGGACCTCAGGGTTGCAGTTTGTTCAGTGAGGCTG
The DNA here is from genome assembly GCF_011125445.2 of Fundulus heteroclitus. NCBI lineage: Eukaryota > Metazoa > Chordata > Actinopteri > Cyprinodontiformes > Fundulidae > Fundulus > Fundulus heteroclitus. The sequence continues at coordinate 41,322,624 of NC_046361.1, read as the reverse complement.
AAACAAGAAGAAATGCATGGTCTTTGTTCTATTGATGATAAATCGTTTAAATGTTTGAATTAAAGCTTTGCTGCAGAAAAACTCCGAGTTTAAATCCAGATAAAAGTTTCTGGTTGTCTTCCTCTAATGATAAGAATGAAACATCAAACAGCCACTTAGAACCAGGTTTTATTTTGGATTTAGAAGGCGAATTCTGCTCTCCACCCTTGCTACATGCAGCTTCATGTTTGCTCAGGTTTTACACCCTGTTAAAGGGGAGTTTTCCTCTCCACTGTCGCTTCATGCATGCCCAGTATGAGGGATTGCTGCAAAGCCATCAACAATGCAGACGACTGTCCACTGTGGCTCTACGCTCTTTCAGGAGGAGTGAATGCTGCTTGGAGAGACTTGATGCAACCTGCTGGGTTTCCTTAGAGAGGAAACCTTCTGACCAATGTTGAGGAAAATAAATATCTTAGTTGTTATATTAATCTGGTATTCGTATGGAAGAACTGAGGAATGCATGGTTTTTGACTGTCTCCCCCTTTGAGGTTAAGATAAACATGCAGATTTGGTTTATGGCCGGGATTTACAGCACCACAGGGTTGACCCAAAAAGGAAAGGAGATTTTCCACTCTCCATTGGCTATAATTTAGACATAGGCTAAATCAAGCGGGGCTGTAGATGAGAAGCTCTCAAAATATCAGAGGTTAAACAGAGCAACTAGTATGAGAGGATTGAATGGAATTTATGTTGAAACCGAGAAAGGACTGAATGGGATTTATGTTTAAGTCTACGTCAAAAATTTAAATAACATAAAAATTACAAGATATACTAAAGAAGTAAAGAAAATAAAAAAGTTAAATAACAAAGACAAAAAATATGTCCGGAGGGTTGGACACACGCAAACCAGGCTGACGAGACTGGTGACTTTAGGGCTGAAGGGTTTTGCTACCTCTTGAGAATTAGGGACACTCATTAAGAAGCAGGGAACAGGTACGGTTAAAATACGTCAACATCTTTAAAAGTTGAGACTAAGACAATTTCTTAAATAAATGCAGCTGTAAGATAAGAAAAGTGATTTAAAAGGGATCCCAGAGAAACAATTTTGGTTGTTTCTCAGCTCCAGAACCAACCACGGCAATTGTAAGCACAGCAGCACGGCAGTTAGATCAGAAGGTTTTAATAAAAAGAGAGCAGATTCTGCCGATACGGAAGGGACAAAGGTCTCTCCTTGCGCGCAAGCTGTCTGTCTTATATGTTGTGTTTGTCATGTCTTGTCCAACATTTTGTCTTGGTCAAAATGGGATCCATTGTGTGAAAAAGAAGACTGCTTGAGCCCGCAGATCTTGGGAGTGTGGATGTCTCTGTGTGTGTCTGTGTGTATTTCTGTGTGTGTGTGTGTGTGTGTGTCTCCAAGTGTGTCTGCAGCTGTTGGGTTTACAGTAGAGACTTGCTGTGGAGTTGGTCTATTTGCGTTGAGAAAGTAGTGAAAAGTGTGTATTATGAAGCAAGAATCTGGCTAGGATATGGGTGAAAGTGAAGGGGAATTTTGAAGTCATTGGAAAAAAAGGTAGATGCATTAATGATGTTTGTTGAAGCGCAGGAAATGTTTGAACGGAGAAAAGTTATTAACAGCAGCTGATGGGAGACTTTCATTGGAAAAAAACACGGCTGGCATGACGGTGAGTTTTGGAGCAAATTTTATTTTAAACCATAGCCTAAAAGTCAGAAAGAGGTAAGAAGTTGAAAAAAGTTGTTGGAGATTTGGGAGAGAATTAAACATCTGTTTGTGACAACTGAAAAAAGGGGAAGATACCTTTTGTAAGAGGATAATTTTAATTAGTGTCATCCATCCATCCATTTTCTGACCCGCTTAATCCCTCAGGGGATTGCTGGTGCCTAACTCCAGCCAGAGGCGGGGTACACCCTGGACAGGTCGCTAGTCTGTCACAGGGCTTAATTAGTGTCATCTATTGCAAACTAGCATATTAAAATGCCTAAATGAGCTTTTACACTTTCATCAATAAAATATAATTTGCGATTAAATGGTGATTAAAATTTTTCATTGTTTGATAGCCCTAGTTATAATATATATATATAGATATAATACACCAGACTTAAATCTGGCTGATCAAAAGAAAGCATGAACCAGCCCACTAACAGCTTCTGCTCATTGTAGGTCTGGGAATAACAAGTGAGCAGAACTAAAAGTTAAACGTTAAAGGTTAAAAGGTAAAATGGAGCCTAATCGTGTTTGGCAAAAGGACAATGCTGCTGATTTGTTAAATTTTGGTAATCCTGCATCTAGTCATGAGTTAGTTTTGGAGTTATCCATAAATGAAGCAGTTGATGTTAAGGAATCTATGACAAATGTTAATGGCTTGCATCGTTTTATTATTGATACTGACACGCTGGCCGACAGGGGGGGACAAATGGGTCAGTTGTCCCGGGCCCAGGACAGGGGGGGGGGGGGGCAAAACTGACACTGACTGACCATTAAAATGGTCAGTCAGTGTCAGTCAGCACGCGCGCTGACTGCAGCGCGCTGTCTCACGGCAGCACTCTGTTGCTCCCCCTCCCCTCTCGTACATGGCTCAGCGGCGCCAGCCAATCAGCACGCAGGCTCAGCCTGGCCCGCCCACTCAGCTCTCACACAAACTCAACACACAAACAGCCACGCGCTGTTGAGAGAGACCGCAGGAAAAACATGAACAGGAAAAGTAGTGCCGTTTGGCTTTATTTTAATGCCGTAAATGAAATCAAGCTGTATGTTCTGTAAAAAGCCGGTTAATTTCAGTGGAAACACAACAAATTTATCGTGAAAAAACATGACTAAGAAAACGTCGAGCCACAGAAACGGAGACAGGAGACAAAACTTCTCTCACTGCCCCGGCAGACTCACAGACTGATGTCACTGACTGAGGCGTTTCAGTCCTCCAGAGAACATCCAGGTAGATCAGAGTGGTCATCTTCAGCAGCACTTCATGTTAACTTTCAAAGTAGATATTATCTATCATATGTTACTGGAGCCCACAGAGAAAATGTAATTAAGACCTTGAAAGAACCCAGTACATATATTAAAAAGTGTTATTTAAGATAAGATAACATTAGCTAATCCTTTATCCCACGACGGGGAAATGTATAGGATTAAAGCAACAGGCAGGTGCACACAACACAGACAAAATTACATAAGGATTGAAACATATTCAAGTCAATTCAATTCAATTTTATTTATATAGCGCCAAATCATGAAACATGTCATCTCAAGGCACTTTACAAAATCAAGTTCAATCATATTATACAGATTGGGTCAGATTATACAGATTGGTCAAAAATGTCCTATATAAGGAAACCAGTTGATTGCATCAAAGTCCCGACAAGCAGCATTCACTCCTGGGGAACCATAGAGCCACAGGGAGAGTCGTCTGCATTGTACATGGCTTTGCTGCAATCCCTCATACTGAGCAAGCATGAAGCGACAGTGGGAAGAAAAACTCCCCATTAACGGGAAGGAAAACCTCCGGCAGAACCAGAACCAGGCTCAGTATGAACAGTCTGCCTCGACCGACTGGGGTTACAGAAGACAGAGAAGAGACACAACAAGAGAGACAAAAAAGCACAGAAGCACACATTGATCCAGTAATCTGTTCTACATTAGATGGTAGTAGCGGGTGAGCCGTCTTCTCTGGATGATGTCACAGTTAACAGAACACCAGACCAGGTGTACCTACTATGAAGAAAAAGAGAGAGAGCAACAAGTTAAAAGCTGAAATGACGACAGTCATTTTAATGTAATACAATGCAAAACTGGAGAACAGTAGACTGAAGAACAGTAGAAATCAGTAGAGTGAGAAAATTAGACCCTGATGTCCTCCAGCAGCCTAGGCCTATCACAGCACAACTATAGAGGTAGCTCAGGATAACATGAGCCACTCTAACTACCGTATTTTCCCGACTATAAACCGCTACTTTTTTCCCACGCTTCGAACCATGCGGTTTATAATGTGGTGCGGCTTTTCTGTGGATTTTTCATAACCCGCCAGGGGGCGCTTTAGCAGAAAGTTAAAAAAAATGAGACGGTAGGGAAGTCAAAGTTGGAAATCAAAGAAGAAGATAGCGCTAATTTTTATTTAGCACTTGTAAGCAGCAGGCACGACAGAGAATTTTGTTCAAAACCATACCCACTCATCATGGAAACCACACGAAGAAGTTCGTATGATGCCGCTTTTAAGTTGAAGGCCATCGATTTGGCAGTACAGGAAGGGAATAGAGCTGCCGCACGTAAACTTGACGTGAACGAATCCATGGTTCGGCGCTGGAGATGGCAGCGGGAAGAACTCATCCAATGTAAAAAAACTAGAAAGGCTTTCAGAGGACATAAAAGCAGGTGGCCTGAACTTGAAAATGTTCTTGAGGACTGGGTTAACACTCAGAGAGCAGGTGGCCGAGGTGTATCCACCGTGCAAATCCGTCTGAAAGCCAAATCAGTCGCCCGCAAAATCAATATTGAGGATTTCAACGGAGGACCGTCTTGGTGTTTCAGATTCATGAGGAGAAAGAACCTGTCCATTAGGGCGCGAACAACTCTCTGTCAGCAACTTCCCCCAGACAACCAGGAAAAAGTAGCAAATTTCCGACAATTTGTTGAAAGAAAAATTGCGGAGAACGCCATAGGACCAGACGACATTATAAATATGGATGAAGTGCCATTAACATTTGATCTGCCGCTGACCAGGACCGTGAACAAGACAGGTGCATCATCCATTATGGTGAAAACCACCGGACATGAGAGAACTCATTTCACCTGCGTCCTGGGCTGCACCGGCTCTGGAAAGAAGCTTCCCCCGATGGTGATTTTTAAGCGCAAAACTATGCCGAAAGACCAACTCCCGAAGGACATAGTGGTTAAAGTCAACCAGAAAGGATGGATGGTTGAAAGTCTAATGAAGGACTGGTTAACCGAATGCTACGGAAAGCGCCCAGGAGGATTGTTTCACCGTAAAAAGGCGCTTCTTGTTTTGGACAGTATGAGGGCCCACATCACCGACTCAGTGAAAGCTGTCATCAAGAGAACCAACTCAATTCCTGCTGTGATTCCTGGAGGCACAACAAAGTTTTTGCAACCTCTGGACATCAGTGTGAATCGAGCGTTTAAAGCAGCACTACGGTGTGAATGGGAGGCTTGGATGACGAGCGGCGAAAAATCCTTCACAAAAACTGGCCGCATGCGAAGAGCATCATTTTCTGATGTCTGTCAGTGGATCCTAACAGCGTGGAGCAGCGTGAAGGAATCTACGATCACCAACGGGTTCCGAAAGGCTGGACTGTTGCTGATAACAACCATTTCAGTTGTTATCAGCGGCTTTTACCCCGGTGCGGCTTTTATATGTACTTTTCTAGTTTTTTTTTAAAACTTAGTGGTTGCGGCTTATATAGAGGTGAGCTCTATAGTCGGGAAAATACGGTATAAGCTTTGTCAAAAAGGAAAGTTTTAAGATTAGTCTTAAAAGTAGACGGGGTGTCTGCCTCACGGACCAAAACTTGGAGTTGGTTCCACAGGAGAGGAACCTGATAGCTGAAGGATCTGCCTCCCATTCTACTTTAAGAGACTCTAGGAACCACCAGCAGACCTGCAGTCTGAGAGCGAAGTGCTCTGTTAGGAACATACGGGGTAATCAGAGCTCTGATATATGATGGAGCTTGATTATTAAGGGCTTTATACGTTAGAAGAAGAATTTTAAATTCTATTCTTGATTTAACAGGAAGCCAATGAAGGGAAGCTAAAATTGGAGAAATATGATCCCTCCTGTTGATTTTCATCAGAACTCTTGCTGCAGCATTTTGGATGAGCTGAAGACTTCAAACTGCATTTTGTGGACTTCCTGATAGTAAAGAATTACAATAGTCCAGCCTTGAAGTAACAAATGCATGGACTAGTTTTTCAGCATCACCCCTGGACAGAATGTTTCTAATTTTGGCGATATTCCTGAGGTGAAAAAAGGAAACTCTGGAAACCTGTTTAATATGGGATTTAAATGACATGTCTTGGTCGAAAACAACACCAAGATTTTTAACTTTATTACTAGAGGCCAAGTTAATGCCATCCAGATTAAGTGATTGATTAAGAACTTTATTTTTTGAAGACTCTGGCCCAAAGATTACAACTTCTGTCTTGTCAGAATTTAAATGCAGGAAATTTAAAGTCATCCAGCTTTTGATGTCATCAAGACATGATGGCAGTCGAAGTAACTGATTGGATTCATCAGGATTTATGGATAAATATAGCTGAGTGTCATCAGCATAACAGTGGAAATTAATCCCATGCTGTCTGATAATTTTGCCAATCGGAAGCATATATATAGTAAATAGAATTGGTCCAAGGACTGAACCCTGTGGTACTCCACAAGTGACCCTAGAGTTTGAGGATGATTTATTATTAACATGAAAAAACTGGAATCTGTCTGACAGATAAGATTTAAACCAGCCTAATGCTTTTCCCTTAATCCCTACAGTATGCTCAAGTCTTTGTAGGAGAATATTGTGATCAACCGTATCAAATGCAGCACTGAGATCTAACAGGACAAGTATAGACACAAGTCCATTATCTGAGGCCATGAGAATGTTATTAGTGACCTTCACCAGAGCTGTTTCAGTGCTATGATGAGCTCTAAAGCCTGACTGAAACTCCTCAAGTAGGTAATTACTTTGTAAATGTTCACATAGTTGATTAGCAACTACTTTCTCAAGAATTTTAGATAAGAAAAGAAGATTAGATATAGGTCTGTAATTTACTAACTCATCTTGATCAAGAGATGGTTTCTTAAGTAAAGGTTTAATAACAGCTACTTTAAAAGCCTGTGGTACATATCCATTTACCAAGGATAGATTAATCATGTCTAAAATAGGACCACTGATCAGAGGGAATACCTCCTTAAACAACTTGGTTGGGATTGGGTCTAACATACAGGTAGAAGGTTTAGATGAAGCTAAAATTTTAGATAGCTCAGAAAGCTCTACTTCTTTTAAACAGTTCAGACACTGCACAGGTTCTAAAGATTCATCCAATGCTGCCTCACTTACTGAGGACGAGGTAATCATGTTTGGGAGGATTCCAATTATTTTATTTTTAATGGAATCAATTTTATTTATAAAGAATCCCATAAAATCATTACTGCTAAGAGCTAAGGGAATGGATGGATCAACAGAGCTATGACTCTGTGTAAGTTTGGCAACTGTACTGAAGAGAAATCTAGGATTATTCTTATTCTCCTCAATTAATGATGAAAAATATGCTGCTCTAACTCTGCGAAGGGTCTTGTTATACAACAATAGACTGTCCCTCCAGATTAGGTAGGATTCCTCTTGGTGTGTAGAGCGCCATTTTCTCTCCAATTTCCTAACATTGTGCTTCAAGGAACGCAGCGCTGAATTAAACCAAGGAGCCAGCTTCCTGTGAATAATCACCTTCTTTTTCAAGGGAGCTACATTGTCTAATGCAGAACGCAATGACGAAGTCACACCGTGTACAAAGACATCTATTTGTGAATTGGAAGAAACAACATTGCTGCTATCTGCAGGGTATTTCTGCAATACTGACGATATTAAGAGGGGGACAGACTTTTTAAAGTTTGATGCATTGTCGGATAAAGATCTACTATAATGGAACCCTCTTTTGGGGGTGGAGAACTCAGTTAGATTAAACTCAAATGTTATTAAAAAATGATCAGATAGGACAGGGATGTGAGGAAATACTGTTAATTCTTCACAATCAATGCCATATGTCAGCACAAGGTCTAAAGTATGGAGCCAAGAGTGCGTCGGTTTATGCACATTTTGAGCAAAACCAATTGAATCTAGGATAGTTTTAAAGGCTACACTAAGGTTATCACATTCTGTGTCATCATGGATGTTAAAATCACCCACTATAATAACCTTATCAGTATTTAACACCAAATCAGATAAGAAATCTGACAACACATCCAAAAACTGAGTGTAAGGGCCTGGTGGACGATACAAAACAACAAACAGAAGATGTTTTATTACTTTGCAGTTTGGATGAGGGGAACTGAGGGTTAAATGTTCAAAAGAACTGTAGTTATTAATTGGCCTGGGACTTATTAATAAATCAGACTGAACGATGGTTGCCACTCCTCCTCCTCTTCCCACAGATCTGGGAATGTGGAAATTTGAATAATTGGAGGGAGTTGACTCATTTATACTAATGTAGTCCTCTTGTTGCCAGGTTTCTGTGAGACAAAATAAATCAATCTGTTTATCAGAAATCAATTCATTAACTAACAAAGTCTTTGGAGGGAGAGACATATAAGAGGTGGATTAGGGGAAAAACACTGAACATAACATTATTATTATTATTATTATTATTATTATTATTATTATTATTATTATTATTATTATTATTATTATTATTTAATTGTAATAATAAAATAAAAATCACAAAACCCAAAAGGTCAACAGTTTTATGATACATCAAGCTTAGGGACTGGCTAATATACAGCAGATCAAAAAGGCCAAAGATCAACTAGTGCACTAAATTCAATAGATGGGTTGAAAATATCCAGTTTAAAATACAGAGATTTCCATGGCATGAAGTATACAGTTAAGTTGACTTTTTTTGGTGTGTGTGTGTGTGTGTGTGTGTGTGTGTGTGTGTGTGTGTGTGTGTGTGTGGTGGCGGCAGGTGTAGAGGGGGGGCCCAAAAAGACTGCGTTGTCCCGGGCCCTAGCAAAGCTGTCAGCTGGCCTGGATACTGATATTGCAGAGCAGCAGAAATGAGCAGGAACAGAAAGTATTAAGGGAAAATTAAAGGACGGACCCAAAAGTATTCATCGTATGCAACCACATTCTCAAAATCCCACCAAAATGCAGATGCCATGCTTACAAAATAATTTAGGAGCAGAGGAAGTTGTTCTTTATTCATTTGGTGAAGGCAACTCCAGGTGGATAAACTTCCCAGCATTGCTGCTGGTGGTCGATCGTGGCTGGCTGAAATATATAATTTGACCAAAGGCACAAAACTGGCTCTGGGTGATTTTAGAGCCATTTTAGGATCTTGTGTTTCAGCGTCTGTAGCAGCTGTTATTGAAAATGTTGCTCAAACATTCCATATGCCTGATGGAACTTTATTGTCTTTAGTAATTTCTTCCTTGGCAGATGCAGTTACACAGCAGTTTCCCTTGTCTACTCCAGCAGAGGTTCCTAAGTTTGACTGGGATTCAGAACAGCAACCGAAGAAATACTTAGATCAGGCCGCAGAAGAATGGATCAAACACACAGGTGTGGATCCTAAAACAAATCAGCCCAATATGGGTGAATTATTTAGAGAAGTAGTGTTAAAAGGTGTTCCCTTTTCAGTATCTCAGCTCATGAACTTAAATCCTGATCTTAATGGTTGTGATTACACTCGCTGGGATAAACATTTGGTACACTATTTGCATGTGGCTCAAAGGGAGGAGAGGAAGAAAAAGCAAGAGGTAGAGGAATTACAAGTTCAATTTCTAAATTTACAGCTACTGGAAGCAAAACGGAAAGTGAGGAAGAGAAAGCTTCCACCCTCTTCCTGTCAGCTCACTGTCAATAAAATGCGTGTCACTAGAGCCGCAAACACATTTTTAAAAAAAGTTTTGTTTTTTCCTGCGTCGCTCTCATCAGTGTCACGGGTTGTTTCGGTGTGAGTGGTTGAAATAGCACGTTGATAAAGATGACAGACAAGTGGCTTATCCAATCATATGCAAGGATTTTTGATAAGGCCCAGCCTTCTGAAACGCCATTCCTATGGATCTGTCCCAGATGGATTAGTGGAGCTAGGTGGAGCGAAATCCATCTGGCTAGGGTTAGGTTAAGAAAAAAGACCATGTCTGCCAAAAAAGGCTGGAAGCACGTGGACACTATTAAGTTGAAACACACACACCAATGGATACACACAGATTCTTATTGTAACGCACACACATCTGTGGGCTATAAAAAAGTAATGTCCACTGTATGTAATCAGAACTCTTTGCTCACACCCGTTTGTACGTGTGAAGTTGAAATAAAAGGAGTTCTCCGTTGGCAAGCAGAGAAACCTCATCTCCCCAAGTCTTCTTTCTTTTTTAAGGTTCAATAGTTAAATAATCTCCCCCAATATCAGGTATGATGAACTTGAATAATATTTTGATTTGGATTCAGGATACGAGGAAGTGTTTTTTCCCAATTCACCAAAGATTAGCCTTTGCAGTTGAATTGACTCCCTTTGACGGCTTTCTACTGTTCTATGTGGATGTTTCTGTAACAAAACTAGTTTGTTACAGACGAGGGAGAGAGGATAGTGTTATGTATATATCAGTAAATGTTGGACAAAATAGAAAAACAGAGGGCAACATAATGCAGATAAGTCGGATTCTATTAGTGTGAGCAGCTGGTGTCTGGGATGGAAAAGGTACGTAAGACCAGAATTGAAAGCTAGTTCTATTGGAGGCCCTCAGGTAAGAAAGTAGTTTTAAGGATTGAAAGCTATATATATATCATGTTGGAACTAACTGGAATAGGATTTGTAACAAGTTGATAGACAGATAAGTAAATGTGTATATGGATCCAGTATGTGTTGGAAAAACAGTGCATGTCAAATGATCTTAAAGAGTGAGTGCAGGATTTTTGACATGAGAATGGCATCTATTGAAGAGGAACTGAGAGAGGAATTAATTACAAGAAGAGTGAAGATGGAGCAGAGCAGCTTCAGAGGTGCGTTGAAGTAGAACGGGTGCTGTAAAACGACCTGATGGTGTTTTCTCCAGGATTAAAACAGGAACTTTTTTTGGGACCACACAGAGTAGGACATCTGAGGTTGAGTAGAGTTTACAGAATTTAATAGAGTGGTGACATACAGTTAGATCCGGCGTGCTGAAATGTTTTGTGTAAAGTGGTGAGATGCGTGGTCACTTTAATCCAAAGAAGATTCAGACATCGTTGCAGGAAAACTTTACTTTGATTTCAAACCACAGTTAACTCATTTTTGATTCCACAGACATGGTGATCCACATCAGAGGTTTAAAGTATGTGTGTATGCGTGTGTGGATTCTTTTGCAGGACGAACAGAGGCCTGTGAAAGGAGAGGACAGAGAAACTATGATAAAATGTCTCATTAACTATTACATTTCTAGACATATATTCACAAGCTTTTTTAATTTCTAAAAAGACATCCCTGTTAATCTAGTTTAAGACTCCTAGAGTCATTTTCAGTCATTATAATGGTAGAGCATACATTTTGTAGGAAATCTTTGAGCATGGGAAATAAGACCTCCTCTTCAGTTATAAGATTAGCAGTTTTTTGATAGTTGCACATATATATTGGGATAACACATCACGTCTAAAGGTGATTTTTATTGGTTTAGTATATTTTAGGATTCAGATAGCCTCAGTAGTTTTTCAGTTTATAAGTTGGGACATTTTACTTTAAAGGGAATAATTCAAACTTAATTTTGTGTCAAAACAATATGTATAGTAATTCATCTGGGTTGTAGGTTTCTGCTCTGTATGGTTTTACTAGTCGTCTACAGAGGGGAAAGTGGATTAGGAAATTCCATCTTATCATTTACACTTTATTTGAGGGTTCCAAGACATTAAGTTAGTTCTAGCTCAGTTATTGGTTTGATCTGTTGGATCAAAACAAAGGGGAATTGTTGACGAAAATAAATATCTTAGTTGTTATATTAATCAGGTATTCGTATAGAAGAACTAAGGAATGCATGGTTTTTGACTGTCTCCCCTTTGAGGTAAAGATAAACATGCAGATTTGGTTTATGGCCGGGATAGGTCATTTGGCTTGACCCCCTAACCGAGAAGAACAGCCTCTTTGTTTGAGAACAGATAGCCCCCAAATCTGTGACCACCTGCTCCCGAACTAAGCAGGAGGAGCAGTCAGTTTATTAAAAGGAGGTCTTTGCGAAACATAGATCAGACAAAAGCTGCAATGCCTGGGATAAGCATGTAGGTAACAATGGTTACCGTTTGGAATTCCTAATGAATAAATATGCACATTTCAATGTTTGTCTCTGATGATTTTTTCACCTTTACTGTCAAATCTTAAGCCGGGGTATGATGGGCCTTCAGAGATATGCAGGAGCAGGCCGGTACTAATATCTACACCAACCTGGAGGATCTGATGGAATCTGATTTTGGAAAGATCCTTGAGATGACGTATTTAACCACTGTTGAATATTATAGTTTGTTGTATTATACCTGTTTATTACTGATTTTTGATATGTTTATAAGTTTAATCTTACTGATGGGTTTCCTTAGAGAGGAAACTTTTGACCAATCTGTCTAAAAGAGAGGGGAAGAAAACCTTGAAGACAGTTTCAAATTTGGTACTGTATAAATAAAAAATAATTGAATATTATAGTTTGTAGAATTATACCCGCTTGTCACTGATTTCTGATGTTTATTAGAATAAAACCAGAGCTGTTCTGGGCTGCTCGAACTGAACTTCTACAGAATATTCAAACCATGAAATCAAACAATCAGATTGCAGTGAAAGAAAAAGATTTATTGAATTGATTGAATTGAATGTTGAGACAGAAGATTAATATTGTCTTCCACCAGTGATGTCATCGAGGCTTTACATCCAGGTGGAAGTGACATCACCAGCAGGAAAGTTACATGGTCATGTCAGATTTTAACCACAAGAGGAGAAAAGTTAGACGACTCTGGCGCAGGTGAACGGAAACCTATAGTGACAGTGCTCATCGTTCACAAAATCTTGTCCTGTAAAAAACAGACAAATTCTGACTTCAAATCTATAACAAAATACTGTTTTGTCTTGAACATTCACATATCATATTAAAAGATGACTGATAATTACAATTATTGTGGAAGGTTATTAAAGCAGCAGGTGTTATGAAGGACATAATGACCTTAAAAGAGCATATATTTAAATTTAATTAAAGTTTGACAATGTGAAATCTTCAGCTGTGAGCAATGAGTACCTCTTAAGTTGATGTTCATGCATCTTTCATCTCCACCACTATTGTTTGGCTCGTTGGGTCCCCAGGAATCAAAGACAAACTTCAAACCATCAGTCCACATCCAGAAGCCGTCCTGAAAGGATAATTTAATTCAAGTTTCTGTGAAAACGGAGCGCTTAGCACCAACCAAAGACTCTGTCAGCAGCTGTAGAAAACATGAACTTGTTAGGTTTTACAAACCCCCTGTTGGTCATTGTAGATTATCAGTTATACCAGGTCCAGGAAGTCTCTTGCATTACAAGATGTACTTTTACGTGTCTTGTGATGCAGCCTCAAAGGGGACACTGTCCTATGTCCTTTTTGTCCTGCCTGTCTTGTAAAGTGCAATAAGTTCACGTTTGTTGTGAAATGACACTATATGGGTAATTTTAACCAAACTGAAACTAAATCTAAACCAAAATATTGCATACAAATATAAATAAATCTCTTTTTTCTTGGGTTAGTTGTTTATTCTTAATTCTGAAAATATTCTCTGCAGCCCAGCAGAGAGGAATATTTAAAGTTCTTACCTGCGGTCCATCATGGCTGCCAGCCCAACTTGTTTTGTGTGTTCCAGTTGCTTTGTAGATCAGGTCTCTGATGAACTTATACTCATCTTTACTGTGGAAGGAGGCCAGGTGTCCTTCCAGTTAGAGGCAGTGTTTCTGAGAAGAGGCAATGCAGCAGTGCAGTGAGACAGATGGAGCAGTTCACGTTCAGCTTTTAGGAGTTATGGTCAAAAAGGTACTTTTAAAATGATTTCCCTTTGTTTAAGTTTAACTGAATTACAACTCTGTAACACTGTTGAAGGTAAAACATGTTTCCTCACATCAGGAAATGTAAATCTGAATGAAACAAATCTGCTGTGATTACCACAGCTGCTCTACCTCAGCATCAGCCCAGTTCTTTTCCTCGTTCACAAACAGGAAGCAGCGACCTTGGTACTAAGTCCAACCATGAGGGCAGTCATCGCAGGTAGCCGCTGGGAAACATGGGAAGTGGGAAGGTGAATATCTTCTTCATTCAGATATTGTCAAATATTTTCCTTAAAAGCTATGTTCACCAGGAATTTATTAACTTATTTTTTATTGTTTTTCTCATTTTTGTTGTGGTTTGGTTTCACATTACTGAAAATAAAAACATTATAACATTTTTATTGCACTCTTTCATGCTTATTTTATGCTTTTATTCATTTAATAGCATTTTTGTGCAACTAAACTCATTCCTTTAGTACATAAGATAAGATAAGATAGTCTTTATTGATCTCACATTGGAGAAATTCACTTGTCACATCGGCTCAATAGTCAGTCAATAGTCAGGAGAAGGTGCCAAAAGTAGGAAAGGGTGCATCAGTTATATACAGTGTATCTTCCTATATACAGTGGATCAAAAAGAAAATGAGAAAAATAAATAAGAATAAAAATACAAAAGAAATAATAATATGCTATTCAATTTGAATAATGATCCTATTTCATTTTTACAATACTGATTGAATAAGAATTTATTAATTAACGTCATTCTGAACTAGAATGAGTTTTAGGTCTGTAATGATGGATGACCTGTTAAAGTTGAGCTATGCAAAAGTTTCTGGTCTCTTTAAAGAATGTCACACAGTGCAAACACTTTCCTTTAGGTATTATAAACTCCAAAAATAAAAGAAGCACGCACCTCTCAGTCTACATCCCGCCTGTGTACGACAAAAAAACAAAGTTTAAGAGCAGAATTCCCAACAACAAAGTTTTTCCAGTGAATTTCTAGAATCTGGAAGCACTGATGGTTCAGATAAGTCCATCTGAGCTCCATCAGTCACCCAGTCTCTCTGCAGGTGTTCTCCAATAGGTTCAGAAAGCAATTTTCACAACAGACACACTAGAAATCTTTTTCTCATCCTTTTGCAGACTTACATCAGCTCCAGCCCAGAGTCCAACGCTCAGACCAAGCAGCAGAGTGAAGAAAAGACCTGAAGCCATCTGTGGAAAGAGCCGTTAGAGAAGGTCAGTATTTAATCACAGAACTATAATTCTTGCTGCTGAGATTTCCCAACTAGACACGGCAAATAAACTGGCTCAAGACCAGATGAAACACCACAATGGACAACAACACCCTAGAAACTTCACCTTGTTTCGATTATCAGTCAAAGAGTCTGTTCCAGGAGCAGTTTCTGGTCACAGGATGTCTTAGAGATGGAAACACAGACTTTATATACCTTCAGTTTGTTTGTGTTTCATCTCTGAACACATTATCAAATATTGTCACACCTGACCAGTGAATGACAGGCCAGGTGGGGAGGCCCAGACCTCCCTCTCCCCGGCCACTTGGGCCAGCTCCTCCGGAGGAATCCCAAAGCGTTCCCAGCAGAGAGAAATAGTCCCTCCAGCGTGTCCTGGGTCTTCCCCTTGGCCTCCTCCCGTTGGGACGTGCCCAGAACACCTCACCAGAGATGCTTCCAGGAGGCATCCTGACCAGATGCCCGAGCCACCTCAACTGGCTCCTCTGGACGTGGAGGAGCAGCGGCTCTACTGTGAGTCCTCCCCGGATGACTGAGCTCCTCACCCTATCTCTAAGGGAGAGCCCAGACACACTACGGAGAAAACTCATTTCAGCCGCTTGTATCCGGGATATTGTTCTTTCGGTTACGACCCAAAGCTCGTGACCATAGATGAGGGTAGGAACGTAGATCGACCGGTAAATCGAGAGCTTCGCCTTTTGGCTCAGCTCTCTCTTCACCACAACGGATCGGTACAGCGCCCGCTTCACAGCAGACGCTGCACCAATCCGCCTGTCGATCTCCCGCTCCATCTTCCCCTCATTCCTGAACAAGATACTTGAACTCCTCCACTAGGGGCAGCACATTCTCCCCAACCCGGAGGAGGCTCTAGACCCTTTTTTCTTGTTCAAGACCATGGTCTCAGATTTGGAGGCACTGATTTTCATCCCGGCTGCTTCACACTCGGCTGCGAACCGCTCCAGTGAGAGCTGTAGATCACGCCCTGATGAAGCCAATAGGACCACGTCATCCGCGAATAGCAGAGACGCAATCCTAAGGCCACCAAAACGGATCCCCTCAACACCTTGGCTGCGCCTAGAAAAACTGTCCATAAAGTTATGAACAGAATCGGTGACAAAGGGCAACCTTGGCGGAGTCCAAATCTCACCGGAAACGAGTCCGACTTACTGCCGGCAATGCGGACCAGACTCTGACACCGGTCATACAGAAACCTGACAGCCCTTATTAAAGGGCCCGGTACTCTATACTCCCAAAGTCCCCCCCCCCCTCCAGGGACACGGTCGAATGCCTTCTACAGATCCACAAAGCACATGTAGACTGGTTGGGCAAACTCCCATGCCCCCTCCAGAATCCTACTGAGGGTGTAGAGCTGGTTCAGTGTTCCACGGCCAGGACGAAATCTACACTGCTCTTCCTGAATCCAAGATTCGACTATCCGACGGACCCTCCTTTCCAGAACCCCTGAATAGACCTTACCAGGGAGGCTTAAGAGTATGATTCCTCTGTAGTTGGAACACACACTCCGGTCTTCCATTTTAAATAGGGGGACCACCACCCCAGTCTGCCAATCCGGGGGAACTGCCCCCGATGTCCATGGAATGCTGCAGAGCCGCGTTAACCAACACAGCCCCACAACATCCAGAGCCTTAAGGTACTCAGGGCGAATCTCATCCACCCCCGGGGCCTTGCCACCGAGGAGCTTTTTAACAACCTCGGCAACCTCAGCGCCAGAAATGGGAGAACCCGACCCGGAGTCCCAAGGCTCTGCTTCCTCAGTGGAAGACGTGTTGGTGGGATTAAGGAGGTCTTCGAGGTATTCCACCCACCAACGCACAACGTCCCGATTTGACGTCAGCAGCACACCACCCCCACTGTAAACAGTGTTGGTACTGCACTGCTTCCCCCTCCTGAGATGCCGGATAGTGGACCAGAATCTTTTAGAAGCCGTACGGAAGTCTTTCTACATGACCTTTCCTAACTCTTCCTCCCATGCAGTCCTGTAATGTTTAATTTAGCTGGTATTCTGTAGAACCCAGGAGCCCAGACAGCCTGGAGGCAAAGTCTGATGTTTGTCTTAGAAACGCTTACAGAGAACGATGTTCTCTGTAAGCTGGGTGTGTAGTTAAGCAGACCTAATGCATACAGACATATTAGCAGGTCAATCTGACAACATGAACGTTATAATTGACAATTACTTGCTAATTATCTCCAACACAAACACATTATTTACATTTAGTCAGCTGTGTGTCTCCAAGTGTTGATCTATTTCCAACAGATCTAAGTGCACAGCACCACTAGGCGCTACACTGAAACCCTGAAGCTGTGGAGCAAACTAGTAGGCTATACTGTTTCCTCTGGTCAGCACAGGCCACAAATTCACATTCTTTGGGTTCAGCTATGCTAACATGTAGACCAGGGAATGGTCTGTCTATGTTTCACTCCACAGAGAACTGGTACATCTAGAACAGGCAGGAACTATAACAAATTAGTTTTTATTTATACAGTGCCAATTCACAATAAATGTTAACTTTACAAAGTCAGCTTCCATCAGATCCTCCAGGTTGGTCAGAAAGTTTCCTCTCTAAGGAAACCCAGCAGGTTGCATCAAGTCTCTCCAAGCAGCATTCACTCCTCCTGAAAGAGCGTAGAGCCACAGTGGACAGTCGTCTGCATTGTTGATGGCTTTGCAGCAATCCCTCATACTGAGCATGCATGAAGCGACAGTGGAGAGGAAAACTCCCCTGTAACAGGGAGGAGAACCTCCAGCAGAACCAGAACCAGGCTCAGTGTGAACGCTCATCTGCCTCCACCTACTGGGGCTTAGAGAAGACAGAGCAGAGACACAGAAAGCACAGAAGCTCACATTGACCCAGAAGTACTTTCTATGTTAGATGGTAATAGAGGATGATCTGCCTCCCCTGATGATGTCACAGCTAACAGAACACCAGACCAGGTGTACCTTCTATGGCGAGAAAATGACAGAGAACAAAAAGTTAAAAGCTCAATTGAAAACAAACAATGCAGATTGGAGAACAGTAGGAGAACTCAGTAGAGTGAGAGAAATAGACCCTGATGTCCTCCAGCAGCCTAAGCCTATAGCAGCATAACTATAGATGTAATGTTCTGTTTTTTTGGTTTTGGTTTAGTGTTTGATTGTGTCGCTTCGTTTTTGTTTTTGGGTTTATATCTTTTGTAGATTCTGTCTTGTTTTAGGGTTTTGTTTAGTCTGTGTATTGTTTTTAGTAGTCCGGTCTCTGTTTGTTCTTTCTCGGTCTTAGGTTTATCCATCTGTTAGTCTCGTTATTGTTTCCACCCGCGGGTAGTTAATTAGTCCCCTCCGCGCACCTGTTTCTCTGCTTATTTAAGTCTCACTCCCTCCTCAGTTGTCTGTCGGTACGTCGCACTCTCATTCCCATGCATCCGTCCCTCCATGTTAGCAGTCTGTTTTTGGTAAGAGCTCCCAGCACCTTTTGTCTGTTTTTTGATAACCTGTTCTGTTTGTTTTTGCCCAGTCGGTTTGCCTGTGTCTGGATGTCTGCCTTACCCTTATTTTTGGATCTTATTTTTGGTCATCGGCCCTTCAATAATCCCAGTTAAAAGAAATCTCAGTGTTTTGGCTAAAGATCGGGTTCCTTCTCACACTAGTCATCACAGTACGTACCGACCATGCCGAACCCGCTGCCAAACTGTTTTTCTTTCACTGGAAGATTAGCGCTCTGCGAAGCTGGTTCTTTGCCCGGCTCACAGGCTTACGACGCTCACTCACCGGACCTCTCCCTGGAGGCGCATGGAGGATCATGGCGTGGATCGTCTTTTGAGGGAACCAGGTTAGCGGTTTGTCCCCCCGGTAACGGTCCCAGACGTCATCTCCGCAGCAGCGGTACTCCTTCGCAGTTGTGCCTTCCGGACCCGGATTTTTTCCTGGAGGTCAATGCAGAGGTGGTGCGGGATCTTCGCCCGGACCTTTTTCCCGGTCAGATTCCGTTCCCCTCCCCACAAGAACAGCCGCAGGGATCGCCTCGGGCTCTTGCGGTTCCGACTTGCCGGGTTGAGTTGGCCCCACCGCTTAGTCGGCCGTCCCACCGTCGGAGGAAGAGACTCTCTTTTGTCTGCCACTCATCCACCATTGGCGCGTAGCGGGCCGAGGAGCCAGCTCGGCCATTGTCTGCCGTCGGACCTCAACCTCAGCCCACTTCCGGTTTGGCGGACCACACTTCTTCGCCTCCCGCAGTGGAGTTGCGCCCAGCCCCCCCTGGTGGTGTCAGTTACTCGGAGTATGTGGCCCTGGAGGACAAGATAAGGACATTTGCACCCCTCATTAAACGTCTCAGGGAGGCTCTACTCATCCAATACTCAGAGGAGCTGGAAGAGAAATTAAAGGAGGTAGAGGGACATTATAGGTCAGCCCTCCAGGCTTTCTATAGCCGATCCAAACCGGTCCCCGAGGGTCTGGCGGATGCCCCGGTTCCTGAACCTGTCCCCGAGGGTCTGGCTGATGCCTCGGCTCCTGAGTCTGTCCCCGAGGGTCTGGACGATGCCTCGGCTCCTGTCAAGTCACCAGAGGGGGTCCAGGAGGATCTGCCTCTGCCCAAGTCCTGTGAGAGGGGTCAGGAGGACCTGCCCCTGCAGACCTGCGACGTGGGAACCCAGAGGGGTCCGTCGCGGACCTGCGACGTGGGAACCCAGAGGGGTCCGTCGCGGACCTGCGACGTTGGAACCCAGAGGGGTCCGTCGCGGACCTGCGACGTTGGAACTCAGAGGGGTCCGTCGCGGACCTGCGACGTTGGAACTCAGAGGGGTCCGTCGCAGACCTGCGACGTGGGAACCCAGGGGGATCCTTCGCTCTTCGGGCACCCAGGACCTCAGAAGGGGATTCAACTACCGGGACCCCCTGGAGATTTTGAGCCTCTCAGAGTTGTGTGTAAGCCAAGACCTCTTATTACCCTCATGGACAGCCAACTCTGGGAGAGACTTTATTGGATGTCTCTTTCTGAGACCCTCCAGGAGTTGATTCTGAGACTCCTGGTCGCTAAGGGTCTGACTTTGACACCTGAAGCCTGTAGCCCGGGGCCTCCTGAAGCCTGTAGCCCGGGGCCTCCTGAAGCCTGTAGCCCGGGGCCTCCTGAAGCCTGTAGCCCGGGGCCTCCTGAAGCCTGTAGCCCGGGGCCTCCTGAAGCCTGTAGCCCGGGGCCTCCTGAAGCCTTTAGCCCTATGGCCTCTGTAGCCTGTAGCCCTGTGGCCTCTGTAGCCTGTAGCCCTGTGGCCTCTGTAGCCTGTAGCCCTGTGGCCTCTGTAGCCTGTAACCCTGTGGCCTCTGTAGCCTGTAGTCCTGTAGCCTGTAGTCCTGTGGCCTCTGTAATCTGTAGCCCTGTGGCCTCTGTAGACTGTAGCCCTGTGGCCTCTGTAGTGGATAGCCCTGTGGCCTCTGTAGTCTGTAGTTCCGTGGCCTCTGTAGTCTGTAGTTCCGTGGCCTCTGAAGTCTGTAGTTCCGTGGCCTCTGTAGTTTGTAGTTCCGTGGCCTCTGTAGTCTGTAGTCCTGTGCCCACCTTAGCAGCCTGTAGCCAGGCCCCCACCTTAGCTACCTGTAGTCAGGCTCCCACCTTAGCTACCTGTAGTCAGGCTCCTACTTTAGCTGCCTGTAGTCAGGCTCCTACCTTAGCTGCCTGCTGTCAGGCTCCCCCTTCAGTCGCCTGTAGTCAGGCTCCCCCTTCAGTCGCCTGTAGTCAGGCTCCCCCCTTCAGTCGCCTGTAGTCAGGCTCCCCCTTCAGTCGCCTGTAGTCAGGCTTTCCTTTCAGCCACCAGTAGCCAGGCTTTCCTTTCAGCCGCCAGTAGCCAGGCTCCCTCTTCAGTCCCCTGTAGCCAGGCTCCCTCTTCAGTCCCCTGTAGCCAGGCTCCCTCTTCAGTCCCCTGTAGCCAGGCTCCCTCTTCAGTCCCCTGTAGCCAGGCTCCCTCTTCCGTCGCCTGTAGCCAGGCTCCCCCTTCAGTCGCCTGTAGCCAGGCATTCCCTTCAGTCGCCTGTAGCCAGGCATCCCCTTCTGTCGCCTGTAGCCAGGCTCTCCCTTCAGTCGCCTGTAGCCAGGCATCTCCTTCTGTCGCCTGTAGCCAGGCATCCCCTTCTGTCGCCTGTAGCCAGGCATCCCCTTCTGTCGCCTGTAGTCAGGCTCCCCCTTCGGTCGCCTATAGTCAGGCTCCTTCGTTAGTCGTCTGTAGCCAGGCTCCTTCGTTAGTCGTCTGTAGCCAGGCTCCTTCGTTAGTCGTCTGTAGCCAGGCTCCTCCGTCCGTCGCCTGTAGCCAGGCTCCTCCGTCCGTCGCCTGTAGTCAGGCTCCTTCGTCCGTCGCCTGTAACCAGGCTCGTTCTTCAGTCGCCTGTAGTCAGGCTCCCTCTTCAGTCGCCTGTAGCCAGGCTCCTTCGTTAGTCGCCTGTAGCCAGGCTCCTTCGTTAGTCGCCTGTAGCCAGGCTCCTTCGTTAGTCGCCTGTAGCCAGGCTCCTTCGTCCTTCGTCCGTCGCCTGTAGCCAGGCTCCTTCGTCCGTCGCCTGTAGCCAGGCTCCTTCTTCAGTCGCCTGTAGCCAGGCTCCTTTTTCGGTCGCCTGTAGCCAGGCTCCTTTTTCGGTCGCCTGTAGCCAGGCTCCTTCTTCAGTCGCCTGTAGCCAGGCATTCCCTTCAGTCGCCTGTAGCCAGGCATCCCCTTCTGTCGCCTGTAGCCAGGCTCTCCCTTCAGTCGCCTGTAGCCAGGCATCTCCTTCTGTCGCCTGTAGCCAGGCATCCCCTTCTGTCGCCTGTAGCCAGGCATCCCCTTCTGTCGCCTGTAGTCAGGCTCCCCCTTCGGTCGCCTATAGTCAGGCTCCTTCGTTAGTCGTCTGTAGCCAGGCTCCTTCGTTAGTCGTCTGTAGCCAGGCTCCTTCGTTAGTCGTCTGTAGCCAGGCTCCTCCGTCCGTCGCCTGTAGCCAGGCTCCTCCGTCCGTCGCCTGTAGTCAGGCTCCTTCGTCCGTCGCCTGTAACCAGGCTCGTTCTTCAGTCGCCTGTAGTCAGGCTCCCTCTTCAGTCGCCTGTAGCCAGGCTCCTTCGTTAGTCGCCTGTAGCCAGGCTCCTTCGTTAGTCGCCTGTAGCCAGGCTCCTTCGTTAGTCGCCTGTAGCCAGGCTCCTTCGTCCTTCGT
The DNA here is from genome assembly GCF_011125445.2 of Fundulus heteroclitus. Lineage (NCBI taxonomy): Eukaryota > Metazoa > Chordata > Actinopteri > Cyprinodontiformes > Fundulidae > Fundulus > Fundulus heteroclitus. The sequence goes on along the minus strand of NC_046361.1, from coordinate 41,300,480 downwards.
CCGTCGCCTGTAGCCAGGCTCCTTCGTCCGTCGCCTGTAGCCAGGCTCCTTCTTCAGTCGCCTGTAGCCAGGCTCCTTTTTCGGTCGCCTGTAGCCAGGCTCCTTTTTCGGTCGCCTGTAGCCAGGCTCCTTTTTCGGTCGCCTGTAGCCAGGCTCCTTCTTCGGTCGCCTGTAGCCAGGCTCCTTCTTCGGTCGCCTGTAGCCAGGCTCCCGCACCGGGAACCAGTGACCAGGCGCCGCCGCCTGTAGCCACTAACCAGGCGCCGCCGCCTGTAGCCACTAACCAGGCGCCGCCGCCTGTAGCCACTAAACAGGCGCCGCCGCCTGTAGCCACTAACCGGGCCCCGCCGCCTGTAACCACTAACCGGGCGCCCTCCTCAGCCTGTAGCCCGGCGCCTTCCGTATCTTATAGTCTGGCGCCTTCCGTACCCTGTAGTCCGGCGCCGGGTTCTGTTTTTTCTCTCTCCAGACCTCGCCGCCGGCCTCCTAGATTCCTGCTCCGCTGCCGGTCTCCGAGGTTCCTGCTCCGTAGACGGCCTTCTGGACGCCCGCCGGAGAGCCTGTCACGCCGGGGCCCTCCGCCGGAGAGCCTGTCACGCCGGGGCCGTCCGCCGGAAAGCCTGTCACGCCGGGGCCGTCCGCCGGAGAGCCTGTCACGCCGGGGCCGTCCGACGGGGCGACCGCCGGAGAGCCTGTCACGCCGGGGCCGTCCGCCGGGACGACCGCCGGAGAGCCTGTCACGTCTGGGCCGTCCGCCGAGACGACCGCCAGAGAACCTGTCACGCCGGGCCCGTCCGCCAGAACATCTGCCACGCCGGGGCCGTCCTCCTGGACGCCCGCCGGAACATCTGTCACGCTGGGGCCGTCGCCCGGGACGACCGCCGGAGAACCTGCCACGCTGGGGCCGTCGTCCGGGACGCCCACCGGACTCTTGTTGTTTGACTGGCGCCCAGTCTGGGTTGCTCTTGATTAGTTTTGTTGTGTTTTGGACTATGGCCCGCCATCCAGGACCTCCCTCCTCCCGCCCGGTCTGGGTTGTTATTATTTTACTTGGACTCTTGATTCGTGTTCAAAGGACGTCTAGAATCCGTCCTTGAGGGGGGGGCTCTGTAATGTTCTGTTTTTTGGTTTTGGTTTAGTGTTTGATTGTGTCGCTTCGTTTTTGTTTTTGGGTTTATATCTTGTGTGGATTCTGTCTTGTTTTAGGGTTTTGTTTAGTCTGTGTATTGTTTTTAGTAGTCCGGTCTCTGTTTGTTCTTTCTCGGTCTTAGGTTTATCCATCTGTTAGTCTCGTTATTGTTTCCACCCGCGGGTAGTTAATTAGTCCCCTCCGCGCACCTGTTTCTCTGCTTATTTAAGTCTCACTCCCTCCTCAGTTGTCTGTCGGTACGTCGCACTCTCATTCCCATGCATCCGTCCCTCCATGTTAGCAGTCTGTTTTTGTTCCTTCTCACACTAGTCATCACAGTACTGTGATGACTAGTGTGAGAAGGAACCCGATCTTTAGCCAAAACACTGAGATTTCTTTTAACTGGGTTTATTGAAGGGCCGATGACCAAAAATAAGATCCAAAAATAAGGGTAAGGCAGACATCCAGACACAGGCAAACCGACTGGGCAAAAACAAACAGAACAGGTTATCAAAAAACAGACAAAAGGTGCTGGGAGCTCTTACCAAAAACAGACTGCTAACATGGAGGGAGTGAGACTTAAATAAGCAGAGAAACAGGTGCGCGGAGGGGACTAATTAACTACCCGCGGGTGGAAACAATAACGAGACTAACAGATAGATAAACCTAAGACCGAGAAAGAACAAACAGAGACCGGACTACTAAAAACAATACACAGACTAAACAAAACCCTAAAACAAGACAGAATCTACAAAAGATATAAACCCAAAAACAAAAACAAAGCGACACAATCAAACACTAAACCAAAACCAAAAAACAGAACATTACAATAGAACCAACTCTTTCTTTTCTGAGGGCCAGACATACACAACTCATTGTGGTTTGGCTCTTTAATGATCTACAGATCCATTTTCTATAAACCAATAGACTTATGCCTTTCATTAAAATATTGTATGTTGAGTTTTGTTAAGTAGATGAAAATACTAAATTTCACATTAAAATTATTTTTGTGAGTTTGATCAAAATAATACTTCTAACCCATGAGTGCTTTCTAACTATAGGTTAATTGTCTGCCGTGGCATAAGGTTTGGACCCCCCTGCTGTGATGTAATAAATGTGGCTACAGCTGACAGACAGACAGGAAGGATGGTGGTCTGTTTCAGGTCTGAAGGAGGAAGTTGTTTGATTAGTTGCAGCAGAAAGCCATCAGAGCTCCATCATGACCGTCCATCACGCTTTGTTCTTTTTCTTCCTCCTCTGTAAGTAGATTTTCTTTTACTTCTGTTTCTCTTCATCCTTAAAAAATAATAAACTTAGAAGCAGCTTCTTCCCCAGAGCTGTGAGGGCAATCGCCCCCTGATGGGAGACTCTGTCCAACGCTTTAACATCACCTCAATGTTACTAACACCTTCATGCATTAGAATCACCTTAATGTTAGTGCCTACTGCACACTATCATCTCTGAATATCTAAATGCACATTTCTGTAAACGAAGCCTCAGATCATCGTGGCTCAAAAAGAATCTTACTACCTCACTATCTGTGACTCTCCTGAACGCTAACATGTTTTAACCCTTGTTCATTGCCTGTTTGCTTGCCAGTTTTTACCTTCATTACTACTTCTACTACTAATGATAAAAACATTATAACCAGTGGGTAGCGCTATTGCCTTGCAGCAAGAAGGTCCTGGGTTCAAATCCAACCCTGGGTCTTTCTGCATGGAGTTTGCATGTTCTCCCTGTGCACACGTGGGTTCTCTCTGGGTACTCCGGCTTCCTCCCACATCCCAAAAACATGACTGTTAGGTTAACTGGCCTCTCTAAATTCACCTTAGTGTGTGTGTGAATGGTTGTTTGTCCTGTTTGTCTCTGTGTTGCCCTGCGACAGACTGGCGACCTGTCCAGGGTGTACCCCACCAAGACTGTCAATGAGACAAATATCATGTAAGTTTCATAAAAAATCTTTTTAAAGGATGTTATGATCAATGCTCAACAATCTACAGAAACATCTCATCTGTCTCAAACACCAACAAAAACCTCAATGCAACACAAAGTGCTGCTGAAACACTAATGTGCTTCAACTTGATTCACTTGATTATTAAGTATTAACGACAAAGATTGGTGAATAAAACAACATTTAACATTAGATCACACTATAACATTGAAATGTCTCAAAAACCGTTTAATATAAAAAATTATTATAGAAAAGTAATGGAATAAACGTATCTTTGAACATATTTAGTCCACCATTTGTTATTCTGCTGTCATATCTATGTAAATGTGATTCTGAAGAACGCAATGACTGACGAAAAGGTAGATTTTAAAGGGTTTATTATATGGTTGGAGATGGATGGTTCTTTCTGAGGTTTGAAGGTCTCATGGGTTCTGCCAGAAAGATGGAGAAGGTGGTGAACAACTTGAGCTTGGTTATTGTGAAGATGAGACTTGGTCGGGAACTCACTTAGGCGGTAGCTTGGGTTTGGTGCAGAGGAGAGGTACTGAGCATATGTCCGGGTTGTCGGTGCAAGTCCTGGTTCCTTCTCGGTGTTGTGGCTGGCTGGAGGGTGGACAGGCAGGTGAGCGCAGGCAGGAGGGCAAACAGGGTTCCGTAGGTTCAGTTCGGTTCTTGTGGACTGATCCAGGTTGGCTTCTGACAATGTGACGCAGTTTCCAGGCTGAGGTCAGATGAACAGGTTTCTGGAGCAAGGAGGCAACAAGAACAAGGTTAGTAACTGGTTTCAGGAAATCACAAGAGAACATAGGGTAGGTCTGTACCACGCAAGAGCGCAAACGAACTGACGCCCTCCTCCTGGTTCTAGCTCCTTATAAAGGGTGGCAATCAGCTCTGATGAAACACACCTGCCCATCCAACCCTGCAGAGAAGAGAGAGCAATGAAAACAGGCCTGCACCTAGACCACAGAGTATGACATCTGCACCATCAGGCTGGAGGAAGCACTTCAGAGTCTCAGGATGTAAGCTCACTAATCCAGAAGTTAGAAAAGATATTCAGCCATTTTAGCCAAAGGTTGAAGTTCAGGAGCATCACTAAGCTTCAAAAAGTTCTAATCAAATAAAAAAGAACCTATTGAATATTCAGAGTTGTGAACTAAAGCTTAGAGCCACATTGATGATACTGAGTTTCATTATTAACATGAAAGTTTTTCTGTCAGTCTGACTCTAAAACTGTGATGGAAACAGAAATGTGATCATTGTGTGGTTTCTCACAGGAAGGACTCATAAAAACCTGTTGCTTTTCTCTGCAGCTCTGCAGGTCAGAAACTACGGTTCTGCTAAAGTACTGAGAAAAAAATACGGAGCAGCTGGAGAAGACTTTAGAGCTCAATGTGGGATTTCTTTATGTGGATCCTGGCAGATCTTCTGCAGAGAAAACTGTGAAGGAGAAAACATTCTGATTAGAACGAGACAAACCAAAGCTCAGAGTGGACGATACAGCACTGAATGTGTTAAAGAAGCAGGTTCTGGATGGTTTATTCTCTATGTGAGAATCTCAGGACTGACCCAGTCTGATTCAGGACGGTACAGATGTGGTCTGGGTGACTCTTTGTCCTCAGCTTCTTACCAGGACTTCAGACTCGTTGTTGTAGACGGTGAGTTTCTGTTTTAACAAGGAAAATGTTTTAATCTCTCTGAAGGTCTGAGGATCAGTTTAAATTTAAACACTGAGGTTCTGTGATGGCTGTTCTAACAGATACAGACTGGTTAAACTGGGCAGATCCCAGGAGAACTGTAGAGAAACTGGGATTAATGTGATCAGACTGCATCCTGCTGAGGACAGAAAGTAACTGATGATTATTTTAACAGCTCTGCTGGATGGAAACAAAGATCATCACGTCTATAAAGAAGCTGGCAGCTCGCTCACAGTCGCCTGTTCCTTTGGTTCCTCTGGAGGAACCAAATCCTTCTGCAGAGGAGGACCTGGAGAAGAAGAGGTTCTTGTTCAGACAGGTGGAGACAGAGGTGAAAGAGGCAGATACAGTTTAGAATATGATGAACAGCCTTCAGGAGGAGTTCTGTTGGTGAACATCACCCAGCTGACCCAGTCTGACTCAGGACGGTACCGATGTAAACTGGACAGAACTGGTTCAACTAGTTTATACAGAGACTTTCATGTCACCTTCAGAACTGGTGAGATTTCACTGATATTACATCTTCTGAATGTCCTTTATTCTAAATATTTAAGTATTTCAACAGTGATATTTAATGAATTTATCAAACATTTCCTCCTCAGCAGCTTTAATCACATCTAAATCCAAACTTCTCTCTTCTGTGTCCCAGCAGTCGACCCATCAGTCTCCACTCCACCAACCACCGTCAGCATCAGGTCCACTTCAGGAAGCTTCACACCTTCAGCTTCTTCTGAAACCACCAATGTGACTCAGGACAACACTGTAACACCAAAAGGTGCATTCTACCACAGTGAGTGATGCATAAAACCTTTGTAGGATCAAAATGACCTCCATCAGCAGTCAGAGCGGTGATCAGTTTGCTGCTGATGAATCCAGGATGATTTATTTGTTGGAGTTGTGTCCTGCCTCTACATTTCAGGCCCATCGTATAGATAAGCTGGTTGGCTTCATGTTGCAGGGCAGTAATACTCTACAGAAAGAGATATCTCAGGACGTAAAACTAATTTACTGATTGCCTTTATCAAATCAGGACTGGATCCTGCATCAAAGTAGGCTGTTATATAGTGACCCATGTCTGCATGACCCTCAACCATTAGGATTATTTCTAAATGGGTAAATGAAGGTGAACGTAAAGGTAGAAATGTGTTTTTTGTTGAGTGGGGATGTGTGAGTTTGTCACCTGGAGGTGAACAGTTGTAAGAGTGGAGAGAAAACCTTCAACACTCAAGAGCAGCAAAGGACAGGTGGACCGGGCTCCAGAGGGCCACAGTGGGTGGTGACCCCAGGGACCCCCAGAATATCTCCACACCTGTAGCCTTTATATTTAGACGCTGAGCATTTTGGAAGTATAGGAACCTCCTTGCATGCTGTGCATGTTAAAGACTTAACAAACAGGAATACCTCATAATAATAATAATTGTCTCCGTCTGCTCTTCACTACATGTTAATGCAGTTTGTTTAAACACGCGTTAATAAATCTCAGTTTAGCTCCGTGTCTCACTGGTTCTTCTTCCAACATTGTCTGCAGGTGTCCTGATGTTTGTGGGTCTGACTCTGCTCATCATCGCCATCCTGATATCAGTGGTTCTGTTGGTTTTCTGCACAAAGCGACGCAATAAACGTCATGAAGGTGAGGTGGCACCTTCTCATTCGATGGTTTGTCTTTATCTTTATTCCTACTAGAACTCCTTCAAGACTGTAGGAAATCCATTTCAGGTGACCAACCTCACAGATATAAGACCGAGAATGACCAAAATATTTAATGACAGTTTAATCACCATCTGGAAATATGGCTTCATCGTGAGTGTCTAGTTAAATTAATGTTGCTAAATGATTTTCAGGTAAATCATTGTCATGGTATTTAAACTCCAGCATCTAAAATACTAATTGGGACTCAACTTGAATATTAAAGAGAGATACTTTCTACTTACAGATACTCACAGAACCTTTATTTGATTTATGAAAAGTAGTCGTAACTTTAATTATAAACTGAATGGTTATATTACATATAGTCTGCAACAATCAATAATTAAACTATTGGTAATCACACTAATATATTTTAAAGATTAAAATACATGAAATCTAATTACTTAAGGAGATCCCCCCCCCACCTCAACATTATTTATAGATTAAGGCGCATAAATAACAGATAAGTTATTTACAGTATATGAAAAACTGCCAATATAGAAAATTGAGCAGAAAAATATTACAGGAACAGAAAACAGAGAAAGAAAACACAAAAACGCACCAGATGTCATGGAAAAGTCTTACTTGGTGTAAATATTAACAAAACCAGGAGCAGGTCAGAACTTAATCAGGCACAAAAAGAAAGTTGAAAAGGGCATTTCTATTTAATGAATATTACTCTACATGTGGAAAGAGTCACGGAAGCAGGTGATGATTTCTGAGAAGATAACAAAAGTAGTTCATCTTTTTGCCGACTACACCAGACCTAAACCAGAATTTGTAACACTTTAGTCCAATAATTTAAAAGTTGAGTACAGAGTCAAAAAGTAGGAATTAAAAAAGAGACAGGCTGTTGGCATTTGTCACACGATGTTGAAATATTCAGATTTTAGCTAAACGAGATTCTGTGTAATAAGTACGGTGCAAAAGTTTACATTGTATAAAACTATTCCTAGAACAAATAGAAGATTTGTGGACTGATGACAAAAGTTGTGACCAAAGTTCATCTGATATAACTTCCCCCAAATCTTTCTGCCAAAGCAATCTGACAGTTTCTGTAACATTAAAACGCGGTAGTAGTAATCTGATTACATATATAATAATAATAAATCAAGAGGAGATTCTTCTGCAGCATTAGGCATTGTGGAGAACTTTCTGTGAACAAAACTGTGAGTAACCAAAGAAATTACTGCCAGGCAGATCAAACTCAGTAGTAACGGGCTGTAAGGAGGCAAAGAAGTAAACATGTCCTTAAAAGTTTTCATGCATAGAATAAAGCATTGCCAGCTGAGGTATAGTCTGAGGATAGTCTGATGTTACGCCAGTTCGGGACGTGACAGACTGCATTTTGTATGATGCAAGGTGGTCAAAATGGCCACCAACTCCCATCATGTAACCCGCCCAAAATGGCTGCCGACCCTGACAACTCAATGACAGATAACGTTGCTATGGAAAGGTATATAACACAGCGGCACGCTGCATTCTGCCTTCTTACTTGGCGCCCGTCAGACTGGGAAGATACCCACAGCTGTTTCATCCCGTGGGATTCAACCCCCACACGCCACGTGCTCGATAGCTCTTCACTGGACCGAAGATTTTCGGAGCAAAACCATCCCTGTGTTGAACAGGAGGTCGACTTTAAAAAGCACATTTGAATTTCCTTTTTGATCAAAGACTGAGAGCCGTTTATCTCCCAGTGATCGTAAAAGGGACCATGCTTTGGTTTTGGCTGAACAAAGCGTCCAAACGCCCAGAGAGAGAGACAAAGGGACTTCTCCTCCCGTTCCCCCGCTGTCCGACACACTGCTCGCTGAGCTGAACCAGACCCGCGGACCCCAGCAGGGACAACGTCAGAGTAAAGAAAGATTTCCCCTTTTTTTATTTCTCTTTTCACCCATAAGGTGAATTAATTGTGCCTGGGCAGATTTAGGATTTTAGTTTAATGCTTGTTTACTCCAAGACGGAGTTTGTTTTAACTGCTGAATATTTTCGATGTATGTGCATGCATTTTGGAAGTGGTTTTGGCTGTGTTTTGGTTTGTGGTTCTTCATAAGTGAAGAACCACCACGGGTCGATTTTTCCATCCTTTTCCCAGTTTCTATCTTTCATGTACTCTTATCAGTTAAATCTCTTTGTTGGAACTATCAGTCCGCAATCTTCCGTTGAATTTCTCATTCAGACCGTCTTCTTAATCAAGGTGCCACCCCACATCAGCATAAGCGTTGATTACGTCATTAAGACCTCCCCCTTTACGTATCACGCATGGTGATGCGTAAGGGTCACGTGTCGTCATAGTCGCCATCTTGGGAAGGTGCAGCGTAGCTAAGCTATAACTCGCTTGTTGATAACGTCGAGGCGCCCATCCAGTTTGGCAGAGCTGTCTCTGCCTTTCCCATCCTCCCAAACATGATTGCCTCGTCCTCAGTAAGTGAGGCAGCATTGGAGGAATCTTTAGAACCTGCACAGTGTTTGAACTGTTTAGAAGCAGTAGAGCTTTCTGAGCTATCTAAAAATTTAGCCTCATCTAAACCTTCTACCTGTATGTTAGACCCAATCCCAACCAAGTTGTTTTAGGAGATATTCCCTCTGATCAGTGGTCCTATTTCAGACATGATTAATCTATCCTTAGTAAATGGATATGTACCACAGGCTTTTAAAGTAGCTGTTATTAAACCTTTACTTGAGAAACCATCTCTTGATCAAGATTACTTAATAAATTAAAGACCTATATCTAATCTTCTTTTCCTGAGTTTCAGTCAGGCTTCAGAGATCATCATAGCACTGAAACAGCTCTGGTGAAGGTCACTAATGATATTCTCATGGCCTCAGATAATGGACTTGTGTCTATACTTGTCCTGTTAGATCTCAGTGCTGCATTTGATACAGTTGATCACAATATTCTCCTACAAAGACATGAGCATACTGTAGGGATTAAGGGAAAAGCATTAGGCTGGTTTAAATCTTATCAGTATGACAGATTCAAATTTGTTCATGTTAATTATAAATCTTCCTCAAACTCTAGGGTCACCTGTGGAGTACCACAGGGTTCAGTCCTTGGACCAATTCTCTTTACTATGAATATGCTTCCGATTGGCAAAATGATCAGACAGCATGGGATTAATTTCCACTGTTATGCTGATGATACTCAGCTATATTTATCCATAAATCCTGATGAATCCAATCAATTACTTCAGCATTTAAATCCCATATAAAACAGGTTTCTGTCAGGAACGAGAGATTGAGGACCCAGTATTCAGCCAGACACGAGAATGCAAATTAAAAGGCTTTAATAAAGCTCAAAAAGATCAGACAGGGATAAGCAGGCTCGGTGGTCAAATAACAGTCCAGGATCGATACAAAAACAGGCAAACTAGTTCAATAAGGGCAGGCAGATCCGATGGTCAAAAACAGTCCAGAACGGTACACTGATGAGCAAACTAACTAGGCAGAGATCAGGCAAACTCAGAAACTCCACGTTAGAACCAGGCTCAGGCAAAAAAGGCAGTCAAAAACAGGCGGGAAAAATAGGTTCAAGGATCAGACTGGCTCAGAAGACAAAAAGGCAAATTGGGTAAATATACACAGGACTATCAGAAAAGAGTACGCTGGACATGACTCACGAAAATGGCACGAAATAATCTGGCACTGTTGTCTGGTCTAAGAGCTGGTTATATACTAGTGAGAGCAGGTGGAACAGATCTGAAGTGACGAGGAATGGGCGGAGCTAAGTCTGCAGGCTGGATTTCTGGGTTTTTCTGAAGAAGGGAAGGTGAGAGGTGAGCAACGGAAAGGTGTGGATCTTAATGGTAATAGTCTGAGGGGAGCACTGAAACTCACTGGGCTGATGGTTTGGCTTGAGCTAGGGAGGGTGCGGTCCAGGATGGTAGATGGTGGGTGCAGGACCGGTAGGTGTTCTCCAGATGTTTGGTCAGAGGGTGGATGGGCAGGCGAGCTCAGGCAGGAGGGCTTACGCAGGGTGTAAATCTGAAGCTTCACAGGTTCCAGGAAGCTGGCTTGGAACGTCTTGGTGGAGTCTTCAGAATGTGTGAGTAACGAAAGAAATGGTTCTAGGCTTGGAATCCAGGTTTCTAGGAGGAAGGAAAACGAGAACAAGATAAGGCTTGGATCATGCAAGGAATCAAGGCTTGGAAAGAGGTTTGGTCTGTACCAACGCATGAGCGTTAACGAACTGATGCCCTCCTCCTGGTTCCAGCTCCTTAAGAAGGGTGGTAATCAGCTCAGATGTAGAGCACCTGCCCGTCCAACCCTGCTGAGAAGGAGAAAGAGAAAACCCGGCCTGCAGCTCGGCCTGGAAAATGACATGTACAGCAGGGAGGGGTCAGAACAGCAAACACAGCCTCATGACAGGACCGTGATCCCGGATCAGATGCTCCTGCTCCAGGTCCTGTAATACAACAACATTTTAAACAATTGGATCAAACGTGTTTGCTGACTCAATTGAGTCCAGCTCCTTGCTTCCGTCTCTCTGGTTCTCTCCATCATCTTTTCTGTCTTCAGTCCTTCACTGTGTACCCAGTTTTCAGAATCAGATTCAGAATCAGACATACTTTAATAATCCCAGAGGGAAATTGCTGTTTCTGTACCATCACCATAACATAAGCATCACAAACATTTCGGGGGGGAGACGGTTCACTGGGGCCGCGCTGCCAAGGACACTACTGTGTCCACAAGGCGCTGCCCTTGGATCTGTTGAAGGAAGATTACAACAACATGGGGGAAGTGGAGGGAGAAAAAAAAGACAGATGCTTGACAATTTATGCTCTCACGAATAAAGAGTGAAGCATCTGACAAAAAAATCCGAGAATGACTGTAGTCAGCATGTTTTTGATACAACTATGTGGAAAACCATCATTGAAATTGATTCAGATATATTTTTAAAAGCCTTTGTTTAATGTTTCAAAGGGAGAGAATTACCAGATTAGAATTTTAACATCTGGAGCCAGTCTGGCCCTTTAAGGTCTCACATTCACTGAGAAATTCTAAGAAGAAGAAACACAACGCTGCATTTATTTAAACCATGACAAAGCATCTGTTTGGAGAAAGTCAGCTTTTAGTTCAGGATGAGATATAAAATAGCATACATAGATACTTATTTAATAACGAGACTGATATTGTTGTACAGGAAGAAAAATATCACATTAAAAGACAAAGATGATGACAAACTGCTTTATAGCCAATGTATTACATTTATTTAAAACAGCTATAATTATTCATGTATGTATTGTTTTTATTATACATATATATCAAAACATGATTATAATCTGGATGTAAAAATACTCAGTAGAAAATGATCCTAGAATTCAGTTTCTGTCTGTTTAATCCCTTCCAACTACAGGAAGTTTTCTGATTAACAGGTTTTATTGTCTGAAATGATCTCATGTTCTGTTTCTTCTCTGCTCTTTGGACAGTTTCCCATAATAAAAACGTTTTTTACAGGTTTGCGGAGGAGAGGAACAGATGGAGCAATGATGGAGGTGATTTTCTCAACTTTGTTTAAAAAGTTTCACAAGCCACAAATAAAAAACTGTTTTTGTTCAGCCAAACCCAAATATCATTGATATGTGGACTGAAAGGCTGAGTGCAGAAAGCTGTAAACGTCTTCATCCTAAAGCTGTAACGTCTGAGGCTCTCTGATGCTTTTAACAACAGCTTCTCATTTCAGAACATCGTCCAGGAGAACGTATCTTCTCAGGACTCGACCTACCAGAGTCTAAGTCCTGCAGGCAGAGACCAGAACCAGATCTACTCCACACTCACACAACCCAAATGAGAGCCTGGACTCAGACCTGGACCCAGTTCTGGACCTCAGGGTTGCAGTTTGTTCAGTGAGGCTGAAACAAGAAGAAATGCTGGTCTTTGTTCTATTGATGATAAATTGTTTAAATGTTTGAATTAAAGAGTTAAATACCAAACACGGTCTTTTTAACTTCTCTAAGCAGCTTACCACTATAAACACCCTTTAAAGATGACTCAACTTTAGAGTTTAGCTTTACTATTTATTCAAATATGGCATAGAAATAATCCAAAGTTACAGCGCAGGACTCCTGCAACCAAATGACCTGGGTGACGCACCACAGATGAAGAGCCCCGTTCTCATGCAAACATATTTTTTTCTCAGCTTAGACATACCCTCCAAGGAGGCGGAGTCTCAGCATCTTAGGCTAACCCTCTTTCAGATCTCTAAAAAGTCGTTGTACGTACATTGTATGTATAATGACACATAATGCATCTTATTTTTTGTATGATGGCCCATCTCTCACCCAAGACAAAACTTTATCCCACTTAGTTGACGGTCTATCTGTGACTGTCTGGAATAAGACCCACAAAAATAGTCCAAACGCATTTCCAGAAGACATAGAAAATCTGTTTTAAGAATAGAAACAAAATGCAATGACATTCAAATTTCACAAGCCAATGTTCCCAATAGAATATTGATAACATGGCAAACGCTCAGCCTAAATAATCAGCAGGAAGAAAATCAAGCAATTAACGTTAAATAGCATCACCTGCAATGCGGATAACAGACGGCAGTGTGAACATGCCCCAAAATGAAAAATCCATCACGAGGAAAAGTGGTGAAACTTGTATCTGTACAAATTCAGCATTCATCAGCTGATTTAACATTATTGTCAGACTGAGAAAGAGCGAGAGAGAGCATGCTGTGGGGAGGGATGGCAGAAGAAAGGATGGAGACAGTCCTGAGAGGAGAGAGAAATATGGACAGAGAAATGCACTTCCTCTCACACAGACACACAAACCGTGTTTACATCAACCTTTTTAATGCTTATATTGAAATATCTCATTAGAACAGGTTGATGGAAACAGCTAAATTTGTAATACCTAGACATTTCGTAAATCTGTTTTTATGCTGGCTTAAAGTGGTTTTTGAGGTCTTTGAAAAACAGTAAAGGAGCTGAAGAGGAGACGGAGACATTAGCCAGACAAGCTCTGATGCAGCAAACATTTACCTCACATGACTGATCAGCTGTTTCTGCTGCCGGCATCTTCCTGAATTTTCTCCTAACGCATTAAAACATGACTAGAAGTAGCATATGGGTGACCGATGAAGAGATTTGGGCATTTCTTAGTCTCATCCGTGAAAATAAATAGCAACACATTTATTAAAACCTCACTCCATTACTGGTCCAGGCTAGTTAGCAACCGCTACTTCCCGTTTATTACAGCAACAGATGATGACATTACTCTGTGTGTCACCTGGTTAATTCACTATAAGCCAGTAAATGAAAACACGTCTGATTCACATTTTCGTTTTTGCCACATTTTAAAAGTTTGCTAAAAACTTAACTTTCCATTACTATCTCAGAATACAGCTTTATATGAGCAGTCATCTTTTTTCTCTCCATCTTTCCCTCATTTATGTCCATCTTATATTTTTGCCTTATATATGATTAAAGTTGTGCCTACTTTTATGTATGAATCAGTAATCAGAGCTCTAATATATGATGGAGCTTGATTATTATGTGAGAAGGAGATTTCTTTTTTAATCAGATCACTTGCTGCAGCATTTTGGATCAGCTGAAGGCTTTGAACTGCATTTTGTGGACTTCCTGATAGTAAAGAATTACAATAGTCCAGCCTTGAAGTAACAAATGCATGGACTAGTTTTTCAGTGTAACTCCTAGACAAAATATTTCTAATTTTAGCGATATTCTGGAGGTGAAAAAAGGAAACTCTAGAAACCTGTTTAATATAAGAATTACTAGATTAAGCAGAATCTGTTATTTGGACATTGTACCAACTGCAAATTAGGAAAACTGAGCATAATTTAAACCACTAGCTGGCAGCAAAGAGCTTTCAGTGTAATCCTTTGTCTTAGAAAACACATCAACAGGTGGTGGGTTACATACATTACCTGTGAGGTGGTTCAAACATAATAGCCTCCAGGGGGTAAAAGCAGTGGAAGTCCACCCTAGAGCATGTTATTTGCATTCAGGGCATAAATGTTATCATATTGGAAAGATGATAACAAATATGGCATCCAGGCAGTCCATTACAATTGTGAAGAAATGGAGAATGTGATTCGATTTTCTTTGGACCTAAAGAGGAACTAGAATCAGCAGCAGCATCAGTTATCACCACTACAAACTAGAGATCAGGCCTGAAATCTGGGAGTAGTGATGGACTCAGACCTGAACCTTCAAGGACACATAAAGACCGTCACAAAGTCAGCAATCTACCACCTGGAGAACATTTCTAGGATTAAAGGACTGATGTCTCAGCAGGATCTGGAGAAACTAATCCATGTTTACCTTTAGTAGAACTGATCACTGCAACGGTGTTTTCACAGGTCTGCCTAAAAAGTGGATCAGAACGCTACAGCTGATCCAGAACCTGCTGCCCGTGTCCTCACTAAGACTAAGAACGTAGAGAACATGGACCCGGTTCTGAAGTCCTTCCACTAAGACTAAGAACGTAGAGAACATGGACCCGGTTCTGAAGTCCTCACTAAGACTAAGAACATAGAGAACATGGACCCAGTTCTGAAGTCCTCACTAAGACTAAGAACGTAGAGAACATGGACCCGGTTCTGAAGTCCTCACTAAGACTAAGAACGTAGAGAACATGGACCCGGTTCTGAAGTCCTTCCATGGCTCCCTGGATCTCAGAGAATAGACTTTAAAATCCTTCTGTTAGTCTATAAATCCCTGAATTAGCACCTAAATCCATCACAGACTTGTTATCAGGGCATCAACCCTCCAGACCACTCAGGTCTTCTGGCTCCAGCCTGCTCTGCAGAACCAGAACCAGAACCAGACATGGAGAAGCAGCTTTTAGTTCCTATGCTCCACTGATCTGGAACAAACTCCCAGAAAACTGTAAAAGTGCTAAAAGCCTGAGTTCCTTTTAATCACAACCTGTTCAGAGCTGCTTTCTGCTATAATAACAGGAACTCTGACCAACATATTGATGTTTTCACCTGATATAATTTAATGTTTGTTTCTGGTCACAACAAGTGACTGATGTGTTTATGATGTTTTCATGTTTTCATGATGTAAAGCACTTTGAACCGCCTTTCTGCTGAAATGTGCTAAAAGATAAACCTGACCTGACTTGGAGAGGTTGTAAAGGTTAGTTTTAGGTTTCCGGCTCTTTGGGAATCACCTTCCTGGAGCTTAAATGCAGAGGCAAGTAAATCCTTGAGAAATTCTCAAACTCTCTATTAAGATTAACTGAGAATAATACTATGGAGACTTCAAGGCTTCATTTTAGACTGAACTATAATCCCTGATATGATAAGCAGATGTTAGTTTCTCTGGTTCTCTGGCTGAGACAGGAGGATGATTTTATCAGAATCTCTTCAGTTAGATGCAGTCAGGATGAATAAATGTTTATTCTGTCTGCCTATAACTCCATCCTAACCCAGCTTCAAACATCTACTTCTGGTCCTCTAATCAAAATGCTTCCAGTTTGAGAAATGGAAAACTGCCACATGTTCCAGAGAAAAGGTCCACCTTTCCTCTCACTGCAGCATTGAGCATCACGTTTTCCCAATGAACCTGATGTTTTACTCTTGATTCCATCTGTTAGAATATTAATAAATCATCATTGGTCTGTCCTACTTAAACTGTGGTATTTAGGTCATTTTAAAATAAAAATGGTGAATAAATTATATAATAATAACACCTTTGCTGATTTCAAATAAATATAAAGTGACTAAAGTCAAGAAACTGATTTTATTACGTTCACTGTGGATGAAAAGGAAACATTCATTTAGATGGATTTATTTGCAGGCCAAATAATCACATTAAAAACACATTAAAGGATTTAATCTGTGGTCAGTTGTGTTTGTATCATCTAGTTTTCACTTTACCACCAGAGGGCAGCCCAACTGAGCGTTTAATTGTGTCTGTGTGAGAAAGCCAGAGCCAAAAACACCAACAGAAAGTATGCATGCGTGATTGTGCAGGCAACTGTGTGCATCTGTGAGGGTGCCAGCTTTGTTTGTATGCCAGTCCTGACAAAAGCTCCATCCAGCCGTGCAGCAGAGGGCTGCTTGTTCCCAGAGACCCTCAGAGCTCCAGGACATCCAGTCCCTCTGCTGCCTGCAGCCCAGACACAGCAGCCCTGACAGGGATACGGACCCTCAGCGTGCTGCCCGCCCCTGTCCTCCGCCTCCTGGAGCTCTGTTTGGATTACCAATGGATGGGAAACACATAGAGGAGTGTTTAAAGTAAGAAAGTTGAAGTGTTTGGGGAGGAGGAAACTTAGGATTTGGCCAGAATCTCAGTTGGACGTCTGACCAGCAGCTGATGTTTCACACAGTTTGGAAAATTCAAATTTAACCATCAGCGTTTTTCTCTTGGATTGGGATCTTTTTATTTGACCAACGTCGGGGGAAGAATATTGGCAACTTCCAAACATCAGACTCGTCTCTGTGTCTCTGAGTATGAAAACTTTCTCGGAATACTGCTGGAGTTGATCATTGAGTTCTTGGTCAAGGACTTTACAGAACCAGGCTGAATCAAGCAGTTTGGGTTTGTGTTGGAACTAAATCATTTAAACCTTTAGGTCATGTCTCCATCACTGTTCTTTCTGCTGTGTCTGCACCTCCTGCCGCAGTTCATTCATGCAAAGAGTGGTGAGCAACGGGACAAACAGCAGAGCAACACCCATAAATCTCCCCATAGTGTCCAACTGGAGGCTCTTCAGAGTGGTAAGCAGTTAAATACTGCAGATGATGTCTACAGCCCTAAGGAGAGCCCCCCTCTACCTGACATGATGGACCTGGACCTGGACCGCCGTGTTCGCCTGGCCCGTGGTGCAGACGAAGACGAGCAGCAGTCCACCTTCAGTTATTCCTTTGAGAGCGAGTGGGTGACGATGCCTCAAGTCACAGAGTTCAGTAACACAACTAAGGTAGAAACAAACGACAAAGACAAAGACAAGATCGACCTTTCTGCCAATACCTCCAGCCCAGACCATGATGGCACACGTCTTTTTAACCCATTCTATCCGCTGGTGGAGAGCTCCTACGTGGCGTATGCGGTGCTGTTCCTGGCCGGTCTGGTGCTGGCGGTGGGTGTGGTGGCCAACATGGCTGTCATGTGTGTTGTTTGGAACAACTACTACATGAGATCTGCCTGGAACTACCTGCTGGCCAGCGTGGCATTCTGGGACTTCCTGGTCCTGGTGGTCTGCCTGCCGGTGGTAGTGCTCAATCACCTGTCCAATAGGAGGGTCCTAGGGGACATCACCTGCCGCATGGTGCCGTACATGGAGGTAGGTGAGCCATGCTGTCCAATGTGTCCAACGTCTGGGGACATGAAAACATGAGTTATCCCCTGAGGAGCAGATTCATCTGGATCTTTGAAATAGTTTACCAGTTACAGAAAGGTGCATCTGGTGATTATTTTGTCATGTGTGTGTGTGAGGGTGGGGTGGGGGGGGGACTTGTAAGTCTATCGTTGTGAGAACCAAAACTGACAGTAGCCCCCAATGTTGTGTGGACAAATTAGCTTTGTGAGGATATTTTGCAATGTCCACACAATGCAAATTGGGCTAATGCTCTGGTTTAAGGCTAAGGTGTGAATTGGGTTTAGGGTTAGGTACCATGACCTTAGGTTTAGGGCTAGGGTATAGGAAGCAACAGGAAATGAATGATGCTGCCAGAGGCCACTTTGATTGGCAGATAACAGGAATAAATCTGATTGGATAAATACTGTAACTATGCAAAAAGCACTGACTGGTCACGGTACCAGAGAGCTGTGGCCCATTTTATGAGAGAAATGATATACAGTAATTACTTTTTATTTCATGATATTTTTTGTGTTTATATTTCCTGCAATGTTAATGGGGACAGCAACCTAGTGCCCCCTATTGTTAAGGCACCACTGGTTATAGAATAATTTAGACCATGACCCAGAGGTAAATATGTCACTTGACACAATGAAGAACCTTTTACACTTTCTAGTCCATCACTCAAAAGTTCTGGGCCTTGACTTTCTACATACTTTTAAATGCTTCTTTGCATAAATCTACCAGATAAAATGACTGAATTATGTAGTCAAAATGTCAACAAGTCAAAGAGAAGTGTGTTATTCAGCCATAACGTTAAATCATAAAAATTATGCAGCAGAGAAGACATCATATAACAAGTTGTAGATTCTGTGTACAAATAGCGGTAAATCTGCTGCAAATCACAAAACGATCACTTCCTGGACCCATTTAAGTCCAGCAATTGAACCTGTAAGTCCTCAAAGTTTGGAAAGTAAGTTTAAGGTTTGGAATCTAAAAGGTAAGCACAAGAAAAGCAACAAATTCGAGAAAAGTAACTTCTAAGTCTTAATCAAGTAATGAAAGTAATGAAAATTAAAGTAACTTTTATAGGTAAAGGCTCTGCTTTTTCCATTAAAGTACCAGGTGACAAGACATCATATATTCAGCCTCACTCTGCCCTCCTCTGGTAAAATAACCTGTAAAGTTTAAGAAAATGGTCTGAAAGTTCTTGAAGGTATCGTCAAGAACTACTAGGGCACATGACATTTCATAAACCAACCCTGCCGCAAAGTAACTCAGTTTATCTTTAAAAAAAACTTTATCAATCCCAAAGGGAAATTAAATGTTATTGTGACTTATACTATGCAAGTATCTTCAAAGAGTTGTTGCAGACAGTGCTGCCAGATATTGTGAGACAAACAAGCAACCAGCGCTGTAAAAACAAGCCCAAAAGAAGCAGAAACTCCAGGGTACCTCATTTGGCAATGAGATTCAGCCTTAGTTTGTCAAATACAGAGACAACAAATTAATAGGCAGTAAATTATGGTTTATGGGTCGGGTTTCTGCAACGTTATCAGCACGTAAAAATCTCCAGAACCAATCTCAAGATGGTGATCTGCACTGCGTAATCTGCTTTCAGTGGTTATCGGCAGTTATTGCAACCGTAAACTGCAGAAGATGCAGGCTAAGTCGGTCCCTCTGCATTTACTCCCGCCGGCTCCTATGTCAGCCTAGAGTAGAAAAGACCCAATATGGCAATGATGCAGGATGCGCTCCAGCACGTAGTGGGGCGGAGGGATATGTCAGCTGGTTATACTGTAGGGCGTCAGTGCAAGCAGGTCTCTATAACTCGTGTTTATCGTCACTTATTTTAGGGCCCAAATAAGCGACTTTGCTTTTAGAAACGAGCTAAAAACTCAACCTGTGACTCACAGAATTTACAAGCGACTTAAGAAAAACGAAGCTCAACGTCTCTTATAATAAGCAGACTTGGCTACAGTGGTTGTAGATGCTGAAGGCTGTGGGCTGGAAGGATCTTTTGTAACGGTGGTATGGTTCTGTGTGCTGTCTGCATCCATCTACACCTCTCCTGCTCCAGGCTTAAGGATGATTCACTGCACCTCTGAGAATGCCTCTCAGCCACTGCAAACAAGCTCATCACACACCTGTTTGCTACTTTTCTTAAGCCTGATGCAGACAGTTTCTTAATTTACCTGCTTTGCCAGGCTCTTGACAGTCATCTATCTCAGCTTCTGTGTTCTGGACCATGACTTGGACTGTTCCAACAACTGAGAGCCATTCATTGACCCTTTGATTAGTCCACCTCTATCAGTTCATGACCAAACCTGCCTCCTGGACTCGTACCAAGCCTAAACCATCCTGTCTGTTTCTGCTGAAGTGAGTAAGTCAGCTAACATATCCAGGCTACTGAGAGAAAGCTTCACAGTAACATGTCCTGGATTACACCATTTGTTCTTCACAGGCACCACTAATCCACCTCCTTTGCTTTTGCCTCTCCCTTCCAATTCTCTGTCAACTCGTATGGTCAGTCAGCCCAGCAGGAAGACACTGGACTTCGGGAAATTATGCTGCAGCCATGTTTCAGTGAAACCTATACTACTATATTCCCTATACTCTGGCTGGGTCCATGTAAGGACTTGGAGTTCATCTAACCTGTTTTCTTGCTTTATTCTGCATTCTGTTTCTTCTATGGCTCTCCCGTGTCTCCTTTTCAACCCACCTGGGATTTGGTATCATTCAAGCTTTTGAAATGTTAATCAGCTGTTGCTATGGTTACGCGTTATAACAAATGTCCAAAAGTAAAAAAAAAAAAGCTTCAGCAAAAAACTCCCCCAGCAGCACAGTATCCAACACCAGAGAGAATAAATGTCCAACAAGCAATAATTTAGCCAGAAAAGGATGAATTAAGGTTTTTGAAAAATAACTACTCAGAATGAAAGTAACAGCTATTCTAACACGCCGCCACCATAAGCAGCGCAGTTCTACAATTTGTAACCTGGAAGTTCTGGGAAGGTTTTCATTTTGTGCATCAGTGCAACTATTCCTGTCAGAATAAGAACAAAAAAGTCACATAGATCCGTGTTTGTAACCAACGGCCGTGATTCTTCACAGCTTATTGGAAAAGCTGCACTCAGATCTCTGTTAACTGTGCCAGACGGGCTGCAAACAGAAAACATCAGAATGTCTTTAAACTGAGCGTGAACTGTGATGCCTGTTTGTTGAGTCGCTACACAGGAAAAAAGCTGCTGCTCCTCCTGATGGTTGCTGTAGCAGCCTGTTACTATGCCTGCTGGAACGTCCTGCTGCAGCCCGCTTTACTAAAGAAAAGTCGCTTTTAAAACTACTTGTTGAATCTGGAAGGTGAGCTGTGGTGTGAACTTTGTGCAGAGCTGTTGGGGTTTCAGTCCATCTCACCATGAATGAGGATGAGCTTACCAGTAGTCAGTGTTTCATTTTAAAGCATTAAACTAATTTTATTCAACAGATTTTGAGGTACCCGTCAAAGCTAAAGACTCCCTGAAAACACTGAGGGTGTGTGTGTGTGTGTGTGTGTGTGTGTGTGTGTGTGTGTGTGTGTGTGTGTGTGCGTGTGTGTGTGCGTGTGTGTGTGTGTGTGGGGGGGGGGGGATGCACACTTTCCGGTTGGATTCTGGGTTACTTCTAGTTGGGGGCATTCATAGAAACACTTGTGACTCCTATCCACATCCAGGCAAACCAGAAACATGTTAGTCTGTCGGCAGATATTAGAAACACAGACCGATGGGTGAATAACCTACTAGTGTTTTCAAAATATTATCCAAACCTTTACAAAAATAAAATCTTTCTCTTGCTTTATTATGGTGGGATTATTCTGTTTACAGAAGGTTCTTTTATCCGAGAGCAGTGAATGCTTCATGAAGCCAAACTAGACTGGACCCAAAATTAATGAGCTATGCTCATTGTCAGCATCCATCCACCCGTCCAGCATTTGCTGAGGTAATGGTGGCGGTGGGAAGCGCTAAATAAGAAACACAGACATTACTCTCTCCCTCTCCCTGTGGGAACCCAAGTTTATGAAGTCCTACGTTCATACACACAGTACCTCCAAAGCTCTGGGTCTTCCCTGGGGTCACCTCCTTTTAGAAAATACCTGGAAAACCTCCAAACCGAGGCATTCAGGAGGCGCCCTGATCAGATCTGGAACCACCTCAGTTCTTTCAGTCGAGGAGCAGCTCTACTCCGTTGCTTTATTTCACCTTCTTGTATCCAGGATCTCAGCAGATCCCAACCCATTTATGGTCAGATCAACATCTCCCTCTAACCTTAACAAGAGAATTTAGACTGAAAGACAATTTTTTGAGACAATACAGTGTTCCACAAGTTCTGTGTAAAATGAATTGACTGGAAGCTCTGATTGGAGGGCAACTAACTGGGTAAAGCTGAAGCTTCATGATGTTTTTCTTCTAACTTTCAAAGAAAACCATCAATATGCTGAAAAATAATCAACTATCACTATCACTGTTTATCTGTCAGTCTGAGCAAATGGTTCAGAGACTGGAGATGTTCTGCAGATAGTTGAAGTACTCATGCCCAGCCTGTAGGTGGCGATAAAGTCCATGTTAAGAGGTCAAAATGTCAAAGGAAGAGCATTTAAAAATAAAGTGATGCATCTAAAACATTCCCGCTTGTTTTTCCACTAATGTGATCTGTTCTCCATAACCACCGTTCTCAGCTCATCACCTGACACACTGGCTCCGGCTCTGAGAAAATATTTACAGAAAAATAAAATACTCCTGTTGTCGGTTGTACTGCATGCTCAGAGACATTTTCTGCTCTCTGCCTCCTGAGACGGTGTGAGGATCCCGGGGAACCCACCAGGAACGTCTCCAGGAACCCTTCACAGGACTCTAACGCCAACATATGCTTGTGTCTGCAGGTTGTGTCTCTTGGTATAACCTCCTTCACGCTGTGCGCCTTGGGTATTGACCGTTTCCACGCGGCCACCTCCTCGCCTGAGCCGAAGGCGCGGCGGGTGGAGCACTGCCGCTCGGTGCTGCTGAAGATGCTGCTGGTTTGGCTGGCGGCTCTGCTGCTGTCCAGCCCAGAGATCTTCCTGTGGCAGCTCAGCCAGACGGTGTCGCCCTCCTCTGGCAGGATGGTGGACTCCTGCACCATCACGCCCTCCTCCCCGCTGTCCCTCTACCTGCCCGACTCCCTCCACTCCCTGCTGCTCAGGTATCACCAGGTGAGATTCTGGCAGACCGGTGAACTGGATCCTCATCAGAGATATGAGCTTCTCTGATCAGACGCCACGGTTCTGGTGCTGAGTCTCCTTTCACGTCTCCTCCTTCACGTCCTCCAGGGTCGCATGTGGTGGTGTTTCGGCTGCTACTTCTGCCTCCCCGTCCTCTTCACCGTCCTCTGCCAGATGGCCACCCGCAACGTCAACAGCGACTCCAGCTCTGCCCAGAAGAAGCGGAGTCACGACGAGCGCTCCGACAGCCAGAAGCGTCAGCAGCACCAGGCGGTGGAGCGGCAGCTCAACTGCACCCTGCTGGCGTTGGCGGTGGTGTACGGCGTCTGCGCTCTGCCAGAACACGTCTGCAACATCACGCTAGCCTACACGCACCTCACCATGTCTGAAGTCACGGCAGCCGTTCTGGCGCTGTTGCATCACTTCCTGTTGTTCCTGAAGTGCGCGGTGACGCCGGTGCTGCTCCTGTGTCTGTGTAAGGTGGGTTCAGGTTGAAGAGTTTTAAACACCGTCAGCATTTAACAAGGAACCAGGATCAGACTAGAGGAGTAGACAACTCAGCCAAGAAAAACATGAAGATTTCTCAAAACAATCTGATTCCAGAGAAGCTAGTTGCCTAAAACGTGGCATTTCTGTTGGTCTACTCAGTCATTATAGCTGGTCATTTGAGAAAGCTGCACAAGTTTAGGAAAAATAAAACCGCTTTGCTTTTAGGAATCTGGTCCCGACTTGACACAGGAGGCTGTGGTTCAGTTGATCGTCCAATGCGGGCCCAGTTTTCCTGATATGGGCCCAATGAGGGGCTGTTGTCCTGTTCTCTGTCTGCCCTTTTCATGGATTCACCTGAAAAACTTTCCTGAATTTTTTCCTTTGATTTGTTGCTCAGAGTTTTGCTAGCATGAAATCATACACACCATTGCAGGCTCAATTATTCCAAATTCTCAGTTGATTTTTGAGCCCATATTTTATATAATAATTTGCACTGTAGGAGGTATGATAAGATAAGACTTTATTCAACAAAGTGAAAACTGCTCGTCTAGGAAGATAATTCAAAGGAAACTATTAATAAAAACAAAAAGTGCAAGCAAAAATAAATTATATTATCCAAAGCAAAGGTTCCCACAAATTCAATAAAACTTTATTTATATAGCTCCAATCCACATCACATCATCTCAAGGCTCTTTCCAAAGTCAGACTCCATCAGATCCTCCAGGTTGGTGAGAAAGTTTCCTCTCTAAGGAAACCCAGCAGGTTGCATCAAGTCTCTCCAAGCAGCATTCACTCCTCCTGAAAGAGCGTAGAGCCACAGTGGACAGTCGTCTGCATTGTTGATGGCTTTGCAGCAATCCCTCATACTGAGCATGCATGAAGCGACAGTGGAGAGGAAAACTCCCCTTTAACAGGGAGGAGAACCTCCAGCAGAACCAGAACCAGGCTCAGTGTGAACGCTCATCTGCCTCCACCCACTGGGGCTTAGAGAAGACAGAGCAGAGACACAGAAAGCACAGAAGCTCACATTGACCCAGGAGTACTTTCTATGTTAGAGAAGACAAAGCAGAGACACAGAAAGCACAGAAGCTCACATTGACCCAGGAGTACTTTCTATGCTAGATGGTAATAGAGGATGATATGCCTCCCCTGATGATGTCACAGCTAACAGAACGTCATATATGAACGCTATTTACCTAAAAAAAAATAGATATAAACAAGGTGAAACAAACAGTTCTAATGTTCATTTAGAGCTTTTTATTGTAGAGTATAGGAGGAAGACCTTCTGAAGCGTTGTAACCTGCAGAGTCCAGGGGACAGGCCACAACGAAACTGGACCTCCAACTTTAACCGGTCCATTAAGTGATTAACACTGTTGCCTGGTTTCTAATGTCAGCCAGGACTGTTTTCTCTGGAGCTTCCATGTCCTTCATTTGCTTCCTTGACGTTTTTTCTGAGTTCTCCAGTTTCCTCCTGAAATCTGTTTGCTGAGTAAATCTGCTTCTGTTAGCCACCCTGACAAGAGTGAGTGGGTGTGGACAGTTTCCAGTGTTGTGGCTCTTCTGATGGACAAGCAACTTCCTCAGGTGTTTCCCATCTGTCGCCTGTTACAGGGTATGATAAATGGACGCATGGGTGTTCTGTGTGCTCCAAACTCATTAAAAAAAGAAAGTCAATATAGAACCCAACGTGTGAGCAGTACCCAGTGACTCCACCTCAGGCTTGCTAAGCATTGTCACCATACATGTGTCTGTTGGTTCCTGTAAGTCTCTGGCAGCTCAGTCATTAAAACTCAAAGCTTTATGGGAAGCTGACAGCAAAGTGAAATAATTTTCATCCTTTCCTCACTTTTTAATGGGAAAACACAATAAGAAAATGCAGTGTCATTGTTCAGAAGGTGAAGCACAAAGCTTAGCCTGGAAGCAGAGTTTGGGAAAAGCTACGAACCTTATTGCCTTTGAAAGACGCTGGCGTAATGTTCTGGTTTGGTCCACCTTTGTTTCTCCACTGCAGCTGCATGAGAAACCTCATTGTTGTCAAACAGCAGAGTTTACTGATGGCTGGCAGTCCTCTCTGCTGTGTTTTGGTGTCGCTTTGTAAAGGCACTGAGCTCTCAGTTCCTCACGTAATCATTCTGCATGAGTTCAGGCAGAAATCACTGGATTTGTTGAGGATACTGCGTACCGAACCGACAGGGCTGTACTGGATATATTCAGCACCAACAGGTCCATTTACACCCTTAATATCTGTGTAACGGGGGAAAGTGGTTTGCTTCTCTAGACACAATTATGGGTGTTCTTACTTAGCGTATGGTCTCCCTTCACAGCCAGACATACAAACAGAAAGCACTGGGGATTCTTTTGGAAAGCACAGACAGGCTCCACTGGGTTTGACCTGTGGTCTTTCTGCATGGAGTTCTGTCTGCGCATGCGTGGGTTCTCTCCGGGAACTCCAGCTTCCTCAGTCCAAAGCTGTTAGGTTACTTTGTGTCTCTAGATTGTCCACAGGCATATTTGTGTTGCCTTAGGATAGACTGGCAACCTGTGCAGGGTGTACCCTGCATGGAACAGCAGGGACAGAGGGATGGATCATATTAGAATGTGAGGGACTGCCACACTGTGTGCAAGAGAGAGCAGTTGGTGTTACACAGCTCTGCAGGATTTCGTTAAAGATGTCTAAATAAAGACAAAATGTTTATGGAGTAGACATTTTAACTTCCTTTAGCATCTTATTTTACCTTCACTGCAAAAAGGGAAATAAAAGTAAATAAACCTTTCTTGAAATTAGTGTATTTTATCTTGATTTGAGCAGGTAAATAAGACTATTTACCAATGGAATAAGATTTCCGCTCTCAAAATAGGAACAATTTATCTCCATCTTCTTATTTCAAGTACAGGTTGTCTAATTATCTTATTTTAGGAGTAGAAATAATCATTCAATTTGCATTTAGTCTTATTTACATGCTCAAATCAAGGAAAATATACAAATTTCAAGAAAATTATATTTACTTTTAGTTCCCTTGTTTAGTGTGATTAGCATTACTAGCAGCAGTATCTGTAGAGTTAGTAGAACGTTTCCTCAGCTGCAGGATTTCTAAAATACTCCTAGTATTTGTTGTAAAATGTTCACCTTCTGCAGCCGACAAGCTACCACAGAAACCTTTCTTCCATTTTTTGTCTTATTTCTCATTTCCTGTTTGAACACTGCAGTGATCCCAGAATTAGCTAACTGAGCTAACGTCTTCCCTCAGTAAAAACCTCCTGACCAGAAAGCATCACTGTTAGCACGACGTGCACGACGCTCACTGCTCAGACAAACATCTGATTTTTAGTGTCAGACCAGCCAATCACGGCGTAGGATCTGCAGCGTATCTGGTTATAACGCATTTCGTCTGTATTTCAGGCTCTTGGTCAGGCCTTCATGGACTGCTGCTGCTGCTGCTGTCAGGAGTGCCAGCCAACCACGGCCCAGGGTTCGCCGGGCTCCGCCCAGGCCAAACTGAAGGCAGCCAATGAGACTTCCATCTTCTTTGACAAGGCTAAAGACACGACGGCCATCTTGTCCATCTCCAGCTAGAGCCACCTGTTCCTCTTCATTTATTACTCCATGAATCAATCTCCTCCCGCTTGTCCCGTCCTCCCATAGCGTTAACTCCAGGGTTTCCTTTCTTTCCTCGCTGTTAACCCATCTCTCTACGTGATCTCTCCCTCCTTTTCCTCTTTCTTTTCCTTGTTTTCTGTGCACACTTGTTGTTTGAGGACACTGCAGCTTCCTGTCTGTGCAGGAACTGAGGTTCAATCAGTCAGAAAAGTTCCTGTTGACCCCTGTGTGGACAGCAGGAACCCGCTTCCAGGACTCTGAGGAGACTCTCGCAGAAGGAAAACCTCGACCACAATCCTGTAGATCCAAGCTGTGAAGTTCTTTGTTCTTACTGAAAGTAAATTAAGCTAAATTAGGGCCGTAGTTTCTACGAATGTGGAGCTGGGTGAGGAAGGTTAAGGTCATGCTGCTGGGAAGAGACGCTGCTTTAATGTTTGATGACCAGCAGCTTAGATGTCGAAAGGCAACGCATTCCTGTGAAAAACTCTAGGTTATAGGTTACTGGAGGTAAAAGAGAAAATAAATACTTATGTCATATATGAAACAATTAGAGGTAAAACTCAACTCAACTAATCAAATTAAATAAATCTGTTGGGGGTGGAAAAAGAAATCAGAGAACTAAGAGAGTTTCAAAAACCTGGCTGCACAACCTTTGCGTAACAACGTTAATTTAATGACAAAATTCTTCAATTCTCACCTATTATAAATAAATAAGTTATAATTATATATATATATATATATATATATATATATATATATATATATATATACATAGTTTTTTTTCTTCATATGGAATCAATGTTTTTGGTGAAGTGGATAAATTTGTGGGCATTTAAAAAAAAAGTTTTTTCACTTGTCACTTGAAAGCAGAAGAGGAAGAGGAGGAGAGATTTTTTAGCTCTTCTGTGAGTCCAGCATGGATCCAAATCAGCTTCACCAGACCAGATAACTAAATATTACAATCTGACAGGTTCTGATTGACAGAGCGGGAAAATATCTTCAGATCTGGGCTGAATGCTAAAAATAATCTAAAACCTGTTTTATTAAAGCATTAAGTGAAAGTTGTGAACAATGCAATCAGGTTATTGAAACCCCTCCACACGGATTAGTTAGTTTTTGCATTTAATTGTTCTGGATAAATGATTTATTCTGAGTCTCCAAACGTTGGAATTTCAGCAGGGGTATGTAAACTTTTGAGTCACTGCATGTAAAACTATGACGGTCGTGTTGTGAAGGGTGTTCTTCATGAAAACTTAAAGTGCACTAACATTTCCAAACCTGACTAAAGTTTGAAAACAGCTCCTCTTGTAATTTTTATTTCAGTTTTTTTAAGGGAAGCAGAAATTTGAAAAATATGAAATAAACTCACAGAAATGGGGATGAAAAAAAATGCATCATTCAGTGCTTTAATTGTTGGTTGAAAAACATTTTCAGGTTGTAAAGGTTGCTCATTAAGTAACAAATATGTAAAAGAAATCCATATTATTTGGAAACTAATCGAGGAAATCCCTTAAAATACTATGAAAGATGGAGATGATCCCAGGGTGCAGTGGGGGTGAAACTCTTCACACAAATCTGTCCTCATGAAATCAGAGTTTAAAGTTTCCTTTCTAAGATCAAATTCTGTCTTCATCTCCGTTTAGAATATGAATTGGATTTTTGATTAATTCAATAAATGTAATGGAAATGCATAAACAGAGCACTAATATCCATTAAGATCATTTGGACCTTCCTGGTACCGTTTCTGGATCAGCTGGTCCGGTTAAACCCAAACGACGAGCTGGACGTCTGCGCCTGGACCCAGTTCAGCTGGTGCTGCTTCCTCGTGTTGTTCAGAACGCACGGTGCTCTCATCCAGGGAAGGTTCTGGGTTTCACCGGCTTCCTGGTTGTTTTCAGGACCAAAAAGAGGAGATGAAGTTAGTGAATTCTCTGGGCTTTATTGTTTAAAACGTTTTTGATAATCCACTGAATCCAGAAAAATGATGTTTTTTCAAAAGGTTGATAGTTCAGAGTGGCTGTTTATTTGGGGCATTGATGAGATTCAGATTCCCCTGTTTGCTAGCGTCTCGTCACGTTCTCCTGTCACGCTGTTAATGTGGACCTTAGTGCTACCAGAGTCTGGATCCTGATGGTAAACCCCTGTTATCTCCTGAACTTTAGTGTCAGACCCATTTAAACAGCCCTAACATGAATAAAGAGCCTCAAACTGAGCGTTTTCTCCTTCCAACATGGCTGCCGTTGTTCCCCCCCCCCACTGCTGGAGTCTCCTCATGCGACTGTAGCGTGAAGAACCAGGCTGGTCTGTTTGTTCCCTGCGTCTCGTGACTGTTTCTCTGCAGGTGTTTCTGTGAAGGTTTGTGCTGCTTAGTGAAGCTACTAATCTGAGCTAAAGAGCCGCGGTGTTGATGAAGACCCTGGAGGAGGAAGAGAGGAGGAAGAGAGGAGGAAGATTGTAGTTTAAAGCGTATTAATGTGCCTTAACACAGGCGGGCTAACAGCCAGAACCTGGAGCAACAGGAGACCTAAACGCAGCTCAGTGTCAGGTTAGACGTGCCACTAATCCCAGGTTTGTGTGACTGAAAGCAGGATGGCGGATTTATGTGACATGGACGGTTGTTTCTTTGTAATATTCTCTGTTTTAATGTTACATTTCTGGGATTACAGCATGTTTGCCAGAACTGGGTGTGTCCTTTCTTGTCTCTGCAGCAGAATTAATCCAGCTCCTCTGAAGGGCTGCGAGAGTAACTGTAGAAAATATGCAGACTGACTTCTGGTTTTATGCATCAGTTTGTAGTGACTCAGAGTCAGTTTGACTCTGAGTCACTACAAACTGATGCATGAAGCCTCTTCCTTCCAGAACCAAGATGGTGGCAGGACTGAGGTTAGCAGAACTGCACCTGGAGGAAGGACCAGACTTCAGGACATCGTCCTCTGGACAGAACCGTGATGGACAGAACCGTGATGGACAGAACCATGATGGACAGAACCAAGATAGACAGAACCATGATGGACAGAACCTTGATGGACAGAACCGTGATGGACAGAACCGTGATGAGGGATGGGTCACGGGAGATCAGCACAAGCTTACTGTCAAGCACGGTGGTGGAAGAATGATGATTTGGGCTGGTTCTGCAGCCTCTGGACCCGGCCACCATGCAGTCACTGATTGGACCAGGATCTCCTCTGGAGTCAAATTTGAGTCCACCTGTACGGCAGCTGGAGCCTGGACCAAACCGGGTCATCGACAGAACAGAGGTCTCAGAATGGCCTAGTCAAAGTCCACGTGTCAACAGCACTGATATTAGAGTTGTTGGACCTTCGGAGAGTTCTGCAGACAGAACCTAAATGAACTGAAACGTTCTTAAGCAGATTGGACCAAAAGCTGCTGCATAAGGTGATAAACCCCACAGAGAAAGGTGTTACGCAATAACAGGTCCGGGTCAGAACCAGTTTAACGACACTAACGTAATTTCCTCACCTTCGTAAATCAGAACCAGTCAGAATATTTTCCAGGTCTTTCTCTAACGCTGAGCAGGACTTCCTCTCCCCAGAGCAGCTGCTCAGCATATCAACGACCTCGGTACCATCCGGTCACCACTGGTACCGGTCCAGATTCACCCGCACCAACACAGCTGTGGACATTTTCTGTCAGACGGCCACAGAAAGGAGCTGAAGGACGCTACAAACGATCCTCTGGGCCCAACAGAACCGGTTCGAGTCCAGATTCAGGTCTGATAGCGGGTGAAGACAACATCCTGAGGAGAGTTAGACATGTCTGAGGACTTCCTTGGTTTTTATAAAGGTAATAATCGAAAATACTGAAGAGAACCAACCGGTTCCTGCAGGGTCCAAACCCGGGGTGTCCCGCTCCAGACATGGAGAAGCAGCATTTAGTTCCTATGCTCCACTGATCTGGAACAAACTCCCAGAAAACTGTAAAAGCGCTGAAAGCCTGAGTTCCTTTAAATCAAGAGTGTTTAGGATTTTAACTGTTCTAGTTAAACTGTTTTACTGAAAGATCATTAGTTTAACTTTGTAGTCCAACTGTTTTTAATGTTTGCTTTTAGTTTATATTTTTTCATGTTCTATTTTGTTTCTACATCTTATTCCAACTTGCTTTTATTCTGTTTTATTTTCCTATATTTTAATCATGTAAAGTACTTTGCATTGTCTCTGTACTGAAATGTGCTATATAAATAAATTTGCCTTGGAGAACTACTATCTAGTAAGAATCAGCTGCATCGGATGGCTGACCCATCTGGGTCAGGTGTTCTGGAGCATCTGAATGCTGCAGGATGGTACCTGTCCAGAACCCGACCTGAGTCTGAACCCACTTTAAGGTCCGGTGAGCCCAGTTTCTTCCTTGGATTTAGTCAGACCACTGGGTTTGGAGGCGGTGGAGCGTCTTCACGTTGAGGAGAACCGTTTGGGTCGGCTGGCTCCTGAGCCGGGCCCACGTTGAATGTGGTGTTTCTGGACCATGCTTGGCCTCATGAGCTAAAGGCCGGTTATACAGATCCAGGTCCAGTCTGAGCGTTCTGACCGTTTACACATAAAACAGGACAGATCTCTGAGTTTATTTAATGTAAAATCATTTATTTTGATGCTTCTTTCACTAATTTAATCATTCTCTTTAAAGCAGGATTAATATTACACCATTACAGCGAACAGAACCGGCCCGATGGACTTCAGTATGATGTCTCTGGTCCGTTTTGCAGAGGAACAGAACCAGAGTTCTGATGAAGTCCTGGTGGGAACCAAGAAGCAGATTTAAGGAGAGAACGTCAGGATGAGGAGTTCATTCAGAACCAGGAGAGCAGGGGTTCTCCTCAGGGACAGACGGGTCGCCTGTCTCACCAGAACCGTGTCCATTAGCAGGAAAACGGGTTTTATTTGTGTCTCGTTTGATCGTGACTGTGTTGCATTATCTCTGCTGGAACCAGCAGCAGTCCAGTCATAGGAACCGACCCGATGAGTCGGTTCCTAATAATAACACCCTCTAAACGTCTCAATAAGCACATCTTTCTGTACCTTAAATGTGTTTTTCTCATTGGTCTGATGTAATATTCTAATTTTAAATATGTTTTCATTGGCTGTGAGCAGAACACGACCAGAATTAACAGAAATAAAGGCTTGAAAAAGTCCGTCTGTGTGTAATTAATCTGTATTTTTCACTTAATGACGAAGGTAGTGAAATAAATAAACTTTTAAACAATAATGGATCTGATTATTGATCTGCCTTCAGAATCCTGATTAATAGATTTCTTCCTAAATTCAAGAATGTTGGAAAGATTAAGGATTCATTTCCTGGTTTCTCAGAAGATCCAAACAAATCCAAGTGAAGGTTTAATATTTAATATATTCAGACTAGGAAGAG
Source organism: Fundulus heteroclitus (assembly GCF_011125445.2). Lineage (NCBI taxonomy): Eukaryota > Metazoa > Chordata > Actinopteri > Cyprinodontiformes > Fundulidae > Fundulus > Fundulus heteroclitus. The sequence continues at coordinate 41,268,039 of NC_046361.1, read as the reverse complement.
CATCCAATCAGAAATACTCCTGAATGTCCCTGAGGGTGGAGAAATGAACCTTCTTTAATTTTTTCACACTCGTTTGTCTGAAAGACGATTTATTGTCAAAAGTCTTATTAGGATTTCTGAGTTTAGCCTCCAACAATATTCACTCTTGTGACTCTTTGGCCACATCTGGGTCGGGGGAAATGTGTCGGAGCAGCTGTTTCCTCCTAAATCCTCCCAAACGTCCAGCTCCACCCGCCTCAGTCCGCTGCTGCGTTGAGTCAAATAAATAAAGACGGTTTGGGGCAAAAGAAGCTGCTGGAGGTTTAATGAAGGCGGCAGAAAGCGAGCTCCAGCTGCTGATCATTAAAGGCTGATTTTAGCTGCTGTTGGATCTGCTGCTGAATGGAGGAGGACTGATTGATGGCGAGCTGGAGGAACAGAGTGTTTCAGGCCCCGCCGCCTTGTTCTCATTAGCAGTGCTGAGCGTTGGCCCCTCTGAAGCAAAGCCCCGAACAGACCGCCTCTGTTCGCTAATGAACGCACACACCGAGGCGACTAGACCTCCGTCGGTCATACAACGCGTCTCTGGGCCCGCCTGGATGGGAACCAACTTCAGGCCGCCGCTTGTGTAACGCAGAGGTCACAGGTTCGAGTCCCACGTCTCTCTGGGAGGAGGGGTTCACAGCCTCTTTCAGTACATCCATTTTATCGCTTCTTTTGTTACTTTCTGTCGTTGGCTTGGTTTTAGTTGAACTTTTAAAGTTTTACTTCAATCAGAAAGAAATACTTCCATAAATAGAGCATGAATTAGAAAAAAAGAACTGGACCTAGAAAACTTCCCTAGATTATTCATCGGATCCGCTACAACCTTGCATCGTAGAACTTTCATTTCACGTTTGCAAACATTTTTACTCATTTATTTTTTTTAAATGTTGACGTGTTTTTAGGATTGTTCACATTTAGGTACAAAATGTTCCACCTTGATCTGCTAGAATAGTAAAATTATCTGTAGGATCCACAAACTGGTACCGGGTCTCTTGGATAATGTTCACGTTTTACATTTCTGTGGTTTTGTGCTTCTCAGACAGTTCTGCCGGTTCTTTAAAGCATCTTCTGAGAACAGTTTCAATGTGGGTTTTTTTTCTGCATTTTATTCAGATCCAGTATAAGAACCTGAATTTAAATGTGTATAAAGTCTGAAAAGTTGTCAAATTCTTCTTTTTTATTTTTGATTGTGTTTGAATTCAGTCAGGAAGTCAAAATTCTGCCAGTTTTCAGTATTTGTGCCACAAACCCAAGATAATCTGAAACAAAATGAATCAAAGTGGAAATGCTGGTGCTGCCTTGCAGCGAGAAGGTCCTGGGTTCAAATCCTGAGCTGGGCTCCTTCTGCATGTTCTCCCTGTGAATGCATGGGTTCTCTCTGGGTACTCCAGCTTCCTCCCATGGTCTGATATGAGCGTCTCCATGACTGCCTGTCCAGGGTGGACCCGCCTCAGTTTGGTGGAACCTTGGTTTGGACTCAGGTGGTTATAAATATAAAATGTTGGATCTAATTAGAAAGGCTGGAAGGAGGAGTTTTTATGAAGGCAGCTCTGGTCTGGATCTGTGTTGTTCCTACAGGTAAGGTTCTTCTCCACAGAACCAGAATCTTTCCCTTTAAGAGGCACTAAAACCCAAACAACATTCACGTAGAAATACTCGGGTTCTGGACCCAAACCGAAGGAGAAACCCCAACAGATAACATCCAAAGATCAGCTCTGAAAGGCCTTAACAAAGCCTGCAGAACTTTTGCGCAGAACCACCTGAACCATCCGGACCAGGAGTTCTGGACCGCTCTGCGTGAACGTGTGAGTTTCCTGAGTGGAGCTGAAGCTCGGCCTCAGCGTGTGAAACCGTCTGATGGAGAAGGCCTCGTCCATGAGTGTTTGTGTCCGCCTCTTATGACTGAATGCCAGTGTGAGTGTGTGTGTGTGTACGTGTGTTACTGTGTGTGTGTGTGTGTGTGTGTGTGTACGTGTGTTACTGTGTGTGTGTGTGTGTGTGTGTGTGTGTGTGTGTGTGTGTGTGTGTGTGAGAACCACAAACTAATCTGACCTGAATGCGTTACGCGCACGCCAACGTGCACGCTCTCTGAAAGCTGAGAGCACAATGAGGCTTTTGTTCCTGTGGGAAAACTGATGAAGAGGAGGAGGCGGAGGAAGGGGGGGGGGGGGGGGACGGTCGCCATGATAACAGGAGGGGGGGGGGAGGTGGGACCACCTCACACTGCGGACAGGAAACACCGAGGCCCTCGGCTTTGTTGGTGGCGCTCCTCACGCTGGGAAGCAGAGGTTTTATCAGTGCGATCACGTCACAGCCTCACATCCACACCAGAGAGCCTCTCCTCCTTTCAGCTCCTTCTCTCCTTCTCTGGTTTTGTCCGTCCGGCCTTTGAGTCGATGAGAAAGCAGCAGACTCGTCTTTCTCTCCCATAAACTGGCCTTATCCTCCAGCACTGCTCCCTAAACGGGACACGGGGCGCTGCAGCAGCATCAGAGGCCCCATTCAGACTCTGGAACGCCACCGCCTGGCCTCAGATTCAGGAAGCTCTAAAAATACGTCATAAAAATCATTATCAGGTGAATTTTTACGTGAAGATGTCAGTTTGGTGGACCTGCAGCTGTAAAGTCCTGCTGGATGGAGGGACGGGCCTGACGTGTGTCTGCTCCTGCAGATCTGACCCCTAAATGACCCTGAACCCAAACCTGACACCAGCAGAGATTTTTACCCCCCCCTCACCTGTAAGGAGCAGCACAGGTGAGCTGGGACTTTAGGGGACATTTGGTCTGGATGTGACATGGAGCACACATGAACTCCAGGATCTTAAACCCAGAAACATTTAATCACTGGTGAGCTTTATGTGTGTGTGCTGCCCCCTGCTGCCCCAGCAGTAAAACTGCAGCTCAACCCGGTGGTCCTGTCACCACAGTTTGGTCATTTATCCTAAATTTGAGGATAAAATGTTCACTTTCTTGCCTGATGCTTCCCGGAGGTCTCCAGGTGCAGCTTAGTGGTCATAATGTTATGCCTGATCGATGTAGCAGAGAATCGTGGATCCTTTCCAGGGTGATGAAGGAGATGGTCATTGGTGGAGAGACAGGATGCAGCCACCTGTCCATCACACTAACGCTCACCTGAGCATAGACATATATACTTAGACGCCCCATTGTATGCTGCCGGCCGCTGGGCTGACGTGCCTACAGGGCGGCCATCTTGGGTCAGACCACAGATCAGACATCTGCTGCCAAAATGAATAGGAGGCAGCTCAGATTTAATTTAAATCATATGTTCACAATCAATGCTGGTGACCTTTCAGACAGATTACACATATTTATTCAGAACAAAAACAATTTAACCTGAAGTCTAACGGGATGATATATATACTCACCGTTATATATTTTCAGTTACATATTAATATAATAAACACAAATTATACACACATCTCTCTATCTATCTATCTATCTATCTATCTATCTATCTATATATATATATATATATATATATATATATATATATATATATATATATATATATATATATATCCTCAGTCAGATCTTTTAGAAATCAGGGTGTTTAATGTACTTTTCTCCGCTTCCATCCCTGCTACCCATTAGCACATAGTGTATTTATGCCGGAAAAAAACTGTAACTGTAAAGTATGAGGATTAACTATCATAAAATCTTCCTTATGGAAGGTAATTCCCCGGGATCTGGTTTGTAATGCCCTTTTATTTCCGCACCCATAAGCGGAGCAAAAGTCGGGGATCCTGGGACGGAGCTCTGGAAGTTTGCTGACTGTCAATCAATTGGTCCCATGTAGCCCCTAAAGGGGTGACGTCTTCAGCCAGCTAATTTATCTGGAAATCGGTTGAGAATTCACCGGATTCAGAGTGTCTGAAAACATAAAGCACCACTTACCTGAACTGACGTGTATTGTCTGACTGCAGATTGGTCTGACCTAAGATGGCCGCTCTGTCGGCACGCCTCTCAACCGAGAACGCGGCGTCTACGTATTCATGTCTGTGCACCTGAGTGGGAGTCAACTCTCCAGCCAATCATGTGGGAGCATCAACACACCTGAGAAAAGGCCCACGTGGTCACGGAGAACAGGACACAGGTGGCAGCTGATGTTAGGAAGCTCTGGAACAGGAACGACATAAAATCTTCTCCATCTTTGGTTCCTGAGCTGAGACTGATTCCTCTTTCCCTTAAATCCGCAGCAAACCTCAGAAATCCACTTCTTCTTCTGGCCTTTAGGTGAAACTTCAGAATAAAAGTCAGTTCAGCTGTTAAAATGCACCGTTTCCCATTTTTCTATCCGAGTTGAACCTCTTCTCCAGGTTATTTAAAACGTCTCTGAATGGAAATAAATAAATGTTGAGATTGCAGCTTATTTTTTAGGTCCATGTGAAAACTTATTCTACGTTATTTAACTAAAGACTTTATTTTCTAAAATTAAACTAAATTACAATCTTACATTTTAAATGTGTGCATTTATTACCAGCTCAAATATATAGACTAAATTTATCTTTTATAGCCTTTATAGCTGGATTCCTGCTACCAGTTAACTTGCTTTAACTGTACAGAACCAAGAAGAAAAAAAATTACTGAATCATTCAATTTAATAAATTTTGGTACCAAGACCCAAGTTGAAACTGAAAACTCAGTTTCTCTCAGGAAACTCTTTGATTTAACCTGATATTTTTAAAATGTTTCTATAGATTTTTATTAAGCTGAAAACAAACTGACTTTCCTGTCAGCTTGATTCAGGGAAGAAAGAAGAAATTCATTTAAAATAGAAATAATTGACAAAAAAGAGAAGCTTAGGACTCATAATTTGAGTTTAAATTAAAAATTTAATACGTGATTACAATGCTTCATTTAGTTCGACATGATGCAGATGTTTCATGAGGTCACATGACACCGCTGGTCCAATCAGAAACACTGAACTCCGGTTAGACGAATCATAAAACAATAAAAAAAAAAAAACAATAATATAAAACAAACATGAATAAAAATCTAATTACAGACAGAAACAATAACATTTGTCCTTCAGGTAACGTACCACACGTCAGGGTCGGGTCACAATTAGATTATTAACATTATTCTTATTAATATCTTACAAAACCAAACAGGACAGTGCAATAATAGAAAGGTTCTTAATCCCTCGCTCGGCGGGAGGAAGAGACGGCGAAGCGACAAAACATCAGAAGAGCAGAAAAAGAAAAGGACAGGAGTCCAGAGGAGGACGAGCAGGAGGAACGGAGGGATGAAGGATGCGGAGGTAGAGAGGAAAACGAGGGGAGAGAGGGATGGAGGGAGATCTGAAGAGGAGCTGATATCTGAGGAGGAAGAAATGTTCCTCCTCTCTCCATAAACCGAACTGGAGAAGATTCTGATCCAACATGGCTGACAACACGCAGCCAGGAAGGTCAGAAATGCACCGATGGCCCGGTTCTGATGGCCCGGTTCTGACGGCCCCGGTTCTGACGGCCCCGGTTCTGACGGCCCCGGTTCTGATGGCCCCGGTTCTGATGGCCCGGTTCTGATGGCCCGGTTCTGCTGCAGCACGACCCGGAGCTGAAAGTGAAAGCTGGATCTAAACGGACTGAAGCGTCTCTGGGGTTCTGGACGAGGAACGTCTCCCGCCTGCTTCGGGTTCTTAGCTCAGTAATTTATAAAGCGGCTCACGTTAAAAACCTTAAATTTCCCAGAAGCCAGCGGGTCTGTGCTGTGTTGCTGTGCTGGTGTTCTGCAGGAACCAGGTTCCCCGGACCTCTACCCGCCGCCTTCTGCTCCACTTTCAGCTCCGGTCCTGCAGCCGGAGTGAGGCATCTTTGTTAAAAGCTCAGAGACGGGGGGGGGGTTGGTGGGGGGGGGGCGCTCAGACGGGCCGCAGGAGGTCCGTTTGTCCTCAGCTGGAGTTCTAAAACCCGGCAGAGACAAACGGACAAACTTTGGGTTCATTTCGTCCACGTCGGACTGAAGCCGGCTGGAAAACGTTGATAAACTGCGGCATTTTTGTCCTGGGATAAAACCAGGAATGTTTGGACCCTCAACCAGAACCGCTGGAGGGTAAACGGGCCTGAGAGGCGTTGGAGGGATGAGGTGGATGAGGTGATGTGGAGGGAGGGGGGGTGGGGGGGGGGGGGGGGGGGGGGGGGGGGGGGGGAGGGGGCGGGTCAGGGCTGGTGGGCGTGGCCTGTTCTGTTCGGGTTCCTGTCGGTTCTCAAGAACTCCTCTTGGTCCTGGAGTGTTGGATCAGCCACTGGAGAGTGATGTCTGCAGAGAGAGAGGCGGAGCGCCAGCAGAACCACAATCAGAGACAATCAGTGGGGGGTCCAAACTACGGCGGTGTATATAAATAAATAATAATGATAAACCTATAACTATATATAAAATGTTTATTATTTTAACCATTAGCAGAACCAGAACTCTGACCAATCACTGCCATTCGGACCAAACGGCAGTGATTGGTCAGTTTTACAGGCCTGCAGCTCACAGACATCTGAATACATAATTAACATATTACAGAGTTCCTACAGCATAAGGCAAGTTAAATTCAAGACTTTTTAAGACTTTTTAATGCCACTTGAAATAAAAAGTTAAGACCAACTTCACGATAAACAAGATAAACCTGGTTGCGACAACTTCACCCAAATGTTTATTTTAACATAAACCATTACTTTCTGGCCCAATAGACATGTTTAAAAAAAAAAAAAAAAAAAAAACATTCCATATAGGAAGAAAGCTAAAAAACACAAATTACAGATATATTTTTAACAACTACTGAACTGAACTCACAAACTTTGTTTTGTTCTCTACTAAAATAAACTATAAATCAGTTTTAAAAAACCACAACATAACCGGTGCCAACTCTTTTTCGCAGCTATGGTCCGGCCGCAACAGTTTTTATTTTATTATTCATTAAATTAAATCTTATTCATTTAAGACCTAAGAAAGACTGATTTAAGACATTTTAATGCTAATTAAGGCCTTAGTTTTATATTACAGAAGTCAATGCCTTTTAAGACTTTTTAAGGATCCGCGGGAACCCTGTATTAACTGCTGTCAGGATGAAAGGAACATTATAACCAGTATAACAAAAACAGGATTACCAGGTAGAGATTTAAGGTTAATATCCAAATATCAGATGGATGTCTGCCTGTTATACAGTTTAGATTATTGGTTGAGTTTAAATTACCCACAATTCCCAGTAAATTACTAAATGTTCTGTTATTTTCATGGAAAGTTTCCCATTGACAGAATTCCTCAGGTTAAGCTCTCATAGAAGGTGTCTGGACACTGTGAGTGTGTTTGGTACCGATGTTGTCTTTCTCCTTGCAGGAGATGGAGTAGCAGCAGATCTCTCTGTCCTGGATGGCCGACAGGTTCCTGGAGGCAGAAACATTGAGCTGAAGCTGTGAAAGGAGCAGCGGAACACCGAAGATCCAACAGATGCAGCAGAACTTACATCCTCTCTATGAGCTCCTTCTCATCCAGGGCTCCTGGAAGGTCCCGCTTATTGCCCAGAACCAGAACCTGTGGACACAGAGCAGGTAATCACCAGGTTGGACCTGAAGCAGCAGAACTTCACAGGAGCAGCAGCTGGTCCAGTCAGCGGTTCTGGTCCACAGGGTTCCTCAACATGTTGTCCTTCAGGTCCCCGGACTCTAATTTCTGGATTGTTCTGACATTTTTAACATCATCATCATCATCATCATTATAACGTGAAGCTCTAACGCAGCAGAGAAGAGAGTCTGACACAGAGTCAGGAACTGCTGCAGCTGTTTGGAGTTAATTAGCTGATTAGGGAGAGACACCAGGATCTGAGACTGGTTCTGACCCCAGAATGATCCAAATTAGCAGAAATAAAGGCTAGAAATGAGTTCCTGAAGCTTTCTGCTCTTGTGGTCCATCTCTGTGGAACAATCCTCCTCAGACCTTCAGCAGAGATGTTCTGTGTTTAAAGCTAGAGACTCGTTCCCTTCAGAAGATCCGGCTTCATTTTAGGCCTAAAGTTGGTGTTTCCTTTTTGTCTGTTTTAAAATGTGTGTTTCATCATTTTTATCCTGTACACAGAACTAAAATTAAGTAAAATGTTCTTGAAATAAATGTATTTGCCCTTGAGCAGGTGAATAAGATTATCTGCCAATCGAATAAGAGTTTTTGACCCTTAAAAAAGATAATTAGATAAACTGCACTTGAAGTATGATGGAGATGAACTGTTCCTGTTTTAAGTGAAAAATATTCATATTCTATTGGCAGGTCATCCTATTTACCTGCTCAAATCAAAGGCAAATAAAATTTTACTTTTTGTTCCGTCTTTGCAGTGTAGTTGCTGCACAGAACTTTATAAAGTTATGATTATTAAATATTTCCCTCAGTCTGCTTAATATGGGCTTCGGTTCCTGAAATCAGTGATTAAAACTTTACTTTTTATTCTCCTCCATATTCTGACTGTAGGAGACGCGTTTATCCAGATGTTTTAAGACTGTGGAGGAACCCTGGGTCCGCCCGGTGGGACTCGGGTCGGTTCCGGCCCGTTTAACCGAGCCGGACCGTCATGTTTTCAGTCCAGCTTTGCGTTCTTACAGGAATCCCCTGCAGCTGCGGCTTGTCCAGCAGGTTGTGCAGCTCGTTCTTGGAAGCTTCGATCTTCTCTGGGTCTGCGGCGTCCACCATGTACCTGCAGGAGAAGCAGACCACACGTCACCCACAGCCAGCCCGGGACACCGGCTGAAGATCAGAACCACAGATCAGAACCAGAGATCAGAACCAGAGATCAGAACCACTGATCAGAACCACAGATCAGAACCATAGATCAGAACCATAGATCAGAACCACTGATCAGAACCAGAGCTCCACCCCTGCTGCTCCAGCTCATTCACACGTGGCTCGTTCAGCTTCTCACCGTGAAAGAAAACCTCTCTGTCGACGTTCCTCTGAAGAACGTCTCAAATAATTCACATTTTAGCAGCTTTGAATCACATCTGATGAAGACTGAGGCCAAAATAATCTGTCTACTGAAGCTTTAGGTCCACCTCTGTTCCTTAATCTGTAAATAGAACCCTGTCGTACGGTACCACCGGTTCACGATCCAGTGTTCCCTCCATGGAACCAAACGTCAACCAGTCGGGTTTATGGAGGTTTTACTGGTAAAGCCTCAGAAAATATCCGGAAATCCCACAGAAACACAACATCTTCTATATTTCTTCTCCACAATCAGCCTGATGGACGGATTAGAAACCAGATTAGGATTAGGATGACAGGATTCGGATTTGGACAAACTGGATTAGGATTTGGATGGACAGTCTGGATTAGACATGGACAAAAAGACAGATTAGGATTAAGATGAAGACAACAGGATTAGGATTTGGACACAGATGAGGTTTACGAGATGGAAGGACAAATGGTTGGATTAGATATGGACAAAGGGACAGATTAGGATTAGGACAGAAATCAAGATTAGGATTAGGATATAGACAGCAGGTGTGTAAATTTGTCTGGATGATGATCCGATATTTGCTGATCTTACAAAATCTGTTACGATTTTGGATCGATATGATGCGATATAATCACTATAACACTATTTTTTACACTGCTATATAAATAAAAACATTTGAGCATTTTATTTCTAAGATCTTACAGGTATCGGGCATTTAAATACCTTTAAAATTTAAAAACAGCATATTAACAATAATAATAATAACTAGAAAAGGCTGTTCCTGCGAAACAGCAGTGAGAATGCTAATCTGCAGAATGATTGAGCAGAAGATGCAGAAAACATTGAAATCAGATTTGAAGAATTTGAAAAAGTTTGAAGAATTGAAAGAAATAGAAGAATTTGAAGGATTTTGAAGTTTGAAAAATTTGAAAAATTTTAAGAATTTGAAACATTTGAAGAAATTTGGAGAATTTGAAAAAGTTTGAAGGAATTTGAAAAATTTGAAGAAATTTAAAATATTCGAAAATTTTCAAAAAATTTGAAGGAATTTGAAAAATTTGAAGAATTTGACAAACTTGAAGAATTTAAAAATTTAGAAGAAATTTAGAGAATTTGAACAAATTTGAAGGAATTTGAAAAATTTGAAAAATTTAAAAAAATTGAAGAATTTGAAGATTAAGAACAACTAAAAAATTCTGAAGAAATTTAGCATGGCGCCTGCCTCATGGTACCGTCAAAAATAATAACGGGGAGTAACACTGCGAATTTCAGCTTCCTACGGTCTTCACAGCACCCACAGTGCCCTTCGAAATGTGCCATGTTAAGTCAATGGACCTCCTAGAAGCCTCTGGCTAAAAGGGTTGTCATGGAGACTCCTTCACAGCTGTAGCCCTCTATTTGTCTGTAAAGGCAGAACAACCCCGGCTAAGCAGAAGTTGGTAGGACCTTTCTAAAGCTACTTCTGGTTAGCAACATGCTAACCGTTAGCCGCTAGCTTGGTTGTGTTCAGTATCACCGGGTGATTGTACTCTGTCAGTGTGGTCCAAATCCTGTACTGGGAAATGCCTCAAAAAGGGGTGCCAATACTTAATGTCACCAAACGTGACCAAAGTTCATGGGTCAGATTGGCCTCCTTTAGCAACTCAGCCTCACCAAATCTGGGCCAAGAACTCAACAATTGACCAAAATGGTCAGTAGCGCCATTTCCCACATGTGGGGGGTGCTGTATTGGCCAATTGGGTCGTGTCTGGGCATCATGCCAGGTCCTTTTGGAAGCAAAGGCCCAATAGGAAAGCATGTGACATCCAAAATGGGACAGAAAAGTGACATATCGCTGAAAGTCACTTGAAAATTTTAAAATGTTAAGAGGAAGTGACTGTGCGAATTTCAGATTGCTACATTAATCATAGCCGCTGCAGCAGGCGTCGAAAGTTGCCATTGTATCTCAATGGAGATTCTCCCTCTGGCCCTCAGAGTTCCGTCGTCATGGAAACTCACTGACACAGCTGCAGCGGCCAGTCTCCCGAAGTGCAGAGACTTTGTCAGACTCTGCCTCATTGAAATAGAATGGAGAACTTTGCCTCAAACAACGCTCCATATCTCCTGTTCTGTAAATGGTAGAGACATAATTTTTTCAGCGTTTAGTTCGTAACAGATAGGAGAACAAGAAAAACTATCGGTTTTTGCTAGAAATATTTTAATTTAGGCGTAAAAAATTATGATATAAAGAGGATTTTTATGAAATTTGAGAAATCCTCTACAAACGGTCACGAACAAATCGCTGTAGCTGAAAAAGTATAAGAGATATCAAAATAATTCTTTCACTCTGAGTATCAGCAGGCTTTTGAGGACTATGGAGTTCATTTTTAGGTTTGTACAAAAATCGGTGTAGGCACAGCGACGACGTAAAAAGTGGATGATGTGGAAGAATGAAGCTCCAAAGCGTTTTAAGGATTTTGCACATTCGCTACTCCCGAACAAATTGTTCCTGCGGAAAAACCGTAACAGTTATCCACAAAATTCCTTTTTTATGAGTGCCAGAAGGGTCGGGACATTCATGTGTGAAAGTCTCATGCCTGTACATAAAACGGTTTAGGAGTAGTGACGATGTAGAAAAGTGCCTCATTTGGGGAGATTGAAGTCTGATCCTGTTTTAGCATTTTCCCAAAACGCTACTCCCGAACAAATTGTTCCTGCGGCAAAACCGTAACATTTATCGACAAAATTTCTCTTTTGTGAGCGCCAGAAGGGTCTGGACATGAATGTGTGAAAGTCTCGTGCCTGTACATGAAACGGTTTAGGAGTAGTGACGATGTAAATACATGTGATGTTTTGGATTTCCAGGTGTCATTTTTGAAAACCGCTCCATAGGAAATGAATGGGGAAGGTTTCGGGTTAGTGTCGCTCTGAGGTGATTTGCGAAAAATCTATAAATCCCACACCAATGATGGTTACATTTTCCGAATCCAGACAAAAATTCCTACGTTTTGATGTATAATTTATGTGGATAGGTTGAAAATTGAGCGAGTGAGAAGAAGTTGTTCGGAGAAGAAGAATTTGTTGAATTTCTAGAGTGCGCACTCTAACAGAGGCTCCTTGACAACCATAGCAACGCATGTTATTTGCTGAATTTCTTGAAAAGCCAAAATTATTTTAAGGAGGTACTATATGAAAATGGTAAAAGATATGAAAAAGCTGAACTATACCATAATAGCTGAAAGATATCACTACATTTTAAAAGTTGAATGGCGTTTCTAGCTGAAAGTAGGCTGAAGCAGTAAGCTGTCAAAAAGCTGAAATATTTGAAGAATTTGAAGGATTCTCCATTCATTTGAATGAGACCAAAAAAGTTACAAAAAGTTGAATATTTTAAATATTATAAAAGTTATAATTACCAAAAGTCATAGCAGTAATGTCCTGAAGGAGCTGAACGTTTTGATACCAGAATGGTTGAAATCGGTTGAAAAATGCGGAACGAGAAAGGCGTCGAAAAACGTACGGAATAATAATAATAAAAAGTAAAGAAAAACAGGAAAACAATAAGTGAGAATGCTGTATAGCATTCTCACTTGATAATAATAATAATACTGGGTTTCCTGGGGGTAGGTGTCATGGTGGTGCGCTAACAGCTAGCGTGTTAGCTTATTAGGAGGCAGGAGGTTCTTCTGCTGAACTTTAAGGACCGTTTCATGTCGCTCCCAAACATCGAGGCATTTAAAGAACAAACGACGCTCAGCCTGGTGAGGAAGAGAGGGGTGAGTGTGTATCTTTGTCACACAAAGATGGACGCCATCTTTGTGTGACGGCCTTCTGGTTCCTGATTGCATAGTTTGTGGAGCCTCTCTGGACAACCTTTGTTTTAATAGAGCTGCTCGCCTGTGACGCGTTCTTGTGTGTCATAGATTTAGACTTTTTAACACGAGATTCATGAGAAGATGAGATCTGGCTAGCACCGACCACTGATGGATGGAGGGATGAGGTCTACGACACTGAGAGACGATTAAATCAGGGTTTGTGTTAAAGGACGTTTGATTAGGATTAGAATACAGATGGATGGATGGATGGATGGATGGATGGATGGATGGATGAACAGATGGATAGATGGATGAACAGATGGATGGATGAATAGATGGATGGATGGATCAATAGATGGATAGATGGATGAACAGATGAATGAATGAATAGATGGATGGATGAATAGATGGATGGATGGATAGATGGATGGATGATAGATGGACGGATGGATGAACAGATGGATGGATGGATGAACAGATGAATAAATGGATGGATGATTAGATGGATGAACAGATGGATGGATCAATAGATAGATGGATGAATAGATGGATGGATGGATGAATGGATGAATAGATGGATGGATGAATAGATGGATGGATGGATGGATGGACGGATGGATGAACAGATGGATGGATGGATGAATGGATGGATGAACAGATGAATAGATGGATGGATGATTAGATGGATGAACAGATGGATGGATCAATAGATAGATGGATGAATAGATGGATGGATGGATGAACAGATGAATAGATGGATGGATGATTAGATGGATGAACAGATGGATGGATCAATAGATAGATGGATTAACAGATGGATGGATGGATTAATAGATAGATGGATGAATAGATGGATGAATGGATGAATAGATGGATGGATGAATAGATGGATGGATGGATGAACAGATGGATGGATGGATACATAGATGGATGGATGGATGGACAGATGGATGGATGGATGCATAGATGGATGGATGGATGGATGGATGGATGGATGAATAGATGGATGGATGGATGAACAGATGGATGGATGGATGAACATATAACAGAAGCCTCTCTAAGGCTGAGCTGCCCCCCCAGAGCTGTTTTCAGTCCAGGTTCTGGTTGTTCTGGTTCTGATCCAGACCTCATGGTCACAGCTGAAGGTCTGAAGCTTCAGCTCTTTCTCCACCTCAACAGACCGGATCAGCGCCTGCAGCCCATCAGAATCTGTCCTTCTCCTGATGATTACCACACCGGGTCGGCATATCTCCAGCAGCATAAAGGACACGTCAGCGTGAAGGTTCCCAGTCTGTGACGGTACCAGAGCTCTGGTTCTGTTCGGACTCGGCAGAGACGACACGCTGACCCGCATCACTTACACGATGGCGCTGACTCCTCGACAGTAACGCTCCCACATGCTCCTGAAGCGAGGCTGGCCGCCGATGTCCCACAGCTGCAGGCGGAAAACAGCGGAGGCTCAGACACATTCTGCTTCTGACGGCAGAGAAGCAGGGAATCGAACTACCAACCTTGATGGTGACGTTGCCCTTGGTGATCTTCCTCATGTTGAATCCCACCGTAGGAATCATGTCTTCGCTGAACTGACCCGACTGCAACACAAACACAAAGCGTGAAGTCATGGGAGAGTTGATCTTCATCGTCTGGAGGAAGCTCCTCCTCCTCCTCATCATCATCATCATCAGAACCACGAAGCTGAGCGGGTCCAAAAGGGTCCCTGGGCTCGGCCTAGCGGTCGCAGTCTGACCCTGGAACCGCTGCAGGCCAATAAAAAGATGGCGGCGGTCATAAAATGGAAAATCCACCTTTTTAGCCGCTGTGTCCTCAGAGTCGTTAGTGCAGCAGAACCGTAGAACCGGGTCGGTCCAGATCCTGTTTGGGTCAGATTTCTCGAGCCGTTCAGTTCTCTCTGCTTTCTATTAAGTTTCCTGAACAGTATTTGCTAAACGAGGTCTGGAGGTGCGGCCCAGGGCTGGACGATAAAGGAAAATAGCAAATCTATAAAATATAAATCATATTGATCCATATCAATAATTATCAACAAATTTAAAACATGTATTTTAAACGCATTGCTGGCCATTTTATGCTGTTGCTTAGCAACCTGTTTTAAGATACAGACACAAACACTGAATTCAAAGTCAAACCTTTATTCAACCAACTTTTTTACCAAACTGCAAGTTTTTAGAAAATAAAAATAACGTGTGCTCTCTGAACTCTCTGATGGGGGCGGAGCTTGGTTCCTGGGTCTGCATTGTGATTGGTTGCGAGGATGTAATGATGTAATTAATATTAACCTACATGATAGAATGCAAAAGAAGGAAAACTATTATTCTATTGAACGTTTTATTGACCCTTTTTGTTCCATCATTAATAAATATTGTTATTGAATTATCGTCCAGCTCTAGTCCGGCCTACATGTCTCATGAATCGGACGTTTTTTATTTCTTGGAGTGATTTTGTACTCTGAGAAGCTGTTCGTTACAACTCCTCCTGCTTGCCTTGACTGGAAGAAACTTTTTCATAAAACAGGTGATCTATTTATTAAAATGTAAATCTGATTTGATAACTACTCCAAATGTGTCTGACGTTTAAGGAACCACGGTTAGCAGGCAGGTTGCGTGAGCTGCCTGCACTACGCTGCGTTCACACCGAACACGACTTGAGCGTCAGCGGCGTCCGGTTGACACGCCTGGTGGACGCAGAGAGGTCGGAGCGTCTGAAGCAGCAGACTAGCGCTGTAGAATCTGAACTTTTCCAATCAGAGACGTAGAGGTCGATTTTCCAGCGGGACGGCAGGAAGTGGACCATCATGGTCGGCGTTCGTGCCCTTCGCTTTCCCTACGGTCCTGCAGAGACAAGGACCTGGAGGAGGGTTAGCGAGGATCTCAGGTCAGTTAGCGAAACCTTTAACACAGTAAATGTTTCCCTGCATCGGTGAAAAGAGCAGCGCAGCTCCTCCAGAGCCAAAATGTACTACTGATCGCCATTTACACAGCTTCTTCCCACAAGCTGTGATTGCTTTGAACAAAGCATCTTAAACTAGGAACTTGTATGTATGTATGGATTTTATTGTACAGCATTTTTATATGGAGCATTTTTAATATTGAGGCTTCATGTGGCTTTGTTTGTCTGTTTTCTATGTTGTGTCCTCTGATGTGTTTACGTTGACTTTGCACTTTGAGCTACTTGCACATTTTTTTTTTTACAATGCAGGAAAACTGCAAATGGCTAATAAAGTGAATCTGAATCTGAACCCAGCGCTGCGCCTTTGTTGGTTCATGTTGCCAGACCGGTTCTCCTTAAATAATTTCTTAATTCTTCGTGTCGGGCCGTAATCAGGCCTGGGTGTGAGCTCTGAAGTTAAACTGACAGACGAATAAATCAGAGCTATTTGAAGATGAAACATATTTACAGGAAGTGTGAAAATATGGAACCTTTACAGTTTTTTTTCCTGTTTAATAAGTAAAAAAAAAAATCATAATTTAAGGACTGTTGTGTCACATGACTGTGATGTTTGATGATCTAAGACATTTAACTGTGATAAGCTGAATAAATCTGTCAGGGGATCCTTTTACATACATCTCGGCACCATCTGGAGGTTATTTTACTGCTCTTGGACTCAGACTCCGGACCGGGAACATGGATCATCCACCAGGGGAGGATCCGGACATGGCCTCCCGCAGATGCGTCTCTAACATCCGCATCTCTAGCCAGAGGACAGCGGCGAGGACGGACCAGCCGGAGGTCCGGTGTGGAGGCGCGGGTGCCGGACCCGGTGGGTCCCACCCCGCCCGCCTCCAGCTGACCTCACCGCTGCAGGACAACAATGGCAGCGGCCACCGCCGCCGACTTACCGCGATCACGTTAACGAAGGTGGTCTTCCCGGAGTACTGCAGGCCCACCAGGGTGAGCTCCATCTCCTCCTTCCAGAACAGCGCCTTGAACCAGTCCAGGAGTTTGTTGATCAGCGCGATCATGTCTGCGCTCCGTCCGCTGGGGCTGCTCCGCTGCTCGGCTAGCTGCTAACTGACTGCCCGGCCCGACGCGCCGCTTTCACTGCCGCTGACAGCCGCTGAGACACCCGCAGACGGTAAGAGGCGGAAGCACGGAGCCGGCAAGCCTCACATTAACCCCCGGGGCCCCGTTAGCTCGCTGTCTGACCGCTAAAAACGCACCGACAGCCGTTTTTCTGCTGTTTACTAGCTGCGCCTTTTCCTGCTAGCACCGACAAGGAGGAAGCAACGCACCCGAGCACATCCGGTGGAGCCCTTCAAAATAAAACGCGGTGAAATGAGTCATGTCAAAACTTGCAATGAGTTACGATTTTTACACCGGGATCCAGTTTCTTATATGGTGAAAGATGTTTCAGCTAATCAAAATATATATTTTATTTCACATATTTATCGCTATTTGACCATGTTTGGTGGTTTCAAATAAAAGGTCAAAGAAAAACTTGGGGAGCATTTCCGGTTAGGGTGGGGTTGGTAAAGAAGGCAGAGGAGAGCAGAGCAAAGAGGAGGCAGAAACAGCAGAAAATATGAGGAATTCTAAAACACTGACCTCTGTTGGTTCCTCACATACTTTCTATCAATATTCACTTTTTCCCCCAAATAAGAGTAGACAACAAGGTTATGCGCCCTTACAGATGCTGTAGTCATAGTTCACATTGTCTTACGTCAGTGGTTATTAACATATTCCCATGGACCGCCATAGTAACATTTTAAAAATAGTAGTGCTACAGGTTTGGACTCTTTTAGTTTATTTCATGAAAACAAACATCCCTTTCACTCACAATTGTTCGGATGTCCACCCCACAGACAAAGGGGAGAAGTTTGTGGACGACTCCACTGTAGTGGGTCTCATATCCACCAATGATAAGTCCCACTACAGGGAGGAGGTCAGCAGTCTGATGCAGTGAAGCTCCAAGAATAACCGGATCCTGAACACCAGTCAGACCAAGGAGGTAATGATAGACCAGAGGACTGAACACCTCCAACAGGTTATTGGGCATTCACATCTCCTCTGTCCTCTCCTGGATCATAAACATCTCCCACGTGGTGAAGAAGGCCCAGCAACGGCTCCTCTTTCTCGGGAACCTGAACAGGTCTGAACTTTCTACTGAGCTGGTCATAAACTTCTACAGAGCTACAATAGAGAGTGTTTTGTGTGGCATGGGAGCTGCAGGACAGGAGAGGAAGGACTGGTGGTCAGGTGGTGAGTGTTTGTCTCACTTCCATCAGGATAAACGATTCAAGAACATTAAAAGGGACATTTCATGATTTTCCGTTCTTCCTTTTTCAAATGAAATAATTTAGCTTTGATTAATATAAAGTGATATAAAAACTGAATAGCTTACAAAATATGATCCAACCAGAAAATAAAGACATCCACACAGCTCCTGGAGAGACTACATTCAGGTTGTCTGCCTCCAAGACTCCCAGTACACAACAAAATGTATTTAAGGGCTAAAAGGTGGATTTTTGTAAAGGTATGTCACCTTTAAATCAAAAACTATTAGACTTAAATATAGTTTCTTTCCCAAAGCTGTGAGGGTTATCGCCCCCTGCTGGGAACCAGCAGTCCGGTTCATGAACTGTTACAAGTTAGCAGACATGCTGCTGGTTCCACAGGTTCTTGATTTGATACAGAATTATTTACGTTGTCTCTCACATGCTGCCGGCTGTTTGCACACTTTTTAATTTACCAAGGAGAGTTTGTCTGATACATTCACGCAATTGCACCGTATTTTCCATCGTTCTGCAAAGCTATCTCTTTTGACTTGAACATTTGCATTTCATCAGAGGCTAAGGCCTATTAGCGCACCTTTTAGCTTCTCAGCAAGTGTTGTCGGTACTTGAATATTTTTTTATCAGAATATGTCTCATTATTAATAGAATTTTCCCTCTTCTGATACGTCTCTCCATTCTTCTACTTAACTTCAAATGCAGCTTTTTTCATAGTATATTTTTACATTTTTGAAGGTCGTTTCTAGGAATGCTCATTTATCCTTTTTGTATGGATGTGTTATCTATGAATTCTGAGGTGCCGTCTCACCAAAAATTTAATTATGGCACCATAATGACAGGAAAGGTTGTTGATGTTAGATTATTCATCCATCTTCTATAAACCGTCAGACAAAGCAACCCAGGGACACACAGGACAAACAACCATGCTCACACACTCATGCCCAGGGCAAATTAAAGACACCAGTTAATCTAGTAGTCGTGTTTCTGGGCTGTGGTAGGAAACCAGAGTACCCAGGGAGAACCCACACATCTACAGGGAGAACGTGCGAACTATTTGTAGAGGGATTTGAGTCCAGGATCATCTTGTTACAGTGGAACCAACTATATGACCATGCAGCCCGAAATGCTAATAAAAAAAACATAATATTTCACTGTATGATGAGTTGAATGATATTGTTTGATCCATAGTTTAATTTTTACACAAAAGCTTAAAGTTGAGATAAAGGTCACAAAAAGCCAGAGCTCCAGGTAAAAACAGCTGAAGGTTTTCACCAAACACAAACTGAAAACCTAATTTTAACTTTCTGCTTCTCATTAAATCTTTCACACAAACCAGTCAGAGAGTGAATTGCTGCAGTGTGTGAAAGCAGAACAGGCAGCAAATGACATTGTTATTAGCTTGTACTGCTAAGGGCAGTTAGCACTAGCAGCACATCAATTAGCAAGTCTCGCTGGAAATAAGCGGATGGTTAAGTTAGGATTAATGTCTCTCCAAGACCCGCGCTCCGACTTCAGGGCGAAATAAAGCAGAAAGCAGTGGCTGCTTCATTTTGTTCTGGAAGTTTTCCACATTTTCTCTGCTGCACCGTTACCTAGAGACGTTTCTGATGAGGTAGACACCAACCTGCTGGAACAGTTCATCTTTCTTTGACTTTGTGTCTATTAAGTCTGCACAGTTAATTAGTTCATAAGGACCTGCAAATAAATAAAATGTTTATTTTCAGACAAAATAATTCTCACTGAGTATTTAACCAAACAGAGTCCTAATCACCTGCACAGGTAAAGCCTTCAGGGGATTGTCACACATTTGCCTAAAATCGGCTCATAGCCGAGGTGTTGCATGATGTGTTCAGGAAAACTCCTCAGATCTGAACACCACCGGGGACCTGAGGTCAAAGGTTCAAATAACATCCTGAAGTTCTGTTTGGGAAAATCTCAAAAAGGTTGGGATGCACAAGATCCAGCACCATGAATAATATGATGAAAAAGGGAGTTTTTCATCATCGTGATGATGATAAGATGCCAGAGAATATCCTAGTTTAAATGTAGCCAAATTATGCCTTTAATTGTGGAGAAAAATATGTATTTTCTCAAATATTTACAACTTTTTGACATCAGAGGACATCAAAGTTTTTTATTGCAAATGTGTGAAATGAATGAATTTTTGTGGATATGTACTCCTCCATGGCCAATAATCTATTTTTATTTAATCTATGATTGCCCTTATAGGATTTTTTGTGTGTGTGAAAATGATGAGAATACAGTCATATTAGGTGTACAGGAGTGACTAACATTACAAAAAATAAAGTTGTGATATTAGGGGAAGAAAGTCATAATATTAGCAGAAAAATCATGAGAATAAAGTCACACTTCGTTTCAAAGTCCTTATACTAATAATAATTTGATGCTGATGTGCTAAAAATGATTTAGCATTTTCTTATTTGCAAAACCGATATCAAAATACAAATTTACAAGATGCTCAACATTTCTTATTTTAACACTGAGCTTTGTTGGAAGAGTTCTCCTAAAATAAAGCCTAACAGAGGCTGAAACGTTTAGGAACCCCTGCCCCAAAAGACCATCATGATGAAGACTCTTAGGCTGCTCTTCATCATTCACTAATAGCTGAGGAGAGCAGGAATTATTCTGGGAAACCTTTGTCCAGCTCTGTGGAGTTACTTTTACAGGTGCTATGGTATAAAAAGGATATTAAACTTGTCCAGAGGCGACATCCACTTCTCTATGATGATCATTTCACGTTGATTCAGTTTTAGAGCCGCTTCATGGTTTGTGAATGATGTCAGAACGACGTCTAGCGTTCAGCAGTGGTACTGCACCGTTAAATTCCTCATGTGTTAAAAGTAAACCAAGCTGTTAATAGAGCAAAACTACTTTTTTTATCGGAGATAAGTTTCTGATAAACTAAATGTAGTTTTACCTGCTCTGTGTTTCACTGCAGCTCTTCCCAAAATCCTCCAATATTCAGGTAAAACTATGAATTTCCATCATTTATTCTATTTATCCTGACAGCTATCTTCTCCTGCACGGCGGCTTTGTAGCTAATTTGGCAACAAGATTCAGTTTTTTTTTTCACAAACGTCATGAATAACAAATATTTTACTTTCAAACAAACTTAGATTTATTAATTTCAGATTAAACACAAAGGGGTAAAGAAAAGATTTTGTTTGAGTCCAGGGTTTAATTTTCAGTCCAGGACGAACATCTTGGTTCTTTGGGCTCTCGGTGTATTGAGGGAAATCCAAACAAAGTGTCCAGTTCTGGTTCTGCTGTGTTACCCTGGCGGATCCAGGCTCAATCCGAATACCCTTAAAGAGACAGTTAAAGAGACAGGACTCAGGCCAAAGCAGAAGAGCGTCAGCGGTCGCCATGATCAGCTGTCTGAATGGTGCAGTTGGTGAGGAAGGAGGCAGGAAAAGGAGCCTGTATGCTTCCTTCTGCGGCTAGTTTAGCCTAGGAACCTCGTGGTGTCCCTTACCGGTGCAAGGTATCCCACAATCCTCTGCGTAACATGACGTATGAGCACGGCCCCTTTACTGAAATCAACAAAAATGTCCGGAGAGAAGAGATTCTGCATGCTGTTGTTCATTCTCTGACTGTAGGCTGTAGGATCTGACTTCATCCTCCATGTTTCTGACTCCATCCTCCGTGTCTCTGACTTCATCCTCCATGTCTCTGACTCCATCCTCCATGTTTCTGACTCCATCCTCCATGTTTCTGACTCCATCCTCCATGTTTCCGTCACTAATGACGTCAGAGTCAAAGTCTGGAATCAGCTCAGCAGCTGAAGCTCCTTTCCTCCCTGATGGAGTTCTGCTGACCCAGGAAAGGTGAAAGGTCAAGGAGCAGGAGCTAGGAGCTAGGAGCTAGGAGCCGTTATTAAGGGTATTCGGATGGAACCCCAGTCGGTTCTGTCCTCTGCTGGTGTCCAATAGGCTGCCCTCAGGTTCTCTGCTGCGCTGATTTCCTCCAGTTTCTCTGAGGGCGCTGACACTTATCCAGGTTCTGGGTTTCTATCAGTTCTGCAGCCGGACGTTCTGCAGCCGGATGCTGACCTGGTCCTCAGGGTTCTTCTGGTTCTGTGGGACTGTGGTGGTCTGGTTCTGGTCCTAATGGAGAGGAAAACAGAGTAAAACTGGCAGCTCTTCCACTGAGACACCGGCCCAGGATCTGTTGGAGGACGACATTCAGACTAACAAATGTAAAAATTCTCCAAAGTTACTGATACGGAACGGAACCCGGATCAAACCAGAATCTACAGAATCCCGGTGCCACCAGTGCAGAGCTTGTTAAATATTGCAGCAGGTGACGCTGACACTAAAACCCACTCCTCTAAAACCAGTTGAGGTTCTAAAACTGTTCTAGGCTCAACCGGGTGAGGTTCTGTACCTGGTTCTGTTGCAGCTGGAGGCTGTACTGGGCCAGTGTGGAGTACAGGAACTGGTACTGCTCTGTGGTCTGGATCATCCCACCCCTGCACAGGACGGAGAAGGAGAAACATCACATTCCAATGAAGGTCACGGCGTTTAACGTTTAGGTTGTTCCAGTTTCTGCGCCGAGAATTCTGGTTATGCTTCAGATTCAGATGGTGCAGAGACGAGTTTGTTACAGAGAATTTTAGAACTTGAAGGTACGAGGTTCACTGGCAACAAAGTAGACGAGGATGTCCAAGATGGTCCATCAGCCTCCAGGACGGATAACGGAGCAGCTCAGTCAACCCCGGCTTCAGGTGGACACGTCTGTGTCAAAGTCAGATCAGGTCTTCGTCTTCCTCCATGCTCCCGTCCTGGCATTTCAGGTATGGAACATGTAGAAGCTGGCTGTGTATATGTACCAGGGCAGATTTGCTCAAACTAACGAAACACTAACGATTGACTTTAATAAATCAAGAATGCGTTCAGCATCAAAGAGGAAGTCCCCAGGGCTTTACAAGTAACCCGTGTCTGCCCTCCTGGGCAGCCTGCTCTGAACAAAGCTAAGAAAGACCTAAATACGTCACAGTGATGTCTGATTCCAGCGTAACGCCCACGCTTGGCCCTACACATCCCCAGGGCCCGTGGGCATCCAGAGAGGAGCCCATCAGTCGGGGAGGTAGGAGGAAGTCTTGAACAAGAAGGGCAGGAGAGAAGTTGCTTCTGTCCAACGAAAACATCAAGAACCTCCTTAAACTCTGCAGGAGGATGAACAGCAGCAAGGTGTCGCAAAGGTATTTCCTCCTGATTGTTTGGAACATCTGGAGAGGAAAAGACGTGAGCACCACCGGTGAAGCGTCTTAAACCCGTCCCTGTGTGGAGCTGCTTGTCCTCGATAACGAGTGTCTTCAAAAGGTCCTCCAAGAGCAATGGTCAGTCCATGTTCTCTGGCTTTACCAGCAGAGTGGCAAAGAGTTCAGAACACTGATTATGGACCTGTGGTGAGGAAACCTTCCAGATCTGTGCCGCCCTGAGAACCTGTGGTCAGTTCAAACCAGGATCCACGCTGAGCTTTAAGAAGACAAGAACTTCTGCACCATCAGGTAGAACCTTTCCCCCTGACGGTGGTACCCAGCAGGTCAGAGAAAAATAAAAGTTAAAGTGTTTCATGTTCTTCACACTAGAGACACATCACATCACCTGCAGAAATGGTAGCAGGACCCCCTCACCTGTCAAGTCGGAGCTGACACACCGTCTCCAGAATGTCCACGTGTCCCGTCTCTCTGAGCTGCTGACAGCAGATGCTGCTGGCTATGAAACAGCCCGTCCTCCCGATGCCGGCACTGAGGACACAGCAGGAGAGGAGCTCTTAGAGGTGGACTGACAGAACATGGTTCAGATGTTAGAGGCGTCCAGCAAACAGGAACCCTCTGTTCTGTTTGTCAGGCGGTCACTCATTCATCTGAAGACGCTGGAACAAACCGTGTCTCAGGCGCAGGGTGCAGTGAAGAAGCTTAATGAGCCTGTTCCATAAATGAAGACCGGAAATCATCATGGTGGCTTTCAAAGCTGTTCCTGCTAGACCTGCTGCTGCTGCTGCTGCTGTACACGAACAGGTTTCAGGAGGAAATCTGACTTCTGCAAGACTGTCCATCTGCTGTCCATCTGCTGTCCATCTGCTGTCCACAGCCAGCACGGTCTGACCTAACTATGAAGACTGAAGCTGATGCCCTGACCATTGAATCTGAAGGTCTAGACCAGAGGTCTCCAGAGCTACAACCTCCAGATGCATCCCTTCTCCAACACACCCACAGAAGACGGCTGAATCAGCCTTCAGCTCTGCAGAGGCCTGAGAACCATCAGGTTCAGGTTTGTTGGAGAAGGGATGCCTGTAAAAGTGTCAGGACTGGTTTAGGCCTAATTATGTCTGCATGCCTTGTTCCCACTGCGTCCTGCAGGATGATGCTCCATGCAGATCGGCATGTCTAAAACATAACTAAAATGCATGATCCGACATCGGTTTGGGAGCAACGTCTGCAGCACTGAGGCTTTTAGTCTCTTTTTTTCTTTAATTCTAGGTTGCAAATAAACTTTTACTTGTTCGACGTTTTAAATTGTGTCTTAAATTGCTGGTGAACAGAAGCTGAAGCGTGTTGACGCTGCTTCTCAGCAGCTTCTCAGCAGCTTCTCAGCAGCATCTGTGGACTAAAGCGCCGCAGTGAACCGGAGGTTTTGTTAAACGCCAACCTGCAGTGGACGACGATTGGCCCGGGTCCAGGCACAGCGTCTGTGATTGGAGGAGAGCTGGCCGGCGGTCCCAGAGACTTCTTGTACGTCTCCACCTCCTCCACCAGTTTCAGCAGGGAAGCGATGCATTCTGGGATGTGGTGGTCGGGCCAGGAGCTGAACCAGTAGTGTCTGAGAGGACGGCGCTCAGAGTTAAGCTGCAAAACAAAGCAAACAGATTCACATGCTTCACAGGATAAACATGACAGGATGCAGATTCTGCCAGGGTCAGAGGTCAGCCTCTGCCTAGACTGGAGGAGCAGGGAGGACTCCAACACGTCTGAGCTTTGCATGCAGCTCTGATTTATGGCAACAGATATGGATCATGACAACAGAGATCCAAGAACATCTCACTGGGAAGAAAGACCCAGAACTCACGACCAGAAGATTTATTTCTATGATCCTTCTGCTCAGCGAACCCATGAGATCCCTCAGGAAGAGCTGGGCAGCAGAATGATCTCTGGGTTGGCCAGTCTGAAACATTTGCATTTTGGTTGCCTGCCTTCATTTTTGCAGCAGACTGAAAAAAACTTATTTTGAAGGTTAAAGTATAAAGCTTTGGTTGAGAGGATTTTTTCCTTAATCAGATGATTCATTGTGTGTTTTTATTAACTTTTGCAGGAGGAGTTGGAGTTTTCTAAAAGAGAATTTGAAATCAGAATCAGGAAATGAAGGGGAAGATGCCAGAGAAAAGCTCAGATTGATGAGGGAGTTTGTTCTTTCAAAATGATCCCACAAACGATCATAATTCCCTACACAGCATGGGCGTAGGTTTGTATAGGGACCATAGGGACATGTCCCTACCAATAATTCGATGTGAATAACATGTTTATAATTTACAATACAGCGTTGCAGCTCCGCTGCTTGGCTGCTGCTGCTGCAGCTCCGTCTGCCAGCCTGCGTGTCCAGTCGGTCTTTCCTGTCGCTTTAACTCAGCAGCACACGTAACTGTGCTGTGTGCTGTTTAACTCCACTCTCATTGGTTGTTTTGCCTTAAGTCCCGCCTTTTCTCTCCCTGGTTGGCTGTTTTCTAGTGCGTGCATGTGCGTGCATGCTTGCAGCGCGAAATTTAAATTTAATTCACGCTAGAATACTGCGGTTACTACAACGAATATTACACTACGAAACTAGTCCCAATTAAAAAATATATATTATCCACGCTATAACAGGCGATAGAAGAAGCAGGAGAGAGTAGTTTTCATTTGTGGAACTTAAGAAATGTAAGTAACCAACGTTAGCATCTTAAAATAATATTTAATTCTGAAGTATAATACATTTTATCAACAAAAATATTCTGTGTCAGGCAGGAGTTCTGAAGACTGCTGGAAAAATCGACAAGCAAAGAGTGTAAGCTTTCAAAAAATCCCTTTAAGGTGGTTCAGATATAAATACCAGGTGTTATTCGTTTTATAGAGTATAACAATACGAGATGGTGCCTAAACATTGCTATTTTTTGTTTAGAAAGCATAATTAGGGTTCAACATAATAATAGTGCTATTTAATTGACTATTTCTACTTTTGGAAATAGGATAAAGTACAAACAGAGGAACACATTGGTTTGATTTTACATAGATTTCCACACAGTCCATAA
This sequence comes from Fundulus heteroclitus, assembly GCF_011125445.2. Taxonomy (NCBI): domain Eukaryota; kingdom Metazoa; phylum Chordata; class Actinopteri; order Cyprinodontiformes; family Fundulidae; genus Fundulus; species Fundulus heteroclitus. The sequence goes on along the minus strand of NC_046361.1, from coordinate 41,241,725 downwards.
GTAAATTAGTACAAACATTAGTGTCCGGTAAAAATGCTTGAATCTGGCTGTTTATTTTGGATATTATTACATTACGGATAAGATAGTGTTATATTTTCTTTTAGTAATTGTTAAAAGCGATTTTATATTTGAATAAACTTAGGCTCATGCTTAGTGTTGTGATTGTAGATAATGCCACCAAAAATGAAAAGAGACATAAGGAGCTATTTTAACACTCAGACAGTAAGTATCATAGGATGATATTAAAGGTTGTGTTACATTTAATCCTTTAATACTAAAAACACACTTGTATAATAGTAACATTATATGATTATAGGAAACACAGATATCCAGTAATAATGATGCAGGGCAGCTTGAAGGTGAAGCAGCTGGCCCTTCAGTGCTTCAGGTGATGTCTAATTTATTTTAATTACAAATTAAGGAGCAGCTTTTTATTTATATACAATATATATAGTGCTTATAAAATTTGTATTAATGTTGCAAAAAATGCTGCTTTTGTCTTTAAACGAAATGTCCCCTGATGCTCACGTCAAGTATAAAAAAATAGGTGCATGCATACTGCGTAGGACCAATGACATCAAACCAATGAAACTTGAGACCAGTGTCCCTACCAAAGTTGAAATCAAACCTACGCCCATGCTACACAGAATAAATGGTCAGTTTATAGAGCTTAAAGCTCACAAACAGGCAAATTGGAATAACTTTGTAGATTTAATAACAGTGAAAACTAGCATGAAGACCAGGAACTAAAGCATTAAAACAGAGTATAAGGTCTGGAGAAGAGCTGTAGTGGTGAGCTGGAGGTGGATAAATGGCGACACCTAGAGGCCTGTGGCAGTAATACAGGCCCTGGACCCAAAGAACCCAGAACTTAAAGTCATGGTTTGCAAATTCAGAGAAATACTGTGAAGCAGATGCAAACAGAACATTTTATATAAGCAGAATTAGTTTTTTGATTAAACCAAGAATTCAGGAAACATCTCGTTTTTACTTTGTTTTAGCTGAGATCTGTTTAAGAACCAGGCAGCTGTCTGGGATTCACATCCTGACTGATGAGGGTTTGGATCGGAGCTGAAAATTATCCGTTTGACTGATTTTCAGACGGTCAAACCTCCAGGATCTAATGTCCCAGAGGACAGAGAATATAAAAGCTCCCTGTTTTTCTCTCCATTATTCACATTATCGTGTTTGTGTTGTGTGTGATCCAGACATTCAGAGGCACACTCTCTCCTCCCAGGTACATTCTCCAGATGACAGACACCTGTTGAAGACAAACTCACCTGGATCTCTAGATCTGTGATGGTGAAGCCGTTTTGTTCCCGGCTGTCTTTGACTCTCAGCAGGAACCTGCCAAACCGACCCGTCTCCCCCTCCACTCCATCTCCCTCCCTCTGAATCTCCTCCTTCTGGTTCTCATCCTCCTCCTTTACCCTCGTCCTCTCCGTCGGCCGGGGCCAGTACGGCTCGCATTTCTGAGCAGATAGACGGGTGTTAAAGGACAACAGGGGACTCTCTGGACGTCTCCGTCCCACCAGGAGCTAGGATAAGAGAGAAGCACCTAACCTCATTGTTCTCCTTCAGTTTGGTGACCATGATGATGATGCTGCTCCTCTCCTGCCACACCATGTCCCAGAAGTCTCCCACAGTGTGCAGCATCGGCCCCTGGGTGGCGATGAAGGCCCTCGGAGTCCCTCTGTAGCCCTGCAGGACGTGGAGAGGATCAGGTCTCAGATCTTTAAGGCTGGTTTCAGCTGCAGAAAGCAGGCTCTCTGCAGCTGAAGCGTCCTCAGCGTCTGTATTAACACGCCGCTCTCATATGTAGTCTTGGGTTGATGAGCGTCTGTCTACACGGAGCATAACGAACACAGAGCAGGGGGTCAGGAAACGGACGAGTCCAGCCTCTCCAGGTTGGGCTCGGCACCATCGGGCCATCAGAACCGTTCTGACGCTTCCCAGGAATCTTTTTTTAAAAGTTGTCTTGACTCAGAACACAAGTTGGGGTAAAACTGGTCGACCGTTGCTTCACGTGTGGTTTTGTTAAGAAAGCGGCAGCCCGAAGATTTGCATGCGGAGCTAGCTCTCTGAGCAATTACGTGAAATAGGGAAGTTGGGTTAGCCGAGCGTAACTGAGGTCAGGGTTTAGAAATCTAACATCTGGCTGCTGCTTCACCTTGACTCCCGTTTCAGCCGTTCTGTTGAAGCTTTGCTGCCGTGTTTGGGATAATTTTTCTGTTTATGACCCAAACGTCAGCTCTCAGACAGATTAGCTCACATTTGGCTGTAAAACAGAGAAGTTTAGGGTCCAACTAATGACTGTCAGCCTCCCAGGTCCGGTGGCCTGACGAGCCCAAATCACCAGTCTGCCAAACCCTACTGTTGGTCTTAGGCTTTAAAAATGCTGCTGTGCAGAATGGCCACATCTCTACTTTGTCTCATCTTTGTTGACATTATTCCAGAAGTCTTGTGGTTTATCAAGATGCAGCGTATCGTTCTCTAGAGCAAAGAAACGTTGTGCTTCAGCTCTGTGTTTGTCTGAGCTCCCTGTCTAACCTTAACTGGCTATCTGAGGCCGAGGGTCTGAGATGCAGCGTGCCTTTGAGCAAGGCATGCTCTGACGCAGGGGGAATCTGCTTGGAAGTCCCTTTCCAGGAAGACTGGGAGTCGTGAAGAACATTTTTCTCCGCAGAGTTTGGAAACTGCCTTATTACCCTTCCTGGATTGATGGGTAGAAGCTCCTCTAAGCTTATTACTGATCCTGTTCCATCTTGGTGTTAATTAACATATCTCTGTACTTCACCTTGTACAGTTGTTAATTGACAAAAGTCCTGCTTTTATAGAGGCTCTCACACTGATAACGTTCATCTGTGCATTTGACAAACAGCAGCTGGCTGCTACTACGTGTCGTAAATATGGTGGAGGGACCTAAAGTGGACTTTGGTTTTCTTCATGACTTTATATTGGCTGTTGAATCATTTGTGTGTTGGAAAAAGGTAAATAATGCTGCATTTCAGACCGGCTTCAGCTCCTCACACAGGGACTTGTATGTTAATGTGAAGAATGTTGGGTCATTCTACCAGAACTGCTGTCTTCACATCACATTTTGTTTTAGGGATAGTGCATCAAGAAAGCCACACTTTCTTTTACATCACATCAGCTTCTGAAACCAACACACTTCCTTGACTTCATTAAACAGGAAGTTAATGATTAAGACAGTTTTGCTCGTGAAAATCTTCCACCAAGCACTGAAGCGGAGAGTCACGACTCCCTACCTGGGCGCACCAGAACAGGTGAGCTGGAAGACGAAGCCTCTTTAGAGCTGCTGCACAGATGGCACAGCAGCAGGTATCAGCTTCATAAAAAAACATCTCTGCAAACACTCTCCTGATGCGGCAGAGTGTGAGGGACGCGTGGGCGGCACTAGAGGAGGGGGGGAGTCGGGGACAAGTCACTTCCTCCCTCACTTCCTGTGGTTTTCCTGGTTGTCAGACTCCCACGCTGACAAACTGACGGCTGATACCTCTGTGTGTTTTTGCTTCGCCATTCAACAAACACACACACACACACACACACACACACACACACACACACACACACACACACACACACACACACACACACACGGCCGTCTCTAGAAACAGATAAACCAGAAGACACCCACGCTGACTGATGACGCTGTCACACACTTTACCAGCTTCCTTTTTCTTTAATGAAACCCTGAAGGCATCAAGTTTCGCTGTCTCTAAACCTAATTAAACACACATTTGACACTTTACTAATAAGGCCGCTTGGCAACAGCAAACAAGTCATCACATCCTGAAGTTCAGCGCACATAAAAGATGCACACATAACTCTTTTTATTTGGCCTGTAAATAACAGACATCCAGTTTCATGTCAGTGTTTGTCTGTCAGCCACATTCTGCACATACTGCTTGCAGTCGGATGCATTTGGTTAATCGAGATTTGATCCTGCAAAGCTCTTAATTCTGTTCAAAACAATCTGATTTATTGTTTAGGAAATGTTACATTCAAAGCAGCTCTTTATTTTTACTGGAGAAGAATGAGTGTTTGGACCGGTCCTCATCCTAGTCCCTATGACTCCATCTCCACCATTTGCAAAAATAGTTCAGGTCAAATGAAACATCCCCTCTCTGTGTTTTTCAATTTTAAAAGTCAGATTTTTTGGGAAATAATTAAAAAAACAGGGTTTATAGTATTGTTTCAGCTGCTTTGACGTTCAGCATGATAATCCATGTGTCCATCAGACATTTATTTTCTGACTTTCAGATGGGCTTGCCTCTAACGGCTCCAGAAGTAGCTCACAACGTGGCCCAGAATAGTCAATGAAAGCTTTGTTGCACAGATTTTGTCACAAAAATGCTAAATTATTGTGGGAGATGATGATTAAAAACAAACCCCAACATGTTTAAACCCTGAATATTTAAACCGAGTTTAAACTATAGTTTAGGGTTTAGCCGTTTTTTCTTCATTATGCAGTTTGGGTCTACCCTAATTTCATTTGGTCCAAACAGAATCTGAATTTGAGCCTTCAGATTCTACTGGGTGATGGAGATGTTTCCCTGTGATTAGTAACATTAAAGAGCATGCAGAATTGGCATTGGGTCTGAATGGGTAAACTCATATGCAGATGATGCACGTTTCTACCTGACCACTTATTTATTTATAGAGTTGTTCTCATTTCTGTACAAAGTAGATAGATGATAAATTGCCTTCACGGCTTTTATCAAAGTCACTGGTGCAACTCTCATTGGTTCCTCTGCTCTGATACTTTGGACATCAGGGCGCACTTGGTCTCCAATAACATTTCACAATGTTGGAGCATAGAAAGAGAGAAACGTTTCACCGTTCTTCTTTGTACAATCATTCTAGACCAGGGGAGTCCAGCTCCAGTCATCTGATGTTAGACATGTCATCAGTTGAGCTGATTCAAACGGCTCAACGACCTCCTCAGTATCTCATCTACCACTGCAGAGTCCGTCTAACGAACCACTCGTTTGATTCAGATGTGTTGAATCAGGAATAAAACAGGAAGGACACCGGCCACGGAGGACTGACTTTGGACACCATTGTTCCAAATCATCTGAAATTATTGGTCCTTTCTGATTCTCTCCTCACTAAAGCTTAGCGCTGAGGTTTTCTACAGGACCCGGTCTGGGGACCATGGTGAACACGGTGCAGCTGCAGCTGCTGAACAACTTGTGTTGATCTGCCCACATCTGGTTTATCACTATCTGCTGATCAGCGCAGTGATGAGTCATTTTCAGCTTCCTGACACAGACCACCAGATTTAGATTTTATGATATCTTCTGATGCAAAGCATTCTGACAAGGTTCACCTGGGAGAGAGAGAGAGAGAGAGAGAGAGAGGAGAGAGAGAGAGAGACAGAGAGAGAGAGAGACAGAGAGAGAGAGAGAGAGAGAGAGGAGAGAGAGAGAGAGAGAGAGAGAGACAGAGAGAGAGAGAGAAAGAGAGAGAGACAGAGACAGAGAGAGCCCACAGCATCACAGATCCTTTACCATACCTAACATGAGTTGCTTTCCTAGATGCCCTACATCTGATTTATACCCCAGAGAAAAAGGATATCCTTATATACTTACATTTCATTATATGTATTTTATTAATTAATTCCTCTAATAGTACTTTCAGTGAGTACAAATAACTGTGAAACTGTTAAACTTCAATTAATAAATTATAAGATTAATGTTTTAAAAAGGGTTTTTCACCATCTTTTCTTGGGCTGCCAATAAGAGTAAATGGCTTGTACTTGTATAGCTTTAACTAGTCTTGACGGCCTCCAAAGCGCTTCACACTACAGTTCAGTCATTCACACCCTGACGGTGGTGAGCTATGTTAGCAGCCACAGCTGCTCTGAGGCAGACTGACAGAGGCGATGCTGCCATACACCGGCGCCATCGGGCCCTCTGACCTTACCTGACTCCGCCAGATAGATTTGCTCCGCATATCCATCTGGAAACCTTCCGTTGAAGTAACTTTGGGAAGGGGCGAAAATACTGGTTAGCTGATTGGCCTATGTTGGTGATAGACGGGCCAAATGAACCAATCAGATTCGTCGTCGCTCTCTGTTACGAGCGACGACGAAAACACAACCACAAGCCAAGCTACTCTTGCTGCTGCAGGTAAAGGCTCGTTAGCTCAGCAAAGAAATACTCTGTAATTCCGATAAAACTTGCTCGATAGCCACGCTAACGCTAGTTTCATCGGCTGAAGCCGCCATGTTCTTTAGACTGAACTGACGCGCTTCCCGTTGCGTCACACCTCAACCCGCCTCAAAGCCAACGCTGATTGGACGTTCGTTTGGTGAACGGCTCCAAATTTTCTTTAACGGAGAGTAGCCAGACTGATCTGCGAGTGAAACCTTGAAAGCTTGCGAGATCAGGATGGTCTCACGAGGCTACCTCTGACCACCACCAACAGGCAAATCAAATCAAGTGAAGTGTCTTGCCCAAGGACACAATGACAGAGACAGTCAGTGTGGGGGATCAAACCAGCAACCTGCCAATTGCAAGATAAACTCCCTAACCTCTGTGCCACGTCACCCCACAAGTAAGGGTAAAGTACACTATTAAACTCTTCACCTCAGGACATGTTTTACATCATGACAAGTGAAACCTGAGTTTAATTAATTGCTTCAATGGAGGGAAAAAGGTTCCATAGCAGAGCTATATTTATCATTAGGTGTATCAAAGGTAATAGAAAAAATGACTTTTTTTCCATTTTAACTAAACTGAAACCCTAATAGGTGTTTTCATTTTCATTCTTAGAGATGTTTTCCACCTCTTTGTCATTTTCACCTGTCTCACATTCAGATTAAAGTTTAGATTCAACGTCTGACTGTTGTTGAGTGGGAAGTAAAGACTTCCTGACAGCAGGACGCTTTAAACAGACTTCGTTAAGAACAAAGTGAATCTCTGACCCTGACATAGTTGGCGTTGATGTAGCGATCCGGTCCCGGTTCCTCCTCCGGGTTCTTCAGGATCACTCGACTCTCTGGGTCTAAGAAACAAACAACAAACTCCAGTGATGGTAGAGAAGTGAAGTTAAGGTCGGCGGGGCGTCTGACGAGACTCTTACTGGGGAGGATGGTTTTGTATCGGTCTTTCATCGTGTGTCCGGGAACGTCGAGCTCGGCTGCGCTCACAAAGTTCGGAGGAATCTTCTGCAGATGAGAGCAGAACATGTTCAAACTTATTCATGTTGTCCCTCGCTGTCATCGATCGGAAATGAAACTGCTGGAACTGTCTCAGTGCCAAAGCATTCAGGACCCTGAATACGTAGGATTCAGTTCTGTCTCTTTGAGTTTAGTTTGAATATATTTTGTATTTTAGTGGATTCTGGTGTTCAGTCATGTTCTGTTCAGGATTTAGATTTACAAACAAAACAAAATTCAATACAACTACCTGATGTTGATTCAACAGTGATTCGACATCAGCTGGGTTTAATTGTGTGTTTTTTTGGCATTATGACCATCCAGTTATTAGATCTGCAAAATAGGCCTCGTTACATTTAAACTGAATTATTTATCTTCTTTGAAACAATTGTGAAACCTTTACTCTGTGAAAACAATTTGCAGGTTTTCTTTAAGAGTTGTGATGCCGCCTTCCACTTGCCTTCCACCCAGTCTCATTGGAAGGTTTTAAGTGATTTTTTATTTTGCAGAATTAAGTCTAGAATGCATCAGTTTGGGCTTTAAAATCTGTATGAAATGTGGAACACACTGTATGTTGGGAATGATGAAACCACGAAAAAGCACAACATGCTAGCATCGGTGTGTTGCTAATGACAGTAAACATAATCTGTTATGCCTAAATTAGGTAGAAAGCTCACATTGGCTAACATGCATGTACTGGCTAATGATATGCCTATAATTAGCTCATAAGGATGCTTTGGTTCAGATAAAAAGAGATATATTATGGTTTTGGTGGATGCACTTGGATCAGAAGATCTGAACCTTTACCATCACTAAACCATCCAGCGGTTAAAAGTTCTGGAGACCTTTTGGGAATTGCTGGGAAGCTTTATATCTACAAAGAATTTAAAAAATAAAAAAGGGCAATATAAACTTCAATAACATACTGCCAATAATAAAATATTTGGTTTTCCAACAAATACAACATGTTTCCAGAAAAATAGAGATGAAAGCAGGAGCTGAAAACCAGCACAGATTTTTCTTGGCCATGGCCAAGAAAAAATATAAAAAGCCTTTTTTGTTTTTGTCCTTGAAGAACAGAACTTTTCTTCAGTCTCTGAATAAAGAAGCAAGCATTGTGTTAGGAACTGTACCTGGTACTCTGCGTTCAGAGCGTTTGTGTCTGCTGCAGCTTCCTGCAACTGAGCATGTGTGAGCGCTCGGGAGGAGGTATGAAGCAGCTGAAGCCACACCTCCTTGGGCGTGGTCACAGAACAAACTGACTCCACTCCCAGGTTGCTCACATCCAACAGCAGAGACAAGTTAGAGCCCCGCCTTGTGAAAACAAAAGTCAAAAGTTTAAAACATTTTTACGTTCAACATATTTTTAAACATTTACGACTAAAGATAAAGCTTTACATACTACAAACATCACTGCATTGTTTTATAGAAATATTTATAGAGTTTATATACGGTTCCGTAGAGTTTATCTATACTGAAGATTTGATTGAATGCTTTGATATCCTTAGGCAAAACCTTCTACTAATTGACTTTATAAATAATTTATAGGCCTTAATTAGAAAATGTATTGGAATTAACTGGATGTTACTGGAATGAACGGGAAACCTTCCATCCCGGACGAGCCCCCATTTTGTCACACCTGGCTCAAAGATCATGTATAAAACGGGAAAGGACAGGCACAATGTTGTAATTAAAATGACAAATTGGTTGTTTTATGTAAAGATACGGCTTGGTAATGAATTACCACAAATACATAAACTCAATTGATTTCAGTCAAGTTAACTATCCCCAAATGTAGGCCAATCCAGCACTAACTGAACACATGCCGATTCCTGTTTAATTTTAATTACATCTATCCCAGATTCAATTCCAGTTTGATCCATTCCAAACATAAATTAAGCCATGCTGTCACATATGGTGTTAAATTGTAATGGGTTACTATTAAATCAATGTTAATTCAATCCACTTGAAATCCAATTTAAATCTATACAGAATAACTTTAATTTTGCCAAATCTAACCAATCTCTGTTTAATCTGACTTTAGTCCAATTCAAACCAAATTAAATATTAATTACACTACATTATGTACCAATGCCAATCCAAGTGAAAACTATGATTGAATCTACATAGTTGTAATGTTTATAGGAGTGTGTAAATATATTAACTATGCAGGGTTGTGTATAAACTGTCCAGCCAAGGAAGCCAAAGAATCATCCTGCTCATTGGTTCTAGATGATTCTTGTTCCCTGGTTGGTCCTTACCTCTCCTGGAGGCGGACCGAAGGTTTGCGAGGAGGCGTGGTCAGTGGCGGGGGCGTCAGCGGTTCCTCACTAGGACTAGAGCTGAATGAGCTCATTTTGAGTCTTTTCTGGCGGCGGTTTTCCTCTGAGCTGGACTCAACTGCTCACCTCAACACCATGCTGCAGAAAAAACAGATGGATCTGTGGTGAGGAAAGCTGCTACTGGCAGATTTCAACAGAAATCACTAAATGACGCCATCTAGTACTTTACACGACTGGCCACCTCTGCTTACTTGTAACCAATGCAGTAGGAGGGAGACAGAGATGATTTAAAAAGACCCTAAATATGTGGGTGACAGTGGAAAAAGAGGTACAGAGTTTATCCTGCAATTGGTGGGCTGGTGGTTCGATCCCCTGCTCCAGCTGTGTCAGTCGTTGTGTCCTTGGGCAAGACACTTCACTTGATTTGCCTGCTGGTGGTGATCAGAGGGCCCGGTGGTGCCGATGTCTGGCAGCCTCACTTCTGTCAGTCTGCCCCAGGGCAGCTGTGGCTGCTAACATTGCTCACCATGGGTGGGTGACTGACTGTAGTGTGAAGAGCTTTGGGGTTGTCGGACTAATTTAAATTGCCGTACAAGTAAAAGCCATTTGCCATAAATATAATAATATCCATCCATTTTTCGACATGCTTAACCCTGCTGGGGTCTTCTCTCTATATTCAATTTACGTCACAGTTCTAACATCTTTTCTATAACTTTGGACTTTTAAAAGTGACCCAAGAGAGACTTTCTGAGAAACTTTGGAGAAGTTTTTAGTTGGGTTTTAGTTGCGTGATGTTATACTTTTTGGTCCATTTAGGGGCAGAAAACAAGTAACTGTAATGTAACTCTGGAATTTTTTTTACGTATTTGTGTACATTTGACTTTGGTCTTATAATGATTAGTTCTAATGCAATGAATGATCTAAGACAAAGAAAATATTACATTTCCGCCCCGGGGACAGAGTAAATGATCACCCAGATGCACGGTTCACTTGCAGCATGGATATGCTGCAGCTGGGAGGGACTGCTGGGCTACAAGTGGGGCCCTAAGTGAGCGGGAGCACACGGAAATGCCCGCTTTCACCAAGAAAAGAAAGAAAGACACATGCTTTCACATCAGCGTCTCCAGAACCACCAGAAGAAGTAACTAGATCTGTTAAATGTTGTTCTGTTGGTAATCAGTCACTAGTTGGGTCTTTGATCGTTTTAAAGATGCAGAAGAAAGTTAGAAACATATTGTGGAGTAAATCCAAGCTGCTGCAAGTTGCTTAAGTCAGTGGGTTTTATTCAACATCATATGTAATGTGGCTATCACTAAAATGCATTTAAACTTTAGAACAAAAAGACATAAAAAGGCTCCAGGAACTGAGAGTAAACCCAGAATTGATAAAATTTTATAATAACTACACCTTGTTTAGATGTAATTGATAATGAAATATTAAGTAATTAATCTGCAGAACATCATTAAATTAATTAAGCTGCTACTTAAAAAGCTATAGATTAACACAATTACATCCATAACCAAGATACTTAATGGCCCCCAAGAACCATATGTGGTGCCCATGGTCTCAAAAATAGCATAACCCTCCACAAACCCATTTTATTTTATTCCATTGCTCTTCCTTTTTAATCAAACTTCCATTTATAAAGACTGAAAAATTATTATATCTAAAAAGCATGAAAAATGTATTAATTTTACTTAAAGTTAAGGGTAACTTTGCCTCTTCTAGTTCAAAGGTCGGTGCTGGCAGCCCTTCGTATGGCACAGCACCAGTGAAGCAGCTCTCAGAATGGTTGGTGACTCCTGCAGTACGCAGAGATTTTTTATTTGTATCAAGGAAGGCCAAACCAAAACATACATACATGTTTTTATTTTTATTAAACCTAAAAAGTTGAGGCATCCTGGCATAATAGTTTGATCCGGCTGCGGACCAGGGGAGGGTTTGTTAACGATCCACTCAGCAAGCACAGAGTGGCTGCACCGTGAAGCCAGGGCACCTCAGGGAGAGCACCAGACTTTAATCTGAGGGGCCTTGGTTGAAGTCCCTGTTCAGGCATTAATATTAGGCAGACTGGTTAGAGCAGGATGCTGGTGTCCTGGAAAGGATGCAAGATCCCCGGTTTGAATCCCACAGACTGCCACAGAATGGTCCCAGGTGCCGCTCAGAGGAAGCCCGCTGCTCTCTGAGGGACGGCTTAGGTGCAAAGGACTATCAAACGCCGTCTGAGCTTGTAGATCCACTGTATCTCCTGACCTCCATCCCTGTTTCGACTGTCAGGTGCTTCTGTAACTGCCTGATGATCCTTAGAGCGACTGCTGTGGTCCTCTGGTGCTGTACTGGATATCAGACACTTACACCCTAACCACCAGTCTGCTTATGAACACATCCACATTTAACCATTTAGTGCTGAGCAGCTTTTCACAATGAGTTTGTACAGTTAGCATTAGGATCATAGAACATTTGTTTACCCCCCCCCCCCCCAAAAAAAAAAAAAAAAAACATTTCAAATGTAAAAGTTGAGACTGAGCATAAAGTGTTGCAGGTAAAATCATAAGATTAGCAGACAGCATCAGATCTTACATCGTGGTTAGTTTGATTTTGGGCAATCAAACAAAAGTTGTGTTTTTGAAACTTGACGAGGCTTTCAAAAACTGATAAAATATTAAAAAGCAAAGGAATTGTTCTGATTGTTAAAAATACGTGAAGCAGCTGATTTAAGCCTCAGCGTTTGTCCTCAGATCTGCAGAGAGCTGAGGAACACGTCGGTCACAGCAGGGAAGAGCAACAGATTTCAAGTAAATGAAAGAGACACAAGATGTTTTCTGTCATTTACTTTACATGTTTCATTCAATTATTGTACTTTGCATTCATTTAAACATTACTACATTATTTCACTCATTTTTTCACAAAGATATTTTTCTCATTATTTTTAGCGAGCAAATATAAATTAGGACTATTAATTATTTAATGAGGATATTATTAATTTGAAGAAAACCTTGGATCTTTGACTAGAAACCCAAACAGAAATGCTCACTTAAATGTTCTGTTTGCAGGTTTCACCTGGTCCAGACCCACCATTTATTCTGGGATAGAATAGTTAATACCAGATCCTAGATAATATCTTAGGTATTATCAGTCCATAAGTAAATAAAGAATAAAGAATTATTGAATGCAAAACAGCACAGAAGTTTTTAGCCTCTCCACTGCACCATCTCAGCTTAATATCAGCATAATAAAGGTGCATTCAAAAACTCGTTGAACTTTCAGCTTGTTTTCACTACAACATTGAACCGGATCATGCTCACCATTCTGATCTCCGTAGATCTTCCTCTTGTCTTGCTTTCAAGGTTCCCTCTAAGTTAAACTTCTGACGTACTTTAATTCATAAAGAAGCTTCCTGAAGAGGTGAGACTAACACCCCCGACTCATGACTCCTCTGACAGATGCCGACTCGGCTTGAAGTCGATGTTTGTTGAATGGGTTTCTGCTGCGATGAGGAGGCAGAGCTCCCGGCATCACTATGATGAAGTAGAAACGGGTGAAACGGACCTGCGTGTGTGTAGGTCTGTTAGAGTTCTTCGTGTTTCCACATCACTACAGATCTGAAACGTTTCAGTTTGCCTCTGTCGGAAGAGAGTTTCCTCAGAGCAGGAAGTCAGCGCCCCCACGCTTACTCAACACACAGTCATACCAAACATAGACACCGCAGTCAATACGGTGAAACACCAAGTCCACTCTGACGTGTTGCTATTCTGGATTCTGAAATACTAAACAAGAAATATGATATTGTTGGTTTTGTTGATTTTTCTTTGTAGATATGTATGTATACAATGTTTTTACTTGCGATAGGACATGGCTGGATTGGTGAAAATAAGCGCAGTATCAATCTAGTTCCTCTGACTGTTGGGTACTCATCAGAGAGACAGTCTGGAGAGAGAAACTCTCTGTAAATGGTAAATGGCTTGTACTTGTATAGCGCTTTTAACTAGTCTTGATGACCTCCAAACCGCTTCACACTACAGTCATTCACCCATTCACACCCTGACGGTGGTGAGCTATGTTAGTAGCCACAGCTGCCCTGGGGCAGACTGACAGAGGCGAGGCTGCCATACAACGGCGCCACCGGGCCCTCTGACCACCGCCAGCTCCTGCACCAACTCTGTAGCTCCTGGTTTTCTGCAAAATAGCGCTCTTTAGCGCCACCTGAAGGTAAAAGTCTAGGACCAGCTCAGGGCCAGTGTCTGTGGGGTCTGCAGAGATGTTAGCTGCAGGTGCTGGACGGAGGTAAGGTCTGCCTCTCTGCAGACCTGATTGGCTGTTGCAGTTTGGACCGGTTCCGCGGATGAACCGAACCACGCAGTGATGGATGAACACAGGACAGAATGAAAAGATGACCAGCAGCTCCTTTGGAAAGGTGGACTTCCTGAGTTGCAGTCTAGTCCTGGGTCTCTGCTGGACTTTCTTCTGAACAGCGTCTTTGTGAAGGACCAGTTCAGAACCAGAGAAAGTGTGGTTCCTAGAGACTGGAAGTGACACAGTGCTGTTGAGGATGGAGAGGGCAAAGGGTGTTTCCACAGGTGTCCACCATCATCTCCTCTGTTAAGCTCCAGGTGGACCAGCCGATCTGAATGTAGCCTCTTCACTCTCCTGGATCAGAGCAGTGAGAGCGGCGATTCCCAGACAGGTCTGCTGAGATGCAATCCTTTGTGTACGGAGTAGAGGAGGGGGGTGAAAACACATTCCTGGAGAACGCCGGAATCCTTGTGTACATTCTGGGTGGTTGAGGTGGTGCAGGATGAAGTCTAGTCCTGGGTCGGCTGCATCATCTGCCGAACTGTTCACCTGGTAAGCAAACTGCAGGGAGTCCAGTAAGGAACCTGTGATCTCCTTCAGATGCTTCACACCCAGTCACTCAAAGGATCTGATGACCAGAGACATCAGGGTCACGATCCTTAGTTATTCATCCATGAGATGCTGCATTTCGTGGGGACTGGGATTATGGTGGAGCAAGAACCTCACACCGCTCCAGAGACTTGTTGAAGATCTGAGTGAAGATGGAGGCCAGTGGTCAGTGCAGGCTTTCAGTCAGAATGCGCTTCCTTTCCCTTTAAAACAAACCTACAGTCTATCGGATGTTTGTTGATTAATTGAATTTGAAGGTTTTGTTGGCATTCATAAAGGTCACCAGGCTGCTTTGACTCATGGAGTCTGCATCATTACACTCCCATCTCTGTACTTTCACTAGTTTCATAGTCCAGGATGAGTTTCATTTAAAGTGTTTGTCATACTAAAAGTCAGGTGGAGCTCAGCCTCATGTTCGGCCTTCTGACCCTGACTCATTGTATTTGCTTTTTCTCACAGTTCCGCTTTTTATGGGTTGTTTGGTCACTGCTTGCTTCTCCTTAGTTCATTAAAAACATGAAAAGCCTAAGTCCACAGCAACCATGGTTCTTAACTGCTGCCAGGAAAAATGTTAGCATACAGTGCTTACACGCTAATAGACAATCTAATTACCAATTATCAGCCGAGCCATGATGGAAAACTGAAAAGTAGACAGTAGCGCGTCGTTACATCATGGTGTCAGCTGCAAAGAGTGCAGTGGAGAATATTTAGAGATCTCCAGGGGAATCTGTGGATCTGTCATGATGTGTGAGGATCCAAATGCAACAGGGCAGGAAGTGTCAGAAGATGTGTTTAATGAGCTGATAATAATCCAGACACTTACTGATACAAACACTGAAAAACAAAGGGAACACCTTGGAGGAAAGCAGCCAGGATGATGGAGGACATGGAAACGAGCACGACTGGCAACCAAGGGAACTGACAAGAAGGGAAGGAACCTGGGTGACGTGACGACTATCTGCTAGAGGGGCCGTTAGCTCATGGGAACCCGGTGAGTAAAATCCACAGAATGCAGAGGAGCGGAGGACCTGCCCCAAGGAAGTGAATGAAAACGACTCATGAACACACAACAGACCACAAATGGATCTTAACACCATACAGAAGGATCCTAATAATTAAAAACAAACACAGTAAGAATCTTAACCAACACACAAAATCAGAACACAAGAGACGTATAAACCAGGCAGGGAAGGCTGCATGGGACAAACCCAAAATAATTCCCACAATCCAGAATGATCTGAACACAGAAACTCACAGATCATGGCAGGATGATGGGTATGAATGCAGGTCATTTAATTTGGATTAAGACAGCTGTCAAAAAGATGATTCTAACAATTCAAATTTATGTAAGTCAATAAATTACTGTACACAAAATGTAGCTGTCATATACGAGAGTTTGAGGTATTGTGCAGGTTTGGATTGTTTTTATGAGTATGAATCTAAAAGCTGTGCGTACAAAGTCTAATGAATACAAATCTAACTTCTACAATTATAAAGTCTTCTCTGCTGGGAATATAAATTCAAGTTTGTGGAGGAAGTCATAGGAGGGCATCCCAAGGGGTCTCGCTCAGGGATCCAGAGTGACAGACAGAATTTCGAACCATCAACCTTTAAGGGTCTCTCCAAAACGCAAACACCCAGCTCTCTTATGACTGGGACGCCACTCCCACTCCCACTCCCACTCATTAGTTTCTGAATCAAAGTGGGAGGGCTCGCCATGACGGCACCAGATGGAGCTGTGTTTTTTTTTTTTTAAGACGGCGCTGCTTTATACCCCCAGCGGCAGAGCTACCTACGTCACAGTCTCCAAAAGCAGTGTTGATCCGAAATTCAATGCCAGACCACCGTTTAAGCCTGGGATGGAGCAACACTGACAATTTTAAACACAAAAGCAGGATTTCAACAAATACGCACAGATTTTTCAAAATATTGACCAGGATATGTTGACAGTTCTATAAGACAACCATATTAACAGTTTATTGATGAGTTACCTTTAAGGGTCTCTCCATGGGTATGAATGCAGGCCATACCCATGGATGGCTGTGAAAGCTGCAGACCTATAAAAACTTTGACCAAATCCTGTTGCTCAGTCCAAAGAGATTCAGAGTGGTCAGAGTTTTGTTCGTGCTCCTCCTTATCTACTGGTTCTCCCACATGTTAATCATTCTGAGGCGCTCACATAACGCCAGTGTGCGTGCTCGTTCCTTTCTAGTCTCCGCTTGCTGGCTGCACATGTGCACTTTTATGTATCTGGTTAGCATAGCGGTTAGCTGAGCAGTTAGCTTAGCAGTTAGCTTAGCAGTTAGCTTCAGTGTTAGCCATTCATTGTAGCTCTGCTGCTCCCACCGTAGATTTTGAACATGGCTGAGAGTCGCATGAAGCAAACCGTGTTCACGTTTATGAGAAGAAGAGGAAGGACTCTGTAGAATGAAATATGACCAGAGAGGATTTGGGAGATTTTTTTTTCACACGATCTTCCTGTGCAATTATTCAAAAAGGGACTTGGGGAAACTTTTGGAAAAATCAACGACTCTAGCTTTAAAGGTGACCTATTATGCTTCCTTTTAAACATTTAGCATAGATCCGTGTGCTGCTTAGGTCTATGTGCTTTACAAAACATTTTTTTTTTTTGCACAATATCATTCTCAAATAATGAGATTTCACCTTCCCAGTTTGACAGTTTTGGCTCCTTTGAGCTACTTAGCCTATCTGTCTTTTTTAACTTGAACAGGAATCTTATCAGATGCTATGGACTATTTGCACACGTTCGGCTTCTCGGAAATTGTTGGTGCAATCAACTAATTTCTTAAAAGAAAAAAGTGAAAACATTATGTCTTGTTGTGCCTGCCTGTATGTGTAATCTATGGACATTCTGTCCCGATGGTAACGCCTAATGACAATAAAGATTTTTGATCCTTGAAAAGGAAAAATACTGACGTACAAACAGCAGCGGCATCTGATGTGGAAGAGAAACGCTGAGTTTCAGGCTTTTATAGACACACACACACACACCCAAGGATGACCTCAGAACTTAAACAGCCGGGGCGGTACTCATCTGCCAGCACTAGGGGAGCTGCAGTTTTGAATTAGGGGAAAAGCAGAAATAATTGTAATATGTCTAAACAGCTAAAACAAAGTTGACATTTTGTGCCATAAATCCAAAGGAGATCAGTTAAAGAAGCGGAAGGAAAGACGAGAGGGACAAACTTATTGGTTAAGCTTACCGGTGACTCCATGTTGTTGTGTTTTTATCTCATTTAATCCTCCTGACTGCCTCCAGATCAGCTGCAACACCAACATGACTAATGTCACTAAACCAAGACCTGGCCTGACCCAACCGGCCAGCCCACTAACTGCACTAACTAAGCGGCAGTCAAACAGACCAGAGTTCTCTGCTCCTTTCCACCCTTCCTGGAGTGAAACTTACTGTGAAACCAGGGGCAAGAAGAAACAAGTGAACTGAGTGAAAGTGATAGCAAGCTGCAGAAGGAGAGAATATCGAGGGAAGAGAAAACAGAGGCAGCAGGATTAGACTTGTCTTGTTTTTCTGGCCGTTATTACCCTGATTCTCATGTTCAGGTGGAGAGACCTGAGGGAAGAGAAAGGGAGCGTGAGTCAGCCAGCGAAGGAGAGGAAGAGAGGGATGCTCCGGGCGTTGATTATTAACACACCGACGGCGGCGTCTCATGAATCATTCATGTCAAGAGCAACACAAACATGTGCGCTAATGTGCTGCAGCAGTCGCATCCCAGCAGAAATAATAATCAGCGACCTGATCCTGTGCTCTGTCACACTTCAGACTGTTTATGGCGGCGTGCAAAACAAACAGATAAAATCCAGCAAACGGTGAATCAGCCTCACACCTCCGCTCTGCTTCTCGTTTATCAGCCCAAAACTCAATGTTTGATCCTTTTAACCCCAAACTAATGACTTTAACAGGAACAACGCTCTCATTTCGAGGCCTGTCGGCTTCACAGGCCCGTGCTGTTTTAAGTCCATTCATTTCTGACAACAGCAGCCGTTTTATCTGAGGCTGAACTCTGCAGCTCTGATAAAAACCAAAACAGTGAGTGCTATCAGCGCCTTCCTCTTCTGCTGCCTGCTCTGCTTTAATGTCATTTCAAAGTTGGGCAAATTGGGTAAATTTGGTTCAAAATGGAGGAGGAGCAGGCTGAAAAACAAAGGAAATGGACCTTCTGGAGAGAAATTGAATTGTACAGAGACTGAACAGCAGGATGGGAGCTGGATTCAGCTTTCTGGACCTGCAGCCTCAGCTGTTTGGTTCAGCTGGACTCATGTTGGTGTTATTGTGCCTTAAACTTCATACATGTGTGGGTTGGGGTGAATTTAGGACGGATGTGCTCAGTACTTTCCAGGCAGGATGTTCCTGCTGATTTTCCCTGAGATGCTCTCCTGGGCCTGCTCCTACACCAGCAGCACCATGACCTGACCCGGATCTGGATCAGGCCAGCAGTTCAGAATGCAGCATTCAGCAGACGATGCGCTGCTGCCTCAGGTTCTGGCCCAGCCATGAGGCGATCCTGCCACCATGGGCCATCCAGGGCCCTGATACACAGTGGTGCTTTGTGAAAGCATTTATCGTCCTTGACTTTGACTAGGCCATTATAACTTGTGAATAAGCTTTAATCTAAACCATGCCATAATATCTCAGGCTGCATGTTCAGGGGGTTCTCCTGCTGGAAGGTGAACCTCCACCCCAGTCTCAGGTCCCCTGGAGCCTCTGGCAGGTTTTCTTCCAGGATTTAACTCCATCTTCCCATCAGCTCTGACCTGATTCTCAGTATCTGCTAAAAGAAGAGTGTTTCCCCCCACAGTATGATGCTGCCACCACCATGTTTTACCGTATAGATAGATGACGTCATTTGCATTGTTAGTTTTTCTCCACATGAAGTATTTTGGAGTAAAAAGGTTCTGGTCTCCTCTGACCAGAGGACTTTCTTCCACATGCTTGCTGTGTCTCCTACACTTTAAGTGACAAAATGCAAACAAGGCGCCTGAAGGCTTTCTTTCAACAGCAGTTTTCTTCTTGCCTTTTACTTTAATAAAAGACCAGATTTGTGGAGATCACAACCCGGTCTGAAAAATCAGAACTTTGGTTTTTACAGGGATTGTCTAGATATCAAGGAAAAACTGATTTCCTGCTTATTTTTTAATGGTAATGATTTACTTGTGATCTAAATTCAATGTTTACTTTCAACAGAAAGAAAAAAGCTTCTGACAAAACACAACAACCATATTATCAGTCATAAAACGGTGTTCTGCTATGTTCAAGGTCCTGATTTCAGAAACAAAGACACTGATCAGAAAAATACTTCTATTTTTCAACTACAGTCAGAAAAGGCAATTGCATGATAAGAAAAATGATAATTAAAGGGACAAATTTAATTGCTTTTATAAATACATATTCTTCCAAAGTCTAATTACATCATATCAAGAATGAAAGCATTCTCATAACTTAGAATTAGTATTATATAAAACATAGGTGTCCGTGCATCTAATGAAAGACGTCATGTTGTGTCACTATTTCTGATTTCAGCAGCTGAAAGGGAACAAACTTGTCAGCCATACGTGTTTTACCCCATCTGTCTTCTATATGAAGACATGCTGTCGGTGGTGGAGGAGTAGAAACAAGCAAAGACGACCGTAGATCATTCTGTTTGATGTTTTCTGTTGGAAAGAGGAACATCCATAGTCTCTGCCCAGCGAGAGGGAAGAGAAAGTAACCAAGAAAAGAAAAAGATGTAATAACCGGGAGAAATGAGAGGCTACATCAGTGTAGCTATTATTACCAGGTGCAGACAAATCATGAGGGAAGTAAGTTCATTAATTATAAGAGTGAAGTTTATTTTTGCCGTCACATTAGAAACAGGGCAGTGTAGAGCAGCAACTACTCTGTCCTCCCGGCAGAGACGGCTCGTTTGTTAGTTAGCTAACACTAGACGAGCTCCGTTGCAGCAGTTATCAGTTGCTGTTATTCTTCACAGAAGTCATAGCAGCAGGCGACCGTATGCTTCACTCGGCCGTATTTTACAAGAGTTTCCATGTGTTTCATCATTTATTTTGACACTTGAACTTGTGCAGGATGTTGACACATTGTCACATTTATGACACTCCGCAGCTTCCGTAGCAGTTATTACGCGCTTAACGAGCTAAACGAGCTTAACGAGCTTAACGAGGCACCAGAGTGCGCATCTCGTCTGTCATTCATTTAGCGCACCACTAGATGGGAGTAAATTTAACATGTTTCCTTTAAGTCTATGTGGGTAAGAGCAGCTTTTTATGGAGGAACGAAGTTGAAGCAACAAACTTTACATTTAAATTACTCAACACAGCAAATATACACCGACCCACAGTAACACAGTAATAAGAAGGTAAGCTTGTGTGTGTTTTTTAAACAGGTTTGACAGTAGAGACATCTGAGCTCTGATGAGTATTTACAGGCTGATTGTTGGAGCGGGTCTGTTGGTCTCACTTATTTATAGCCTCAAATGAAAACATTTCCAAAGGTTTGACTAAATTTCCTCTGGACCAGCGCTGCTGCAGCCTGACAGCAGGCAGGAAAGCATCGTTTTATAATCCATATTCATTTCTGAGATCAGACTGAAACATAAAAAGCTAAACCTCAGTGAACATCTGCTCTCACAGAAGGCTGCAAGTCAGCCTCATTATCTGCTGCACAGAGTTTCATCTTCTGGAGAAAAAAATATCAAGGACAACCTGTTGAGCTTTTTTGCTTTATATTGAAGTAGTATAATATAACAAAAAATAAAATTGTATTTAAATATAGGCATTTCAGCAATGTCTTTTATTGAATAAATGAGCAAGAGAGATGTATTTATAAAGAATAAAATGAATGTAAACTAGATTTAAATCAAAAAAATCAAAAAAATTAGGAGACATAAAATATTAACAAAGCAAAATGAAAATCAAACAAATGAATCATAATGTTATTTAAATTGTAAATTAAAAGCTAGTCTTCATCTTATAAATTGCATTAAAACAATAAACCAAACACGTCACGAGAAACTCATCCTGCAGGAACAGAGCGATCCCTCTGGGTCTGAAACAGGAAGCGCCAAACGCCTCGGCTTCAACACATCAGGAAAAAAGATCCCTCTGAGGCTTCTCCATGAAGACGCTTCATATTTCAACAATAAGTCTTTGCTTGGAGTTCTGCTGCCATCTTTGGGTCAACTTCACAGGGCGACACAGAACGGGTCACGACAAAGACCCACCTAAAGAAGAGCGGGTAGTTAACCCGGCATCAGCGCTGTTTAGTTCTGAGAGGAACCAAGGAGAACATCTGGATGCACCCTGAACTTTGGGGCAACATTGCATCCAACTACATCACTCTGCAACACTAGAAGTTAAACTGGATCTCTAATGAAGTAGTAAAAGAATAATAAATTAAGTTTAGACAGCAAGAACAGGCCTGGGCCTAAAGCAGAACCCTGAGGAACTCCTCATGACATTACAGTCAGACATCATCTGGCTCCTGTTAGAAACGCGATTTATTCCAATAAATAAATAAATAACGCCTTAATAATCAAAGCTCTTAAAATGCTGTGGAAAACATCACTGAAAGCTGAGCTGACAACTAACAGAACCAGAACCACATCATCAGAATCAGCTTCAGTCATGAAGTTTGCTTCAGCCAAGGAGTTTGACTCTGGTTCCGCTTTGCTCTAAATGACGACCTCTAGTAAAACATACAAGAAATGAAAATAGAAAGAGTTTTTTCTTGTAAATATGTTTACAAACATGTTTCTACATTAAATGAAGACACGGCTGAGTCTGGTCTGGATCTGGACCCTCTGACTGTTCAGTGTCCGTCAGAGAGACAGCCTGCAGCGCCACCTGGAGGTTAAAGTCTAAACGATGATGTGACCTTCTAAGGTTTTACTGATGTAGACTTTCCAGAAACCACACAGAGATTTATCGAGGAGCAAGGGATGAATGTACGATCACAAGTCCATCACTGAGACATGAGACTCCAGAAAGCTTGGAAGACTTTAAAAGTGAATCGTTATCTGCAGATATCAGAGCTCGGCCCATCAGAACCAGTGGTCAGTCTGGCCAAAATGACGCTCTGTCCAATAAAACCTTGGAATCAACTCCAAGGCAGAAGCAAAGTTGTTCTAAAGTTGCTTTTAACGGGTCAACCACCTGTTACCATGGTGTTGTGCTGCACCGTCTAATCCAGACACCAGCCAGATGTTTCTAAATCACTTATTGGAAAATAAAAGCCCAGAAACCTGGTTTAGTTTTCCTCTGTATGAGACGCAGTCTACTGTTATAGTGCATTATGGAGACTCCGTACACTCTACGGTAATTTACAGAACGTACATCATAATTTACATAAATACCTTACATAACTTCACCTGAATAAATATTAGCGTCTTCAGATGTGCTTACAGAATTATTTGAAAACATCAACTTCAGATTTTTGGCTATATTTTTCAGGTGCATCGGAATAAAACTTGAATATTCTCTTTAATGGGAAAGGACTTTATACTGTAAAAGATGAATTTCAACAAACAACATATAAGGAATATTAATTTTTGCAGATTTTTTCACAGCTTTCATGCATCCATCACTTCCCCGTTGAAAGAAAAAGGTTCAGATGAACAAGTTTTCATAACCTGTGCTGCTCACCTGACCCTCGTTCTCTTCCTCCTCCTTCCTCGCCGTCCTCCTCTTCTCCTCTTTTGATTCTGCTTCTCAACTCCGTCTCGGTCCTCCTCCTTTTTCTCATCTGTTGCTCTCTGTTGTTCTGTTTTTACGTCTACCTTCTCCGCCACTTCTTTGCCTGCCCCCTCCCACCCACTCGCTCACCGCCGCACACACACTGGTTTCCACGCAGGCACATTTTCTGTTCCCCCATCCAAGGTTATGGGTCCCCTTCAGACTGCACGCCACAGGCTCCAGCGCTGTTTATCTGTGTGTTTGTGAAGCCCACAGCAGCATCTCACACCGAAGCCGGTATGAGCTGATGTTCCACAGCTTCTTTCCGCTCCAGCTAATATATGAACAGCAGCAGGAGGCAGTCCAAAGTACGTTAGCCTAATCTTTTATCTTTATCAGAGCTAAGAAGGAAATTGACTGAGAAGAGCAGGCTCCACTGTTTGCAGTGCAATCCTTCCTCATGTTTACTCTCAGTCATAAATAATCTCTTCACGGCAGATCAAATGTCTCTGTGCAGCAGTTTGTTTCACAAACTTGGTTTATTTGAAGGTTGTCAAATATTTTATTCCTCACATTTTACAGACTCTAGATGGCCAGGATGTTAGTGGCTGCTGTCTACAATCTTCAAGTATTAGTAGTAAAAGTTTTGAAATGATAACTTAACAAAATGTTAAATGAAGATATCCAATGTTGGGACAACAGGGTCTAATTTCAAACAGGAAAAAGGCTTGAAGAAAAAATATAAATGACATATGTATTAAATATGGTAATCTGGATAACATTATTAATCTCCATGTTTTTTCCCGTTACCTAAAATACCAAATAAAAAAATCAGAGACGGCTAAAACAGCTAGCTTAACAGTGACAAACAGCTAGCATGACGTTGCTAGCAGACAGTGCTAACATTTTCTACAGCTTTCCATTTATCTGAAGAAAAACTCTTACTAAACAGAGTTCACCTGTGTTTGTTTGAACCTCAGGATAAAATCCAACTGTCCTTTGAAGGCCTGGGAGGTTCTTCAGAGATCATTAGAGAACAATCAGCAGGTCAGGTTCTACAGAACCTCCCAGAGTTCTGATCATCATGTGGACCTGGAGAGAGGATGGACCACCTGCAGACCTACCAGGACATGGACGTCCACCTGGACTGACAGGCTGGACCAGGAGAGCATTGATCAGAGAAGCAGGAGGACCATGGTGGCTCTGGAGGAGCTGCACAGACCCACAGCTCAGGTGGAGGTTAACCAGGAGGACCATGGTGGCTCTGGAGGAGCTGCACAGACCCACAGATCAGGTGGAGGTTAACCAGGAGGACCATGGTGGCTCTGGAGGAGCTGCTTTTATGAGCAATGCACAAATCTGCTATTTAAGAAAGGAGTGCAAGAAGGAAGCCAGAAGAAGACCATTTTACAGTTTGCCCAAAATAGGAGACACAGAAATCATGTGAAAGAGTGTTCTGATCAGATGATACAACCACTAAATGTTCTGGCCTACATGATAACTGCTATGCCTCACCCTAAACACACTGCCCTGATGAAACATGGTGATGGCAGCATCATGCTGTGGAGATGCTCAGCTGTTCCAAGTTGATGGGCTGATGTATGGAGCTAAATCCAGGACAATCCTGGAAGATTGTTCTGGATTACACTGGAAGCTTCTCAGAAAGGGGACATGGGGCCATCTGAGAGATGACTGGGGTGGGTTCCTGGACCTGTTGGCCCCCGCGACCCGATCTCGGGTAGGCGGGAGCCGATGAGCGGATGGGTAAACTGATTGGCTGAGCAGGTAAAAATGCAGGAACAAACACGTTAGAGAGTGAAAACACAGGAGGAACGCTGCGTCATGCAATCGCTGTGATGCACTGGAGCGTGTCGACACAACGCAGATCCCTGAACCTGAGCTGTGGGGATTTTTCTGCTGCGGAGCAGGATTGGTGAGGTTCCCGCCCAGAACCGGTGGAGCTCAGATTCTCCACAGCCAACCAAAGCTTGAGTCACGTCCGGACTCTGCAGCTGGCAGATCCTGCTGAAGCACTGAATACACGGCAGATAATGTAGGAAACATTTTATCTAAATGGTTTTTCATAAGAATATCAACAGACAGCAATGAACTGAGTCCAGATATTTATTAAACATCTTTACAGGAAACGACATTAAACATGAAATCATCTTTTTCTTCATCAGACATGAATAACGGCGTGTAGATAAACATTCAGCACTTCATCCTGCCTTCAGCTGTTTTTACTCCTTCAGCTCCGTCTGTCTGTGTCCGGCATGGACGCTGTGAGTAAACAGAGGTCAGAGGTCGGATTCATTTCCACAGCTCTGCCTCAGAGGCTTCAAGGCGACTGAAAACATGCAGCGCTTTCGCTAAAACATCCAGGGGCTTTTCGCTCGCTCCTCTGAAATTACTTCCCTCCATTTGGATGGAAGATGAGGAAGCCTTTTACATCTCAGTTATTATTGCTCTGCGGCGCCTGCCTGCTCCTTCCCAACACTTATGAGGCGCTGGGTGATTAGCGCTGGTCTGTTTTCTGTGAATGGCTCGATCCTGATTCTGCAAAGCAAATTTCCCTCAGCAACAATAAGAGCAGAACGACTGAAAGAATCAGACGGGGGAGTGTTGATGAAGCTCAGCGAGGCCGACTTCAGCGGCTCCCCGTCAAGCTGTTTCATTAGTTTCTGCAGCAGTTTAACGTCGTGCTTGAAAACGGTTCACCGTGGAGTCACAAGTGAAATACTTTAATTCAGACCTTAATGGCACAGGGAGGATTTACTCTGCCATCTGGGTTCTAGCGGGACTCAGGGAGATGACAGAACGAGAAGAAATGTGAGAACTAAATTAGTGAAGCAGAGCCAGAGAGGATGTAGTGAGACTGAGGAGAGATGAAGGTAAAACCGCAGATTAAAGACGGAAACAAAGGACAAAATCAGAACTTGATGGAAATTAAAAACACAAGATAACAGGAGGCAGGACTTGTGATGTGCAGAATAATACGATCAACTACACATTTTTAGATACAGTTTACACCAAAATTATTCATACCTCCAACAAATTTTGTTTTAAAATGATTTTCATTTAAGGAATTTGATTCCCATGAGAAATGAGGAAGGCATCTATCAAAAAGCAATACGTAAAAAACTAACTGTTTTTACATGACAGCAGAACAGTTCATTAACGTGGCAACAATCAAACCCTTCGATTTATCTTTGGTGATGAGCATCAAGTCTTTGAGGAAGAAAGTCCTCTTGGCCACCACCCTAATATTTAGCTCCTATCACAGATTATATATCAGAATAAATGTTACTTTAGTCTGAATCTACCAGGATTATAAATAATTGTAGGCTGATGTGTATCAGAGGGCCGTCATAAACGTAAGGTTTCTCTAGATTAGGAAACATCTTTCATACAATCTTGCAAAAAGCAAAAGATGATGCAATGTCGACCTCTAGTGGTTCTGTTTGTTTAATGCATTTCTGTCGATGTGCTGTTCAGATTAGATTAGATCAGGTTTATTTTTATTATATGTGCCATTCAGTGAAATACACATAGTTGCTCTCAGCATTGTCAGCACACATAGGAACACGATTACACACAAATTATCACCCAAGAGCAAAGGAAGGTGACCATCCAATAAGTTAAGTAACATAAAATGTATCAAGAGAGCAAAAAGGTAAGGACAACATTGAGATTGAACAAAATAAGCATCCCTCTTAAATGGAATGGCACAGTTTAAATGAAAATTGTATAATTATATTAGGCACAGAGTCAGCCACAGTCTAAACAAAAAGTGTTTATTATGGCCTTTTGTCTATAGAAATAATGAATCCCTAAAGCAAATAAAATATGATTCATAAATACAGAACAGTGAGTGAAGTTTTAAGTTTAAATTAAATTAAATTAAATTAAATTAAATTACATTTTTCATCTGAAATATAAGCACTCCGGCTGGTGGGAGGGGGCTGATGATTTTCACCTAGAAACAGAAGACCTCTGGTCAGGGGGGACAAGAGGCTGTCCAGCATTTGGTGCTGGGTAAAAGCCACAGGTCTACTTAAAGCCTCTGACTTCTATCTAGACAGAGGTACATTTGAAAAGGAGAATTCTCTCTCATTACACCCGAATGGCCAATAAGTGTGAAACCTTTCATTTGGTTGGTCGACCTCGCAGAGGACCTTTAAAAACGAATAAAAAAAGAGAGTCTAAAAGCAGAGAAGTCCGTATAATGGGTCAAAGGCAAAGCTTCCAGGGCAACATTTCCCTCAGGGTGGAAAGTTTGATTTCATGATGAAAAGTATGAGCCTAAAGCATGACATGCAGGGTCCGAAATTAACACTCGCCAGTCGCCAAATGCGAGTAAATTTCCCGTTTGGCGAGTGAATTGCAGAGGGCTAGCTGCCACATGGCGAGTTTGTAAATTAAAAATAACATAAAAATAACAAAACCCATCTGTGCTGCGGATGACCTGTTCACAGCTGTCCATCCAGAGCTCAGTCTGAACTCCTCCTTCTGCGGAGCAGGAGGCATGGGGGGAGAGTGGCTCCCAGATGAATCCTTTATTCAGAACCAGTCATGGCTTCACGCTGGATCAGAAAACAGTTCTGCTAACCAGATACAGTCTAAAACGCCAATTAGTCTGTTTATAAGTTTCGTTCTTATTTATTCTGCATTTTTCAACTACGTGCGCTGTGTCTCTGTGCTTCACCGCTCTTACTGCCCCCCCCTCTCGGAGCCAGGTGCTTTTATCAGCGGCCAGCCTTCAAAACTTGAATCATTACGTTTAATGTCCTTCCACTCGTACCAAAATGCCCCACATGAAATGAATAGTAGAGTCAGTAGCTGTGTTTCATGCTATTTTGTTTTTAACGACACAGAACCAGCAGTTCCTCGGTGGTGCGGTGCCTTGCACTTGAATTCAAGTGCGCAAAATTACGTTTGATGTAATGTAGGTGCGCACTTTTAAGGGTCATTTTAAGGAACTTGTAAGATCAGGGGCTTTAGCTTAGACCCATTTTTCCTTCTCTCCTCCCTAAAGGAGCCCTACAGTCTTCATTAATGCATTTTCCCCACCGTTTATCCCTCGCATGCAGCGTACCAATGAGGGTAAAATCCAGCAGCTGGATCAGCGTAAAGACGCAGCGTGAACCCCTGCGTGCTGTAAGTGTTGCAGCTGAGGGAAAAATGTTGGACCGCTTGATGAAACTCTGCCTCGTTCACAAATGAGACCAACATGGATAGAATAATGATAATCTGTAGTGTTTTTATTGCCTGGATGTGAATCTGATAATTCATATTGTGCCTTTTATAATAAACTTGATAATTTCCTATCAAAGGTAGGAAACAAAGATTTCTCTTCCAGGGTCCAGTCAGCCACGCCCCCCAAAAATTAACATAATCTCACTCTTAATTTTTGGTAAAATTGAGAGGTCTGGTGAGGGTTGATATTTTGGCCGGTAAAAAATATGCCTGGCGGGTTGATTTTTACATCTACCGGCCAACTTGGACGGTGAATCAGGAAGTTAATTTCAACTTTGTAGTCCAACTGTTTTTAATATTTGCTTTTAGTTTCTCTTTTCCCATGTTTTATTTTGTTTCTACATTTTATTCCAACTTGCTTTTATTCTGTTTTATTTTCCTAAACAGTCATGTGAAGCACTTTGTGTTGTCTTTGTACTGAAATATGCAGTAGAAATAAATTTGCCTAGCCTTACAGTGACCGTTTCAAAGCAAACTTCACTGTTATTGTTAGAGGGGTGGATGGAAGCAGAGTCAGGCATGATAAAGCATGAATAAAACTGGGCTGAGCACACCAGGCTGTGTGCTCATGGTGTTGGCAGTGTGCTCGCGTTCTGGGAAAGCTATAACAACCCCCCCCCTCCATACTACCACCATGGGTCCGTAAACAAGACCCCAATCCCTGGATTACCCCTTTGGCCCACTGCCTCCTGAGGGATGTGTTAAATGCAGAAGACAAATTTAGTCGGAATGTACAATTACAATAAAAAAAGATTTCTTCTGCTGGGGTTCAGGAATCAAGAAGCATTATTGTCGTTGTGTGTTACCATAATTACATTTTGATTACGTTTCAATTAGCCAGTATTACATCATCACATGAGTGATGATGTAATACAGTATTACATCATCACATGAAAAATGGAAAGATCATTACATGATCTTTCCATTTTTTAAGATGTTGATTTTACTGGCCAACAACAACACTCCCAGAGGGCGTAAGTGTGTAAATACTCCTTAGCAGCTAACTGACTCAGTTTCAAATAAAAAAGATACGAGTCTGGGCAATAAATCTTGTTTCAGAATTAAGCAATTTTCATGGATGTCTAAACAAACAGTCCCTGAGAGGTTGAAGTGTGTGAATACTCTTTAGCTAGTGAGAGACAGTATAAAAGATTTTCATCAGATCAGAGACCTGTGGAATCAGTAGTGTGTTTCTAACACAGCAGTCCAGATTATGGACTGCTCTGATGATTTACTGATTTTTAGCAGGGGACAACAGCCCTTACAGCTTTAAAAAATTAGATGTTTTTAAGTCTGTAAGTGTTTAATTTAATTTTCCTGAATCGTTTACCTGATGGAAGTGGAACAAACAGTGCATTGTCTGGGTGGATCAGATCCATGTGGCAACATGTCTGACCCTTCGCTGGACTCAAGCAACATAGACCGTGTCTAGGTCCTGCATCCCACAATCCCCTGTTCTGTCCTCACCACCTGTGTTAAATGCTTCCTCTCCTGCACTGGGTAGCTCCCATACCACACTGTCATACTAAGACAAAACATGCTTTCTATTGTAGCTCTGTAAAGGTTTTTTAACAGCTTGGTGGAAAGTTCAGTAGAGCCGTTGTTGGGCCTTCTTCACCAGGTGGTAGGTGTTAATGACCCAGGATGTCCACACGCTCCACCTCCTTCCCCTGTATGCAGAGAGGAGGTGTTCAGTGCAGTTGAGTCCAACTGTTGTTGTCTGATGCCCCACTCTGACATTTTGAAGTCTGTTTGTGAGGAAGCAGTGTATCCAGGACCAGAGTCATGTGTCCAGGCCTAGATGGCTGAGCTTTGTTGTCAGTTCACTGGGTAAGATTGCATTGAATGCTGACAGAAAGTCTACAAGTAGCATAATCAGAGACTGTCCTACCCTGAGATCGGTGTCTGAGACTGCCACCTGAGCCCTTCGTTTTTTGTTTTTGGGGCAGGGGTGGATCCTTGCCCTCTTTCCGTGACTCCCCTCCATCCACAGTGTCTGGTTTGCTTTGTGTTGGATTTTTGGTAGTCTGGATTCAGCCCCATCAGCTCAGACCAGTTCCACCTGCAGCTACTAATTAGTTCCAACTCTGCCCACCTGTTGCCCTGCCTTCATATACCTGCCTCACCTTTATACTAACTGCCAGATCGTCATGAACCCATTGCTAACACACAATTTACGTTCTGGAATTGCCATCAAGGGGTTCAGTTCGGCACCAAGAGCAGTAACTGGAACACCCCTGAGGTCTCCTTGGGAGCATCGTTCATGGGTTCCAGACTGATGAATTGCCCTCTCGGTACCAGAAGGACAAGGCACCCAGTGTTAAGGCTGAGGGGAGTAGAGCCAATTAGTCCAACATTTCCAAAAGACAGATATGGGGCTGCTGCTCCTCCGCCTTCCTACTTTCAAGTCAGTGCATCAGCTGGGGGGGGGGGGGTGTTTGCTTGAGGGTGTGATCTGATTGGAGAATATCAATTATGTGGAAATGTAACCTGTTTTCTGATCTGACCATTTTTGAGCAGATTAACAAAGCTGAGCAAGTGCTTTGGTATTCAATTTAGACATTAGCACGGCCTCATCAGTGTACAACAGACCACATAACCTCAAAATTTTTTATTTATTGTTATGGTCCCTTTAAGAGAATAGGTTAGAAATATCCTTATTGTGGTCGTAAAATTATGACAATAGCAAAAACAAGCAGAACAATGACATCAGACTTACACAGATTATTCAATATGGAAAATCCACAGAAGAGAACAAGAACCAAACTCTCCTGTAGATGGACAGTTCTGATATAGTAGTGGAACAAGCTCTTAAAGTTATTTTCGCTTTGCAGTGGAGTTCTACTTTGTTGTTCCCATCATCTTTAAACTGCAGCCAGATGCTTTGTTTTCATGCCTTCGTTATAGTTGGACTATAGAACAATGACCCACCCATGGGTGTACAAGAGCACTCTTCACTCAGTATGTTGACTGACTGTTGGACAATCTAGAAACCATGTATTTTCAATTGACGTCTGCATTGTTGATGGCTTTGCAGCAATTCCTCATACCCAGCATGCATGTAGCAACAGTGGAGAAGAAAACACCCATTTAACAGGAAGAGACGTCCATCAGAACCAGGCTCAGTGTGAATGGCCTCTGC
The DNA here is from genome assembly GCF_011125445.2 of Fundulus heteroclitus. Taxonomy (NCBI): domain Eukaryota; kingdom Metazoa; phylum Chordata; class Actinopteri; order Cyprinodontiformes; family Fundulidae; genus Fundulus; species Fundulus heteroclitus. Next base: position 41,210,251 of record NC_046361.1, on the reverse strand, counting down.
GATAATCCTGCCTGGGGATCCTGCACTCTGTGAAGGTTCTACACTTTACAATCACTTTTCCTCCCTCAGCGACACACCCACTGAGAAGCCGACTCTGGTAATTGGCAGCTCCATAGTCAGAAACGTGGCCCTAGAGAAACCAGGGACCATAGCCAAATGCCTGCCAGGGGCCAGAATGGGCGATATCGAATCCTACCTGAAACTGCTGGCTAAGGATAAGCATAAATACAGTAAAATTGTTATTTACACTGCCGGTAACGGCAGCCGGAAACAGTTCAAACACCGATCAGGTTCAAAATATTCCTCTAATGCCACCTCACTTACTAAGGACAGGGTAATCATGTTTGAGAGGATGCCAATTATTTTATTTTTTATGGAATCAATTTTATTTATGAAGAATCCCATAAATTCATTACTGCTAAGGGAATGGATGGATCGATGGAGCTGTGACTCTGAGTAAGTATGGCAACTGTACTGAAGAGAAATCTAGGATTATATTCATTCTCCTCTATTAATGATGAAAAGATGCTGCTCTAACCCTAAACCTAACCCTCTCAGGTGTCTGGCATCTTGGCCCTGTCTTGGGGCGGGGCTCCCCTGGGTCTTGGGGTCTCTGGGCCCATGACTGGATCTGCTTTGGCGTAGCGAAGACCCCGCTGGCTTGTCCCTGTGGCCCCTGGGGGCTTCGATATTGTGGCTGTTGAAGGGTATCCTGGGGCTCATCTGTCCTCTTCCCTCAGATGGGGGAGGCCACGGTCCCTGTGTTGGCCCCTTTGGAACATATATGCTCAGGGGGTCCATTCCGGCATCTGGGGTTCTGGCTCCTCTGGCATCAGCCCCAGTGCTCAGGGAGGGGGTGGGGGGTCTTTGACTCCTCACAACCACTATTGAGCATTTTTCTTATGTATAAAACTTACATTCATTTACCTGTAATACTTTAGTGGTTGGTTCTGCTGTTCATTTATATCTCTCTTTGCAGGTGTAGAAGCAGACCCAGACAACGTTATATTGCTCCCTCCCTTTCCTCTCCTTTTTCTCTTTAACCTTTTCTCCCTTTTAACATTTTGTCTCGCCTGTTTCTGTCCTTTTCTCCCTCCTCTACCTTCTTGTTTCAGTGTTCATTGAACATTGAATAGTCCCAGATTAAAATCTAATAAAGCTTCTTGCATAGATAAATCAAAAGGAGCTCTATGGTGAAGGCGTTAAGGCTTCGCTTGTGAAAATAAAACCTGTTGGGCTCTTTTTGGTATTAAGACAACAATTCTTAATGCTACAGTGCCAGACAGGACACAAAAGGTAGAAAGAAAGAAAGAAAGAAAGAAAGAAAGAAAGAAAGAAAGAAAGAAAGAAAGAAAGAAAGAAAGAAATTGACCAGGAGAAGAGAGTGAGGTAAGAGGTGCTGCTGCAGCCAAAATTTCTAGACATCTGTTAGTATTGACAGAGTAGCAGAAAAACAGCTGATCACACTGAGCAAGACCCCCTCAACAGCATTGTGCCCCAACAAAAATCTCTTCTGACAGCCTTAACATAATCTCACTCTGAACTTTTAATAGAACTTGAGAGCTCTGATGCAAAATGTATAAAATGTTCTATTATTGCTAAAGTAGAGGAGTAAACTAACAACTGACAGAGAGAGCAGGAGAGAGGGGGAGGATTAGACAGAGACAAAGTAAGTGCTAGAGAGACAGAACATTTGGCGCTAGGAACTACTACTATTCCAGTATTGGTATCCAGTAGACTGTGAAACACAAAGAGTTCCTATATGTAAAGTGCAGCAACAAAAAATAGGTGTTTTAATTTGCCTCAGTGTTAGAAATGGTAACTAGCCTGTACTTGTATAGCTCCTTATCAAGTCCAGATGACCCCAAAGTACTATACACCACATTCAGTCGTTCACATGCTGCTGGTGAGCTACATTTATAGCCACGTCTGCCCTGGGAAAAACTGACAGAAGAGAGGCTGCCATACATCAATGCACTGGGCTCTTTACTGCCAGCGGCCAAAGTGGTGAAGTGTCTTGCTGAAGGACACAACGACTGAGACGGTCAGAGCATGTGGTCCAACTAGAACCCTGCCAGTTACAGACTCCCTAACCCTGCTCCACTTTCATCCAGAATCAGAGAGATGTCCTAATAAAGAGAACAGAGCCCTGAAGTTCAAAAAGTTCAGAGTGAAATGCTGTCTACTTTTAAGACTAGGCTTAAAACCTTCATTTGTGACAAAGCTTCTAGTCAGAGTGGCTCATGTTACCCTGAGCTACCTCTATAGTTATGCTGCTATAGGCTTAGGCTGCTGGAGGACATCAGGGTCTATTTCTCTCTCTCTGCTGAGTTCTCCTGCTGCTCTCCAATCTGCATTGTTTGTTGTTATTTAAACTTTTAACTTTTTGTTCTCTGTCATTTTTCTCTTGATAGAAGGTACACCTGGTCTGGGGTTCTGTTAGCTGTGGCATCATCAGGGGAGGCAGATCATCCTCTATTACCATCTAACATAGAAAGTACTCCTGGGTCAATGTGAGCTTCTGTGCTTTCTGTGTCTCTGCTCTGTCTTCTCTAAGCCCCAGTGGGTGGAGGCAGATGAGCGTTCACACTGAGCCTGGTTCTGGTTCTGCTGGAGGTTCTCCTCCCTGTTAAAGGGGAGTTTTCCTCTCCACTGTCGCTTCATGCATGCTCAGTATGAGGGATTGCTGCAAAGCCATCAACAATGCAGACGACTGTCCACTGTGGCTCTACGCTCTTTCAGGAGGAGTGAATGCTGCTTGGAGAGACTTGATGCAACCTGCTGGGTTTCCTTAGAGAGGAAACTTTCTCACCAACCTGGAGGATCTGATGGAGGCTGACTTTGGAAAGTTAACATGTATTGTGAATTGGCACTGTATGAACAAATTTGTTATAGTTCCTGCCTGTTCTAGATGTACCAGTTCTCTGTGGAGTGAAACATAGACAGACCATTCCCTGGTCTACATGTTAGCATAGCTGAACCCAAAGAATGTGAATTTGTGGCCTGTGCTGACCAGAGGAAACGGTATAGCCTACAGGTTTGCTCCACAGCTCCAGTGTTTCAGTGTAGCACCTAGTAGGTGCTGTGCACTTAGATCTGTTGGAAATAGATCAACACGTGGAGACAGACAGCTGACTAAATGTATGTAAATAATGTGTTTGTGTTGGAGATAATTAACAAGTAACTGTCAACATAATGTTCATGTTGTCAAATTTACCTGCTGATATGTCTGTATGTATTAGATTTGTTTAACTACACACCCAGCATACCATTTTTATGTTTGTATATCACTTGAACGCAGCCTTGTCTCTCCTGACTAGGATTTCAATCTGAAAAACTCACACAGAAAGAAAAGAGAATTAGAAGAATTTTATTGATACAATATTTTAAGACTTAGGCGCTTAGACCTCGGCAGGAATCTGAATATTGTATATCTGGATATCTGGAGCATGTAACAAAAGTAATTTCCCTCTGGGATTATTAAACTATGTCTGATTCTGATTCTGATTAACGGAAAAACAAAGGAAAAACTCCCCTTTGGGAAGAAACCTCTGGCAGAACCAGGCTCAACATGCCGGTCTTCTGCTGGACTGTTTGAGATGTGACAGGGAATCCACAAGAGTCCAGGAGGAATTACACTCTGATAGGGACGAGGTTGTAGGAGGACCGTAGGAACCCAGGTTGAGCTGCTACGATGGTGGAGAAGGGGATGGAGGTGGGTTGAATCAGGGCCATCTGAGTTCAATTCAGACATTGCGCAGCCACTGTTTGCGCTTTGCCGGGTAGTAGGCTGAGACGTGGATTTGAAGTTCTTTTAAGATGAACCCAGGATGCTGATTGGCTTTGTGGAGGAGCAGTTCAAAGCTGATTGGCTTGCATCAGAGGCGGATGAGTCTCTGATTGGATGGAGGTAGGCAATAGAGTTTCTTCAATTGAACTTCTGCTTTAAGCTCCATTATACATGTTATATAAGTTCATGAAAGTTGCACTATTTTGGCATTTGAGAGTCAAAACTCAGGGTTTAAAAGAGATTATTCAATTATTAATGTAATTTTACTGTCTTACTGTTGCATTACTATTATACATGCTATAATTTCACGAATGTTGCACTATTTTGGCCTTTGAGAGCCACAAGTTTATTCAACTATTGTCACCCATTCCAGGTAGGCAATAAAAAGTTCTACTATCCTAAATAGTATGCAGTTCTTCATATAGACACACACACATCAATTTCAAACAAATGGTATCAGTATGGTATCGGTATTGGCCAATACTGCACAGCCAGGTATCGGGTATCGGTATCGGTATTGGGGCCAAAAAATGGCCAACACCAGGTGGTTTGTTTTTATAATTCATCAGAAGTAATTCCACTTTAGAAACACTTACACTCTTAAATTTAAAGCTACAGGTTTTACCTTCCATGATCTTATTTATTAGTGTATTTGATAAATCTGTCTTGTATAGCTGTGTAGTATCTTTAAGTTTATTTATTTTATTTATGAAATAACCATTAAGATGATTCGCTATATCACTTGGTCTAGTAAAATATTCACCTTTGTGTTCTAAATAAGCTGGAGTTGATTTATTATTTCTTCCTAATATATTATTCTGTGTCATGCAGCCTGAAGGCTGCATTCTGAACACTTCCTCAGTCTCCTGAACACCATGCCTGTCTCGTTCATGCTCTTCTCCTGGTTCTGTTCCTGTCTGCTCCGGTCTGTTCTTGCCTGCCAGTTTCCTGTACCCCTGCAACCTCCGTCTGGTAAATTACTTTGGCTTCATCATCCACTACCTGCTGTCTCAATAAACTTTGGAAATCAGCTCTGTGTGTGTGTGTGCTGTGTCCGGGTTCATCCAAGACAAAATCATGACATTCTGTGTATTCCATAATTGTTTACTATCATGTATTATTTCTATAATTTTCTTAGTTTAGTACAATTTCATTTTCCTCTTATTTCCCTTGGTTACAAAATTGTAAAAGTTTACAATATACTTGTCAGTCCAATTTAAATTTAAATATAATTGCTGCTTGTTTAGTTAGATCTCTCCCTTTCATAAGATCTTTTAATTCCTGATCCAACAACAGGTTGTTAACATCTTAAACAGTAAAGATTTTTATTGGTGCATGATTTTCTACTTCCAAAAAAGTTAAAAAACAAAACAACTAGATTTATTTCGAAGTTTGAAGACGTTTCGCTTCCCATCCAGGAAGGTTTCTCAATTCCAAATGTCTGGAGTAGTGTGGAGGATCAAGCTTTATACTACTGCCCAACAAAGGCCCTGTCATAGCTTAGATAACATGCAAATTGAATCTAAACAGGTCCACCGCCTTAGTAATGGGGAGTCGTTAGGGTCTTTATTGGCCTGGCTTACCAGAGCGATGTTTGATCACCCGTATGGATGTGAGGATTGTGGTGGAGAGGAGGAGGACTTCGGTTCCAACTCTCAAAAACGTACAACGCCAGCTATAGGGTTGATTCCTACCAATTATCACCACAACCCTCACCTACATACAGGTGCTCTGGTAAGCCAGGCCAATAGCAACCTAACGACTCCCACGATTAATCATTGACCGCGTATAAGAGCTTTGGATGCCAGGCCCCCTACTTCCTTTAACACTGATACTTTAAAAAATAGACTAGAAATAAAGTTACAGCTTCATTCTAAAGCTACCTTACATTTTAACGTGACAAGCTTGCCGGCAGAATTTTGAGACCACACATCACATTGGTACAATGGTTAAAATGTCCTTGTTCGTTATATGAGGCCAATTCTTCATTTCATCCTCTCAGTCATGAATAGTTTGGGGTGTGGCACTGACCTGCCGCTTCGATCGCTCAGCAATTTTTGGAAATCTTGCTGCGACAGTTTATAATTTCAGTCAAGCTAATGTTATTTGGCCTAGGGAAGCGCTGAATCGGAAGTGGCGCACAAAAAAAATGAAGTTGGACCCATAGTTACTTCCGCGTTTGAAAATCAGGTGGACAGCTTTAAAGCGAAACAATTGCTCTTTTAAGTCCGACATCCTCCAGAACTTCAGCTATCCTCTCACCTGCATTGGTGTGACTGTGAGGGGGGAGGAAGGCAGGACCGAAGGTGTGGATGGGTCGGGGTTGATGAAAGTGGCGGTGGGGGGGATGGTAGGTCTCTGGGTGGCTGGTGGTTGGAGACGTGTGGACGGTTGACGGCAGGGAGGGGGCCAGAGTGGGGGGAGTCAAAACAGGTGAAGAATGTGTTCAGTTCATCTGCAAACTTGGTGTCACCGTCTGCAGCCCTGCTGGTCCTCTGCCCAAAGCTGGACATGTTCTTCAGACCTCTCCTTACATCTCTGACGTTGTTCTGTGCCAGCTGCTCCTCCATCTTCTTGCCATAATTCTTCTTTGATGCCCTGATCTTCCATTGAAGCTCTTTTTGGACTCTACGGTGCTCCTCTCTGTCTCCTGAGAGGAAAGCCCTCTTCTTCTGGTTCAGGAGGACTATATATATATATATATATATATATATATATATATATATATATATATATATATATATACTCTAATATTAAATACTTTTCACACAAATATTTTTCTGAAAAATTACTTCTGCCTGTATTTTAATGGTCAGAGTATCAGTTTTGTCCTGGGCCTGGGACAAACGGGACAATTGACCCGTCTGCCCCCCTCCCCTTGTCAGCGGGCGTGGTTGGAGATAATTAGCAAGTAATTGTCAACATAACATTCATGTTGTCTGATTCACCTGCTGATATGTCTGTATGTATTAGATTTATTTAACTACACACCCAGCTTACAGACAACATCAGCTTTTCCAAGACAAACATCAGGCCTCGCCTCCAAGCTGTGTGGGCTCCTGGGTTCTACAGAATACCAGCTGAATAAAACATTACAGGACTTTTATTCTGCACATTAAAATTGTCTTTTACACGAGAAAACAGGAATATATATTATAGCAGGAAACATGTTTCATTATTTGTTTCCCTTTTGATACAATTGGAGATCCTGACTTATTATACTTAGTGAAAAAAAAATAATTACTGTATTAATCTCAATGCACAGTCAGGGTCCACAGGACAATCTACAGTAGAGCCAAAAAAGGAGAGGAGAGGAGAACAAAAAACAGCTACTGGCTGATGCCAACCAAAGACAAAAAGATCAGACGTACAAACCTGTGCAGCTCTGAACTGAATCCAAACCCAGATCCTAAAGTGCTGAACTAATAAATACCTGTTTTGAATCAGATCTGTCAGTAGCCGCCTCCTCCATATGGATGATATCAAGCTGTGTGGCAAGAATTAGCTGAACATTAATGTACTGATCCTTACTGAAGCTGTCTGAACTGTATCCAAGAAAGGGAAGGAGATCCTAACTAAACAGACAGAGTAATCAGGAGGCCACATTGAAGATGTTCAAGACAGTGAGCTTACCTGGTGTCCCACAAGCTCATGAAAACCCCAGGTTGGCCACAGCAGGAGATGAAAGCTACTGATAATAGGACAGAAAACTCATCTCAATGTGTTTAATCCCAGATCCAGAACCCTGAGACTGCCGTCTTAGCAGAAGGAAGGTACTGAGACACTCACCATGGTCATCAAACATACTTAGCTCAAGAGTGGTGGAGTCCGGATTTAGCAAAACTGTACATAGAGCAGGTAGTGAGAACAATGTTCAGGAGCACATGTGGAGAGTATTGGCTTTACGGCACACAGTCCAAGCAAGAGGAAATGTCTTGGGTGAATTGGACTGAAAAACAAGTGATTGCTAACCAACTAAACATTGTAGTGGTAGAGGATGTAGTCAATAGAGTAGCAGAGAAAGCAAAAAGCCATCCAAAGAGATGGCCAGATTAGGAAGAAGGACAATAAGAAGTTGGGGACAGCCAAGGACCTAAAGAGAAATACAGAACCTGAGGAGAGTCAATGCCTCAGTGCTGACCTGACCACTGCAACACTGTGTGGGTTGAGGCAGACACTGTGTAGAATCCTCATTTTCTCTGGATTCTGTTAGCAACAGAACATGACGTTGATGGGAAAATGCTAATTTATGATTGAATAGCTTGTAGAACCAGTAAGAACTCTCAGTAGTTATAGTCTACCTGCTGTTATCAGCATCATCATTATGGAAACATTTTGGGTCGCTGTTCTTTCCAACGTTGCCTTCACTTATTGAGTTTTACAGACATTCATTTCTGCACAGCTTTCATAAGGTCTCACCACATCATTTTCTTCTAGCTGAGGTCTGGGCTTTAACTGGGCCACTGCAGCACCTTAATTATACAGTTTTTAATCCATTCTGCTGTAGATTAGCTGCTGTGTTTGAATCGCTGTGTTCCTTGTGACCCAGTTTGGACCAAACTTCAGCTGCTGGACTCTCTTAGGACTCTACAACTCTTTGGTATGGAGAGGAGCTCATGGTCCTCCATATGACCGCACCCAGGTCCTGTGGCTAAAAACACGTTTAAAGGCTCTTTCTCATGACTCCAGGTTTGACGGTTGGTGGGGGCCAGAGGTGTTTGTCTTTCCACCTAAACCAAACTTCTGACTGCAAACAGCAAACGTATCAACAGTGTGGCTAATAAATTTACACAGCTAGTGCCTTTTTCATCCGCCTGTCATTCACTGGTCAGGTGTGACAATATTTGATGATGTGTTCAGAGATGAAACACAAACAAACTGAAGGTATATAAAGTCTGTGTTTCCATCTCTAAGACATCCTGTGACCAGAAACTGCTCCTGGAACAGACTCTTCGACTGATATTCGAAACAAGGTGAAGTTTCTAGGGTCTTGTTGTCCATTGTGGTGTTTCATCTGGTCTTGAGTCAGTTTATTTGCTGTATTTAGTCGGGACATCTCAGCAGCACCAATTATAGTTCTGTGATTAAACACTGACCTTCTCTAACGGCTCTTTCCACAGATGGCTTCAGGTCTTTTCTTCACTCTGCTGCTTGGTCTGAGCGTTGGACTCTGGGCTGGAGCTGATGTAAGTCTGCAAAAGGATGAGAAAAAGATTTCTAGTGTGTCTGTTGTGAAAATTGCTTTCTGAACATATTGGAGACCACCTGCAGAGAGACTGAGTGACTGATGGAGCTCAGATGGACTTATCTGAACCATCAGTGCTTCCAGATTCTAGAAATTCACTAGAAAAACTTTGTTGTTGGGAATTCTGCTCTTAAACTTTGTTTTTTGTCATTCACAGGCGGGATGCAGACTGAGAGGTGCGTGCTTCTTTTATTTTTGGAGTTTATAATACCTAAAGGACAGTGTTTGTACTGTGTGACATTCTTTAAAGAGACCAGAAACTTTTGAATAGCTCAACTTTAACAGGTCATCCATCATTACAGACCTAGAACTCATTCTAGTTCAGAATGACGTTAATTAATAAATTGTTATTCAATCAATATTGTAAAAATTAAAAAAGGAACATTGTTTAAATTGAATAGCATATTATTATGTACTAAAGGAATGGGTTTAAATGCTAATAAATAAATAAAAGCATAAAATAACCATGAAAGAGTGCAATAAAACTGTTATAATTTTTTTCTTTTCAGTAAAGTGAAACCAAACCACAACAAAAATGAAAAAAAAAAAACAATTCAAAGAAGGACAAATAAGTTAATAAATTCCTGGTGAACGTAGCTTTTAAGGAAAATATTTGACAATATCTAAATGAAGAAGATAGTCACCTTCCCACTTCCCATGTTTCCCAGCGGCTACCTGCGATGACTGCCCTCCTGGTTGGACTTGGTACGAAGGTCGCTGCTTCCTGTTTGTGAACGAGGAAAAGAACTGGGCTGATGCTGAGGTAGAGCAGCTGTGGTGGTCACAGCAGACCTGTTTCATTCAGATTTGCCCATTCCTATTTCTTTTTGTATTTTTATTCTTGTTTTTCTCTTTTTCTCTGATCCACTGTATATATGAAGATACACTGTATATAACTGATGCACCTTTCCTACTTCTTCTGATTATTGACTAATGAGCCGACGTGGCAAGTGAATTTCTCCAATTTGAGATCAATAAAGCCTACACTGTAAATTTACATTTCCTGAAGTGAGGAAACATGTTTCACCTTCAGCAGTGTTACAGAGTCTGAATTCAGTAAAACCTAAACAAAAGGAAATAATTTAAAAAGTACCTTTTTGACCATAACTCCTAAAAGCTGAACGTGAACTTGTCCAGCTGTCTCACTGCACTGCTGCATTGCCTCTTCTCAGAAACACTGCCTCTCACTGGAAGGACACCTGGCCTCCTTCCACAGTAAAAATGAGTATAACTTCATCAGAGACCTGATCTACAAAGCAACTGGAACACACAAAACAAGTTGGGCTGGCGGCCATGATGGACCGCAGGTAAGAACTTTAAATATCCGTCTCTGCTGGGCTGCAGAGAGTATTTTCAGAATTAAGAATAAACAACTAACCTAAGAAAAAAGAGATTTATTTCTATTTTTATGCATTATTTTGGTTTAGATTTAGTTTCAGTTTGGTTAAAAGTACCCATATAGTGTCATTTCACAACAAAGGTGAACTTATGGCACTTTACAAGACAGGCAGGACAAAAAGGACATAGGACAGTGTCCCCTTTGAGGCTGCATCACAAGACACACGTAAAAGTTCGTCTTGTGATGTAAGAGACTTCCTGGACCTGTTAATACTGACAATCTACAATGACCAACAGGGGGTTTGTAAAACCTAACAATTCATGTTTTCTACAGCTGCTGACAGAGTCTTTGGTTGGTGCTAAGCGCTCCGTTTGCACAGAAACTTGAATTAAATTATCCTTTCAGGACGGCTTCTGGATGTGGACTGATGGTTTGAAGTTTGTCTTTGATTCCTGGGGACCCAGACAGCCAAACAATAGTGGTGGAGATGAAAGATGCATGAACATCAACTTAAGAGGTACTCATTGCTGACAGCTGAAGATTTCACATTGTCAAACTTTTGTTTAATTTAAATATATGCTCTTTTAAGATCATTATGTCCTTCATAACACCTGCTGCTTTAATAACCTTCCGCAATAATTGTAATTATCAGTCATCTTTTAATATGATATATGAATGTTCAAGACAAAACAGTATTTTGTCATAGATTTGAAGTCAGAATTTGTCTGTTTTTTACAGGACAAGATTTTGTGAACGATGAGCACTGTACCTATAAGTTTCCGTTCACCTGCGCCAGAGTCGTCTAACTTTTCTCCTCTTGTGGTTAAAATCTGACATGACCATGTGACTTTCCTGCTGGTGATGTCACTTCCACCTGGATGTAAAGCCTCGATGACATCACTGGTGGAAGACAATATTAAGCTTCTGTCTCATCATTCAATTCAATCACTTCAATAAACCTTTTTCTTTCCCTGCAATCTGATTGTTTTATTTCATGGTTTGAATATTCTGTAGAGATTCAGTTTCAGCAGCCATTTATAAACTAAATCAGAACAGCTCTAAATTTATACTAATAAACATATCAGAAATCAGTGACAAATATATAATTTGTATAATACACAGTGTTGGGCACGTTACTTTGAAAAAGTAATTAGTTATAGTTACTAGTTACTTCTCCCAAAAAGTAACTGAGTTACTTCACCATAAAAGTAACTAGTTACCAGTAAAAGTAACTATTGCATTACTTTTTCATTTCTCTCCCGTCATGAAGCGTTTCGACACATTGCCAGATTGTATTGATACTGTGTCACTGAACACTGACACCTGCTGGACCTTAAAAATCCCTACAGGCAACCTAGTTGACAGAGTTAACTGACACTGATTTGATGACCTAGTATACACAATACTTACAATTTAAGTCTGTTGGGATTAATGTTTATACTTCATTAACCGATTTATCATGTTATGATGTAGTAATGTAAGCTTCTGATATAATCATATTACTCACATGATAGCTTAATCATGTCTGTGCGAAGAAACAGAAGAGAATCTGTTTCTTCCCATCCTGAAACAAGAAGACTCAGCTACAAGATTATGTGCTGACTGGACGTGATTGCTCAGCTGTGTATCTTTGTTGACAACTAAGGCTGTAAACTCTTCACCCTTCAGTACAGCCTCAGTCATGTAACTAGGGAAACGCCCCAAACTTAATAAAATCAAGGAGAACGCTAAGACCGGCAGAGTGGGTTGGAGATTGTAACTGTGCGGTCTCTTCCCACTGTCCTCGAGAATGAAACCAAACTAATTGCAGGTCTGCTGGTGGTTCCTAGAGTCTCTAAAAGTAGAATGGGAGGCAGATCCTTTAGCTATCAGGCTCCTCTCCTGTGGAACCAACTCCCAGTTTTGGTCCGTGAGGCAGACACCCCGTCTACTTTTAAGACTAATCTTAAAACTTTCCTTTGTGACAAAGCTTCTACTCAGAGTGGCTCATACCCTGATCTACCTCTATAGTTGTGCTGCTGATAGGCTTAGGCTGCTGGAGGACATCAGGGCCTATTTTTCTCACTCTACTGAGTACTACTGTTCTCCAGTCTACTGTTCTCCAGTTTTGCATTGTATTACATTGAAATGACTGTCGTCATTTCAGCTTTTAACTTTTTGCTCTCTCTGTATTTCTTCGTAGTAGGTACACCTGGTCTGGCGTTCTGTTAACTGTGACATCATCCAGAGAAGACGGCTCACCCGCTACTACCATCTAATGTAGAACAGATTACTAGATCAATGTGTGCTTCTGTGCTTTTTTGTCTCTCTTGTTGTGTCTCTGCTCTGTCTTCTGTAACCCCAGTCGATTGAGGCAGATGACCGTTCATACTGAGCCCGGTTCTGGTTCTGCTGGAGGTTTTTCCCTACCGTTAATGGGGAGTTTATAATACAGTTTTTATTTCCACTGTCGCTTCATGCTTGCTCAGTATGAGGGATTGCTGCAAAGCCATGGACAATGCAGACGACTCTTCCTGTAGCTCTACGGTTCCCCAGGAGTGAACGCTGCTTGTCGGGACTTTGAAGCAATCAACTGGTTCCCTTATATAGGAAATTTTTGACCAATCTGTATAATCTGATTGATTTTGACTTTGTAAAGTGCCTCGAGATGACATGTTTCATGAATTGGCGCTATATAAATAAAATGTAATTGAATTGAATTGAAATGAAATGAAAATTGAAAGTCTCTGTGCCTTTCTTTCCCTGTTTGTATGATGTTCTAGGTGCTTAGACCTGATATTAACTTGTTCCTTTGAGCCGGAGACCAACATACCTGAAGATACTGGTGGACGCGGGTGAAATCCAGAAAGACTGTGGCCACAGCAGGACTGAAGAGTCCTTCAGACCCTTTTAACGGGACTGGGTTTCATCCCGTCCCCTAGGATTCTGAAGGTTGACGGTGATCCATGGGATTAAGGCACAAAGGAGGACGGCGGAGTCCTGTACATTTCGTAAGTAGGTTTTTCATTGAAACAAAAACCTGATTGAAAAAGGAAACAAAATAGAGTAAAACAAAATAAAGCTAGGTTTTAATTGAAACAAAAACCTGAGTGAAAAAGACAAAATAGAGTAAAATAAGTTCCTACCAGGGGACCAGGCCCCCGAAACTGTCTGTGGTAAAAGTAGGATATTTTACGTCTATAAAAGAAAAAGACCTGAGGAATTCTAGACCCTGTGCAGGCAAAATAATATAGAGCTAAATTACTCCTACTAGGGGAGCAGGCCCCCGAAACTGTCTGTAGTAAACGTAGGATATTTTTCGTCTATAAAAGAAGTGGAAGTAGTTCAGGTAAATAGGCCTTAAAAGTGTGACTTAGAAGTGTGATTGGGAACAATATAACCACTAGGTTCTATTGCTCCATACTAAACCAGCAGGAAAAGTACAATACGACTTTTGTGGATGCAAAGGCAAGAATTTCTCACCTGAAAAGGTTGAAGCAGAAATTACCACAATAGTTTTTAGTATTGTCCTGCTGAAAAACAAACCCCAGTTTTTAGAAAACCCTAGGTGTTAACACACCTGACCAAATTGATTCAAAATAGAAAAAACTCGAGCAAAAGGATTAACCAGCAGTGACTGGAAATTTGTACAAAGTAAAGATCCTGGCAAAAATAAATAGAGTCATGTATTAATGTTTTGTATTTGGAGAGAACACAAACAGGACCCTTGTGTTTGTTTAGGATTTTGTCCTAATGTAACTGCCTTCAATGTAAGCAAAATGGATAACAAAATCTCTGAAGAAGGAACACTCACACGGGGACCCAAAACAGATTCAGAGATGAAACCCTTAATATTAAATAGCCCCCTCACTACCAATGAATGGTTTCAGGTCACAACAGGAGTCTCAGGACAAACAAATAACTGGCTGTTAATGGTAGAGTAAGCTGCTAACATGTCTGGACAAAGCTGCGTAGTGTGTATTGGTCCCAGGCCGCTACTCCAAGTTGTTCCAGCAGTAATTGATGCTGAATGTTTACTACAGAGAATGAACAAAACTGTTCCAACTACCAACTGTTCACGATGGACAAAATTTACCCTTTAGCTACAGCACAAGAACAAAAACCTTGATTCTTGAATCAGCATTATGCTGGTGGTGTACTATCAACAAGAATATGGAAATTACATTAATTACAACACAGCCTCAGACGGCAGTCTCACTGTCGCCCTCGAAGGCCTACGGACACTGAATGGTAAAATGAAGGAGCATTCCTGCGTGGACACGTCCATGTGGGTCCATGGTTGGATGTTTTTGGAAGATACCACACCCTTATTTCATCAGTGCTTGTGTCCACAGCTGTGTTTGCCGCCATCTTGACCCTTTGTGGCTGCTGCTGCATCCCATGTCTTCGAGGTTTAACGCAGCAGTTAATAACAACTGCAATAGCTCCTCCGCAGGAACGGTATCCTGTTTTGGCTCCCAGTGACGATGCAGATGACCAGGAAGAAGAAGAAAATTGTAACATAGAAACTTTATTTGTTAACCAGGTGTGAACTCACAACCCCTCCGAGTGTACGTGATAATGTTGCTGTTAGTCCATGATCTAGCAGCCGAAAATCGTCGATGAAGTGGCTGTTTAGTGAAAATTGTAATGGTATTTGTCATCTGACATTATACACCATAAACAGGGGGGAAATGTTGGGATTAATGTTTACACTTCATTAACCGATTTATCTTGTCATGATGTGGTAATGTAAGCTTCTGAAATAATCATATTACTCACATGATAGCTTAATCATGTCTGTGCGAAGAAACAGAAGACACTCTGTTTCTTCCCTTCCTGAAACAAGAAGACTCAGCTACAAGATTATGTGCTGACTGGACGTGATTGCTCAGCTGTGTATCTTTGTTGACAACTGAGGCTGTAACTATCTGTTCCCCCACCCTTCAGTACAGCCTCAGTACTGTAACTAGGGAAACGGCCCAAACTTAATAAAACCGAGGAAAACGCTGAGACCGGCAGAGTGGGTTAGAGATTGTAACTGTGCGGTCTTCTTCCTACTCTCCTCGAGAATGACACCAAACTAATTGTCTTTGTGCCTTTCTTTCCCTGTTTGTATGATGTTTTAGGTGCTTAGACCTGACAAAGTCATTGTATGTTGCACTGTATTATTTTATATTTCCATTTGAATTTAAAATATATTTGATTTTTATTTAGATACAGTCAATAAATAATGTGAACTTTTATCATAACGTAATAACAGTAAACATGTTGTTAATGAGGATGCTTGTGGACTGGCATTTTTATTTATTTTTTTACAAACTTTTTACTGCCATGTCCTTTCAATGCACCCCCAACACACACACACACACACACACACACACACACACACACACACACACACACACACACACACACACACACACACACACACACACACACACACACACACACACATATACCCCCCTTTTGTGTTGAACTGAAGTGTGGGAAAACAGCTTTAATTCTCCATCACATAACTTTCATATCGCGCATGCATTGACTTTTTCAACAATTTTCTCTTGCGGTTTTCAGCAGCAACGGCATTGTTTCTTCTGGTTCAATATTGTCCATACTTATGGTTCAATATTGTCCATATGCCTTCTTAAAGATTTCTAATTCTACTCGAAGGACATGCGCACTTTCAAGCTTATTTCCCGTCATTGCCATGGTGAATCACGTAATTTGCATTCCAGTGATCGGGCTTTTCTTCATGCTCGTGCTCAAGTTCAATGGTTGATCGGGCGCTGTGTTTAATTACCTGACTGATATCATCTGTTCTGTTCTCAGTATAGATCAGCCGTTTTTTCTGAAACGACGCTCAGAACAAAGACGCACAGTGCAACCTGCCCAACCATAAAGGCGTCTGCCCAACCTATCCGTGGACCTATCAGTGGTGCGCTCCGATCAGCATCTGGCGTTCACTGAGCCGGGCCGTGGTACACCATCACACCAGAGTTGCAAAATGGTTAAAAAATAGGTTTATTATTATTTTGTTTACAGTTCAGCTTGGATTTTATTTACTGTGCAGCATAGCTTTGCTGAGCGCCCTGACTCCAGATGCTGAGCGCGAATGCACAGGCGCGCAGTTTAGAGGGAACAGAAACAGTTTGGCGCGTCAGTCAGTTTGAAACAGTTCCTGTATCGGTCACATGAATTAACACAGGTTTTGCTCTATGAGCTCGACGCATGCGCCGACGCATCGGTGTTGCCGGACCCATCACTACTGAGAGGATATCTCATCTTCCCTTCTCTCATGACAACATGCGCATACCGTGAAGTGAAAAAAAAACTTAATTGTGTGACTTGAGTAACGTGCAGTATTGGGGTGTCGGCAATGATAACGGCGTTATAGTGACAGTCAAAGTAATTAATTAGTTTACTCGTTACTGAAAAAAGTAACGGCATTATTCCCATCACTGATAATACAACAAACTATAATATTCAATTCCATTTTAGTTACATAGCACCAAATTCAAATACGTCATCTCAAGGCTCTTTCCAAAGTCAGACTCTATCAGATCCTCCAGGTTGGTCAGAAAGTTTCCTCTCTAAGGAAACCCAGCAGGTTGCATCAAGTCTCTCCAAGCAGCATTCACTCCTCCTGAAAGAGCGTAGAGCCACAGTGGACAGTCGTCTGCATTGTTGATGGCTTTGCAGCAATCCCTCATACTGAGCATGCATGAAGCGACAGTGAAGAGGAAAACTCCCCTTTAACAGGGAGGAGAACCTCCAGCAGAACCAGAACCAGGCTCAGTGTGAACGCTCATCTGCCTCCACCCACTGGGGCTTAGAGAAGACAGAGCAGAGACACAGAAAGCTCAGAAGCTCACATTGACCCAGGAGTACTTTCTATGTTAGAGAAGACAGAGCAGAGACACAGGAAGCTCAGAAGCTCACATTGACCCAGGAGTACTTTCTATGGTAGAGAAGACAGAGCAGAGACACAGAAAGCACAGAAGCTCACATTGACCCAGGAGTACTTTCTATGTTAGAGAAGACAGAGCAGAGACACAGAAAGCACAGAAGCTCACATTGACCCAGGACTACTTTCTATGTTAGAGAAGACAGAGCAGAGACACAGAAAGCACAGAAGTTACATTGATCCAGGAGTACTTTCTATGGTAGATGGTAATAGAGGATGATCTGCCTCCCCTGATGATGTCACAGGTAACAGAACGCCAGACCAGGTGTACCTTCTATGAAGAGAAAAATGACAGAGAACAAAAAGTTAAAAGCTGAAACAACAAACAATGCAGATTGGAGAGCAGTAGGAGAACTCAGCAGAGTGAGAGAAATAGACCCTGATGTCCTCCAGCAGCCTAAGCCTATAGCAGCATAACTATAGAGATAGCTCAGGGTAACATGAGCCACTCTAACTAGAAGCTTTGTCAAAAAGGAAAGTTTTAAGATTAGTCTTAAAAGTAGACGGGGTGTTTGCCTCACGGACCAAAACTGGGAGTTGGTTCCACAAGAGAGGAGCCTGATAGCTAAAGGATCTGCCTCCCATTCTACTTTTAGAGACTCTAGGAACCACCAGCAGACCTGCAGTCTGAGAGTGAAGTGCTCTGTTAGGAACATACGGGGTAATCAGAGCTCTGATATATGATGGAGCTTGATTATTAAGGGCTTTATAGGCTATCCTTGATCTGGGTTAAGAAATGCTATAGGGACCCAGTAATTCACCCAGATACACCAGTTTTAAAAGATTTATTTAAATAGCAGGTGTAGTTGGCGAGGAACCACTGAAAGGGAGAGGGACTGGTTAGACAGTTACACAGTGGAGATTGTGTAACACTGTATACAAGCCACTAACCTTTGTTGAATCCAGAGAGTCACTTATGATCAAATTGATGGTTCAAGGAGGATCTTAGTCCTTCACACTCAGAAGATGGGTTCCAATCATGACCTGCTGCTGGGCTGCATGGACCTGCCCGGGACTGTCACTGGACCTCCAGTGACAGTCCAGGGTCATGCACATGTACACAAAAGCTGGCAGAGGTAACAGAGAAGAAATTCAGCAGGCTTTGTCCAGGGTCTGGTCCAGTTCCACTGAGTGATCAGAGAGGGGGAGGCACAGGAGGGGAAGGCTGAGAAACAGAGTCAGGTAACTTGAACAGGTTGATGTCCAGAACCCGAAGACTAAAAGTAGAGTCCAACAGACGTGAGGCAAAATAAGTAAAAAACAAAGCAACTGGACTTGTTTTCCGTAGTAGAAGACGTTTCGCTTCCTCTCCAGGAAGCTTTCTCAATTCAAAAAGTCTGGAGTAATGTGGAGTAACCAGCTTTATACAAAGGCCTTGTTTGTTTCTTACTTTTTTTTTTGGAATGACCATGACTTGGATGACTGAGAATCTTCACCAGCAAATCTTGCGCCTACACTCTGGAGGAGTATAACTACAGTAACCGACAGGTGTGGCAGCACCTCTAATCAGAGCTGTCACTGGTGCAAAATATCAGGAGATCATTTCTAGAGTAGCTCTGCGAGCAAAATGTGACGTAAACAGCCAGCAACAGAGACGCAAAATCGAAGCAACAAGCTGTTAACATCACACTCAATGGTGTCTGCCTCATGGACCAAAACTGGGAGTTGGTTCCGCAGGAGAGGAGCCTGATAGCTAAAGGATCTGCCTCCCATTCTACTTTTAGAGACTCTAGGAACCACCAGCAGACCTGCAGTCTGAGAGCGAAGTGCTCTGTTAGGAACTGTTATGAAAATATATAATCTTTTATATGATAATAGTGGACCTGTCCAGGTGTACCCTGCCTCTCACCCAGTGAACGCTGGAGATAGGCACCAGCACCCCCCGCGACCCCATGACGGATTAAGCGGGTCAGAAAATGGATGGATGGATGGATGGATGGATGATAATAGTGTATTTTTTAAAGTTATATAAATTTAACCTTTAAAACAGTGACTTGGGATGGGAAGTTTTTGCAGAACAATGACTTCATTCAAGCTCCAGTAATGGTGCCAGATGCAGAACAGTATGGTAGTTATATATGGGGGTTTGCAGGGGGTTTGCAAGATAGTTAACGGTTTTCAAAACTATCCCATGGCTCTTAATGTTATCTTAGTTAACTCCCAGGAACAGGCTAGGGCCATTACTTACAATTAATGGCTGAACTGTCAGGAAGCACATGTCTGCTGGAGACTGGATATCTCCCTTTGGGAGTTCTTGAGGTGTTGTTAAGAAGAGATGTTTTTGGTTTGCACGAAGAGACAACAGCTTGCAATTGCGTGGAAGACACGTCAGGGTAAAATAGGCTGCGTGTGGTCGCTGATAAAGTTTGTAAGTGCTGTCTCCCTTTTTGGAATTCCAAATTGAAATAAATATATGTATGTTATAAGTGTTTTGTCTCTGATAATTGTTTCTTCCCTTGCTGCCAAATCCTTGAACCTGATGGGTCAGACGGGCCATGGTGAAATGGAGTAGGAACGGACCCATAATCTTAGCAGAACATACGGGGTAATCAGAGCTCTGATATATGATGGAGCTTGATTATTAAGGGCTTTATACGTTAGAAGGAGAATTTTAAATTCTATTCTTGATTTAACAGGAAGCCAATGAAGGGAAGCTAAAATTGGAGAAATATGATCCCTCTTGTTGATTTTTATCAGAACTCTTGCTGCAGCATTTTGGAACAATGGAAACCCTGGAAACCTGTTTAATATGGGATTTAAATGACATGTCCTGGTCAAAAATAACACCAAGATTATTCACTTTTTTACCAGATGTCAATTTACTGCTACCAGGTTAAGTAATTGATTAAGAAGTTTATTTTTTGAGGACTCTGCTCCAAACACTACAACTTCTGTCTTGTCAGTATTTGAAAGCAGGATATTTAAAGTCATCCAGCTTTTAATGTCATCAAGACATGACTGCAGTCAAAGTGTTGGGGTGGTGGAGGACAGTTCCTTGGTGCCTGTAAAAGTCTCAAATTTCTTTGTCGCTTACAATTTAGTCTTATTTGTCCTTATGGCTTGATTGCGCAACAACTCCCAGATAGTGTGAATATATGACGTGAAAAATCTTGATGCGAAAGAAATTACAGGATTTTATTGTAGTTATTGTTCTAGTTAGTGTCTTTGCATTTACAAAATTAATTGTATAAGAAAACAATGACTGCAATGGACTTTAAGGAAGCCACGTATTGAAAAATCAAACAGATTAACCACAAAACCTCCCAGAAAAGGTAAAGGTATGAGAATAAAACAGATCAGAGCTCACTAAAGTAACAACACTGAATTGAACCAAGAGATTATGACAGTAAACAAATATAAAATTGCTGTATCTAAGGAACTGAAACATTGGGACAGGTTGGATAAATAATGGATCACGATCACGGGCAGCAAGAACAGAAAGTAAGACTGAACCTGGTTCACAAGCAGAGCAAAGAAACCAAGGCAGAGAAGAACCAGATCAGATGAAATGAGTTACAGAACAAATTCCAAACTTAAAACCCAGCGACTATCCACAGGGCTGTGCTGCTTGGCATGTCTCAACCTTCTACAGGGTGTAGTCAGATCCACAACCACAACAAAATTACACCAACAAACTTCTTTTTTAATTTTTATTTGCAATGATAGCAAATATTGGAATCTTAGTCAAGTTCAATATATTCATAGAACCTATCAGACAAACAGAAACCTGTATGAATTAAGATTTTTTCATTAATTTGAACAAGACAGAAGATGTTGTCTTTGGATCAATGTTGGATCAGGATGTCTTGGCAAAACTTAGATCGGACAAAAGCTGCAATACCAAGGGAATGGACGTATATACACTGGTAATGTAAACTTTTGTCTCCATTCGGAATTCCTAATTAATTAAATATGCATATTACTATGTTTACCTCTGATCAAATGTTTTTCTCATTTATTGTCAAATCTTAAACCGGGGTAAAAATGGGCCTTCATGAGCGAAGCAAGGATTAGGCCAGTACAACTAATTAACACTTCCTCACCAACAGACCCCAGGTGGTGACGATAGGGGAATCCACATCTGCTCCACTGATCCACAGGAACACCACAGGGCTGTGTCCTCAGCCCAGCTTTCTTCACCCTTTTCACTCAGGACTGTTCTGCTGTCTGAATCAGACTCAGAATCATTCATACTTTAATGATCCCAGGGGGAAATTACTTTTGTTACATGCTCCAGAATACACACATTGTTATATATATAATTACAACATTCCACACAAGGTATTACCATATCACAATAGTCATATCACTTCACCTTGAGAATCCAAATAAGGTGATAGTGACTTGTGCAAGAACAGTGCAGAGAATGCATAAATGACAGTTACAGAGGGGGGGGGGGTGTTAGAATAACTGAGGGGGGCGTTGTAGAGATTGGCTTCTGCTAAAGGAGCTCCTCTGCTGGGTCAGTGTGTCGTGGAGAGGGTGTGAGACATTGTCTAAGATGAACTGAAGCCTGGACAGCATCCTCCTCTCTGCCACTGCCGTCAGAGTGTCCAGCTCCTCTCCCACAACATCCCCCGCCCTCCTGATCACTTTGTTCAGTCTGTTGTTGTCAGCGACCCTCAGCCCACTGCCCCAGCATGTGACAGCAAAGAAGAGCGTGCCGGCAACAACAGACTCATAAAACATCCTCAGTATCGTCCCACAGATGTTAAAGGACCTCAGCCTCCTCAGGAAGAAGAGTCGGCTTTGGCCCTTTTTGTAGACCGCCTCTGTGTTCCTGGTCCAGTCCAGCTTATTGTTAAACTACACTCCCAGGTACTTATACTCCTCCACAGTGTCTACAGGGACCCCCTGGATGGAAACAGGGGTCACAGGTGTTTTTGTCCTCCTCAGATCCACTGTTAGCTCTTTAGTCTTTGTCACATTGAGCTGCAGATGGTTCAGCTCACTCCAAGTGACAAAGTTCTCCACCACAGTCCTATATTCACTCTCATCACCCTTTTCAATGCAGCCAACTATTGCTGAGTCATCAGAGAACGTCTGAAGGTGACAGGACTCAGTGCAATAGTTGAAGTCTGAGGTTAAGAGGGTGAAGAGGAAGGGGGAGAGGACAGTCCCCTGAGGGGCCCCAGTGTTGCTGACCACCCTATCAGACACACAGTTCTGTAGGCGTACATACTGTGGTCTGCCCGTCAGATAATCAACCATCCAGGACACCATGGGGGCCTCCACCTGCATCGCAGTCATCTTCTCGCCCAGTGGAGCCGGACGGATGGTGTTGAAGGCACTGGAGAAATCGAAGAACATGATTCTCACAGTTCTCGCCGGCTTGTCCAGATGAGCATAGACTCTGTTCAGCAGGAAGAGGATGCTGTCCTCAACTCCCAGGCGGGGCTGGTACGCGAACTGTAGTGGATCAGTGAAGGGCCTGACCATGGGCCTTAGCCGCTCCAGGACTAGCCTCTCAAAGGTCTTCATGATGTGGGACGTCAGTGCCACCGGTCTGTAGTCCTGAGGGCCGCTAGGACGCAGCGTCTTTGGCACAGGAACGAGGCACCACGTCAAGGAGGTCCTAGTGGACTACACCGGGTCCAGGAGGACTGAACACACTCCTCTCTGCATTCAGGGGGAGGTGGTTGAGTGTGTGGATTCACATCTCCATTGATTTCTCCTGGACAGACAATACCTCCCTCCTGGTGAAGAAGGCCCAACAATGGATCTTCTTTCTAAGTGGAAGCAAACTGGCTCTTCTCTGTTGCTCATGAATTCCTACAGCACCAATAATGAAACTGTGTTGTTGTCAGGGTGAAAGGAGGTGCACAGCAAAAGATAGGAAAGATTTTGCATAGATGGTTAGTTCAGCACAGGGGATTGTGGGATGCCGTCTACCAGATCAGGACTCTACCAGATCAGAAGAGATCCAGACGTATTGCCACAGATCCCACCCACCAGGGAAATGCACTTTGTCTCACTTCCTTTAAGGAAAAGATTTAGGAACATTTAATAAATAACAAACAGACTGGCCCTGTGGGTGTATACGACAAGCTTTGTCGGTAAGGGGGTCCCATCACATTGAAGTGGCCACGAAACCGACTATGTCTGAAACCAGCTTGCAGAGTAGATAGGATAGGTTCAAAGCCTCCGTCGTGACACCCCTGCACACATAACCGGCTAGACACTGGCTCGATTGCACATGCGAGCCTTCATAGACCGTGCCTCTCCTTCAACAAGCATGCACCGCCTTGCCAACAACACAAATGGTTCGTAGTTGGTCTCCGTAGTTGCAGTTGCTGCACAGGCTTTTCATCCCACTGTTTTGTTCTTTCCTGGCAGTCAAGTGTAGCTCGGAGGAAAAGTTCCACCTCGTTATCGGTTCAAATAAAAGCTTATTTTCTTACTCCAGCAGCGATAGGAGTCTTCTTCATCTTCTTCTTCCTACAGCACTTCCCCACTGTGCAGCAGTACAGCGCCACCCACTGGCATACACATTAGCTTCAGGTGGTTTCATTATTACTCTCCAACTTTTCTGTGCGGATATTTTAATTTGGCTTTGTGTGGGTGTGACCTGAGCTGTACCATTTCTGATAAGAGCAGAGCTCTAACATTTAGCTAGAATTATGCCAGGACTTGTTCATGGCTACAAAAATCTTCTCCTCCAGAGTTGTGAAAGCAACGATGTCAAAAAACTCACATCCCATCCTCAGATCCATCTGCTTTGTGAACATTTCAAATACAGTTTTCAGTACCGATGTGGCTTTTTTATGTCCCTGCTCAGGAGTTATTACAATAATAGAGGAGTAGGACCAAAATGTGACGTAGCTAGACATGCACACACACACACCTGCAGGCAATCAAACAGACCATCAGTGCATTTTAAAGACTGGACTTAAACCAGCTGCACTTTATTTAAACATCACGTTCTCTGTACTTCTTTGGGTATATAATATTTTACAAGTGTTTTTAAATATTCTCTGTGTATCAGATGCCCTTTAAAGCAAGGAGTGTCTAAATTATCGTTATGAATTCAAAATGACACTAAAAGCTTTTGTTTCTGCACTCACAGGATAGAAATCGATTCTGTGACGCATTAAGATTCTGACCCAGACAGAACGTTTTCATATTAACATTTAATATGATGTTAATTTCCATCCCAGAGCAGTGATGGGTTTATCTGACCACCAGGCAGGAACCAAAGAAACAGAAAGAAATTCAACATCAACAGTTACATTTTAAACTCAATATCAACTAAAAACTATAATCTGAATGAATGCACAAGCAGAAATAAAAATAGAAGAGCTGAACATTTATGGTCATGTTGCTGAAGCAGCTTCTGATCCTCCAGAGAGGTTAACTGCTTCTAGCAGCAATTTAACGGTGAATAAAGCCATCTTCTCTCTGTGGTGCTGGAGCTAAGTTGTATTAGAGTAGAGAGACTCTTCTCCAGCACGGCGGCCACCAGCCACCACAGGCAGCGAGTAAACCACATCGGTAGGGCCTGAAGGTCTGGGCGGAGAGTCCGAGCTTCTGTTGGGGAAACTCAACTGGGCGTAGGTTGGTTTACCCAAATCATCTTCAGCCTGAAGAAAGAAAGCCAAGCGTTCAAACTGAGCTTCAGCAGTTCCTGCTTTTTAATGATATTTTGGTTCATGGTAACAAGAAAAGCAGAACAATGTTTATCCAAGTTCTGATCTTTGTTTTTGGAAAGAGACTTTTTAGGTATTTTGATTTTTCACTAGGGCCACAAAGTAATTTCCTTCTGGGATTATTAAAGTATTTCTGATTCTGAAGTAGTTTTATTCCAAAAATGATTCCTGTCTTCAGATGTCAGATGTTTCTGCTACCAGCTCTTCACTATGAACAGTCATGTCTGACCAGACCTCCTGTGTCTTTATCCCTCTAAACCTGCTAAGATGCTCTGACTTGGTTTTGCTTGGTCAGTGTTGACCGAGCACTGAAGAACTTTTCAAACCCTCTGATAGTGGATGTCTGTCCATCTGGACCAACTAAAGGCCAGTATGATGTGATTACTGCTCTGCTACATCCTGCAAGCGTCTGCAGAGATGGTGAAAACTGCAAAGAAAGATCCTTTATTTATATGTAACTACTTATTTATTCTTCAATCCAAATTTTGGGTTATTTTAGAACATAATTCAACAGCTTGTTGTTTTTCTGAATATGATAAATATCTTTTCTTTAAACTGATAAACATGGAGCTTTTAGCAGTTATGCAGCATGTAGCTTACGCTGTTCTGAGGAGGAACTGCGGTCACCAAGCTGTAGATGTCGTTGCCTTCAGCTCCTGCTGTTGTGCAGTATGAGGCGTAACTGTGAATAGGGGAGATTTGCACAGCAGCAGATGTATTCTCATTGTCTCTGACTTCAGTCTGCAGGAGAAAAAGGGAAAATTCATTCTTCCTTCTTTCAGAACGTTTTAGAACATTTATTTTGAACTTTGAAGCTCTTCAATCTCACCGTGGTTGCAGGAGTGTTCTCTGATTTCACAGAAGGATCTGAAAAACAAATCAGAGGCTTCAGAAACCTGCTTCTATCGTTGAGTGCCGTGGTTTTAGCTGCTCAGTGCAACAAGACGTGCACAGATCTCTACATCAGAGAAACTAATCATCTAAAGCCATGTTCCGGTCAGGATTCAGAAGCCCACCTGGGTCTCAAGGACAACGGACACACATCTGAGGACAACGACGTTCACAAACAACTAAAAGAAGTTGTTGATGTCAGACATGAGAAACCATCAGTTAGCGGAGAAGGACTGAGGTTTGTGCAATGTGCACATGGCAATGATATAATGAAAATTTGATTATTGTGGTTGTGTTAGGGCTTGTTCACAATTCTCAACATTTTCAAAAGGATAGAAACGTACATAAAAAGGCTGACTTTGGCAATCCCCAATTTATTATAACTGAGATAAATAATCTATGTAAATATGAGGCTATTGTTAGAGAAAATTGTCGTTGTTGCGCATTTTTCAAACCAGGAACACCAGAAAAGTTCAGAACATTTAGAAAACAACAAAATCTTCATTTTACAGGTCAGAATGGTCTGATTATCATGGGTTAGCATTATGACAGAAACATAAAATGACTGAGCATTGATGTTTCTCTTGTACCTATCAAACACTGTCTACTGTAGAAAACATACCAAAAAATATAAGAAGAATACATGGATTACCTTTCACACAATCAGATTGTCTTGTGGTGTTTTTTACATCTGTGGACGAGTTGTGTAACGTTTCTTTCCATTAAACACACCAAACACCTTGAAACCGCTGTGTTTGTGAAGTTGACGCTCATTCGCACTCGTTTTCGATGGGAACTTCAGCCGATGGCTAAGCAGTTCTTCAGAGCTGTTATGTTAAAACTGATCAAAATAATATGACACAGCTACTATTCTAATGATTTTATTTGGGACCTTTTGCACCATACCAGAGGTGTTGGGTCACTCCACATAAAGCTGTCTGAGGCGGGGGTCCGGCGCTCTGTGTTGGTGGAAACAGGAGCAGTAAAAAGTGGCCTGAGCAGCTCCACAGAAGGCAGGTATTATATTACGTTCCATTTACTGTTGGAACTCGGAAATCCTGTCTTCCGATTGGAAAAATCAAGTGAAACAGCCAATTAGGATCAGACTTTCCCCTTGGAAAGTCAGATAAATTTTTTAAGGCCAATTGTCAGATGCAATATGGCAGCTCCCCCATAAACAACATTAAGCTGTGATGAAAACACGTTTATGTTACAAGACACAGTTGTGTTTAAAATCAATGTTACATATAGCAGCTGCAACTCTGAACCAAACAAATTAAAAGTGCTGTTTGCATGTAGAAAATACAGCTTTAAAGGATGTTTATAAGAGGTAGAGAGAACAAAATAACAACTTTTCTGGCCTTTGCCATATTGGAATCCTGACCTTTTGTTTTATTCTGTTCTATTCCTGACTTCTCCTACTGTATTAACTGGAACACTTTTTACTCAGGTTTTCCCCATTCCCGGCCAAATGGATTGCAACATTAGGCTGCTCTCTGAACAGATCACTGGCAGGCCATGTGAGTTTTGTTATTTCTCTGCATGAAGAATGTCACGTGTTGCGTGAGACTTGACAGCTCTCCTATTAAGTTCACTGCACGAGAACAGTAAAAAAGTGATCATTCATGTGCACACAAGACCCAGAGCCCGTTTTCAATTTCATTTCAGATAAATTGTATGCCGTGATGGTGCACACAAACAGCACAAACACTACAAAATGCTTTGGTTTTCACATAGAAATATGTTAGAATGCAAACAGGGCCTGAGAGGTCAAAGAATGGCAACATGGCGGGGGATGGGCAGCTCTATCCCAGTGGCTAAAAACATGGCCTCTCTCCACCAGGAACCAAGAACTGATTCAGTTTTTTTTACTACCTTTGTTCAATGTTACACAGCCTAGTAGCATCCAGAGCCACAGGATTTCAGCAGGATTCTGCTCCCCAGCAGGATCTTTGCTGCCTTGGTGTGAACTGCAGGATCAACCGTCCATCCACCCAGACCCCTCAGCTTCTGGTCCCAAGACAGCAGCAGAACCTCAATGGCTGCAGTTGCTGAATGCCTCCTAATTTTAAAGCTTTGTTAAGCATGTGTAAATGTTATGGCTTTCTAAGAATGAGGTAAAAAATCAGATCTTAAACTGGACTGAACCACTGAAGAAAGGTTAGTCAGGTTCACAGCATGGCGACGACTGCTGGTTTCATTCACTAGACCATATGCATGAGTGTCTGCATTATTTGTACCTTTACGACGTCTCTCTGATCTTTTTCTGCAGAAAACCAGCAGAGCCACAGCTAACACGATGATGATGAAGGCCAGAGTCACACCCACAATCAGCAGAACATCTGAAAATAGGAAGTTAGGTTGGGTCATGTTAGTGTTTCACAATGAAGCCCAGCAGGGCCTGCATACAGAGACACATTATGGCTTTAATGTGAATTTATACAAAATGCATGCAAACACAATCCACAAGCAAAATAGTCTCAGTAAACAAGCCAGACTGTGTCAGCCATTTAAATCATTTAAAATGTATTTAAATATCTATTCCTGTTTCTTTAAGGCAAAAATGAAATAGATGTTTAAAAACATAAATCTGCATCAATCTGAATATTTTTCTGATAACTGAAGGTAAAACTCTGCAGTTGCATCTGATCACCTGAGGATGATTTTTCCTCCAGTCCCAGACGCTTGGTGGTTTCAGAGGAACGTGAAGGAGTGAAACCTGCTGAACTGGAGCTGAAACTCTGCCTGGTTGTTGCTGGAAAACGTCAAACACAAGTCAGGACTGATTTATTAAAGAGCGTTTGAAGGGACTGGATCAGCGCTTATGAATACTTGTTATAATCTGTCCTCAATATTTATAATCACATATGATTAATCACTTTATTAAGAAGATGAAATAATGATTATTAGTCTCACCATGTGTGAAACTTGAGCTTAAACTCCTGCTTGTTGTCGTTGTGGTGGTCGATTGGTCGACTGATGGAGAACAGCAAAGCTCAAAATAAAACTAACAGAAATGTTTGAGGGGATTTAAATAACTTTATTAAAATAAAGATTTAACATTTTTATTTTGTAGAAACTCACCATCTGTAACAGAGACAGTAAAGTCTCTGTATGAATCTGGCCAATTTTCTATGTCCAGTTTACATCGGTACGGTCCTGAGTCAGACTGGGTCAGCTGCTTGATGGTCACCAACAGAACTGCTCCTGGTTCTTTTTCATATTCTAAAATGTATCTGTCTGTTTCAACTCTGTCACCACTTGACTTAACAAGAACATTGTCTTCATCCTCACATCTTTCTTTGCAGAACATCCCTGTTCTTCCAGAGTAATATTTAAAGAAACAGGCGACTGTGAGCGAGCTGCCAGCTTCTTTAGAGAAGTCATGATCTTTGTTTCCATCCAGCAGAGCTGTTAAAATAATCATCAGTTACTTTCTGTCCTCAGCAGGATGCAGTCTGATCACATTAATCCCAGTTTCTCTACAGTTCTCCTGGGATCTGCCCAGTTTAACCAGTCTGGAGATGGAACAGTTCATCCAGACCGGTTAAACTCATCATCATTCATTGATTCATCATTTCACTTCTGAAGATCATGAGACAAAACTCAGTTTAAATATTTAATTTTTTACCCGTGAAGACGTTCAAAAGTGTAGCTGTGAGAAATATTTTTTTATTACTTTTGTATAATCTGATCTGTACAAAAGTAATAAAAAATAAAGGTAACTTGAAAAAATAGAGAAAGTAAAAATGTAATTTCTCAAAATGAGGAGATGAATCTTTAACAGTGTTCTTACAGACTTTTCATTCTTCATTAGACGTTGGAAGCACTCAGATGACATCATTAACCTCTAAGAGAGATTTTAACAGCTGGGAGACTCACCTTCAGCAACAACAAGTATAAAGTCCTTGTATGAAAATCTTGATGAAGATATGCTCAAAGCACATCGGTACCGTCCTGAGTCAGACTGGGTCAGGCTTGAGATGCTTACATTAAAATAATTTTTTTTTTTTCCTTTAACAGATGTGATACTGTATCGGCCTTTACTATATTTTGTTTCACTTGTTTCAATGAGAATGTCTCCTTTTTCCTCACAGTTCTGTTTGCAGAAGATCATTCGTTCTCCAAATGAAGAAAAGGAACATCTAACCTTGATGGTTCTTCCAGGGACTCCATAGAGTGTCACAGCGTCTTTGGTTCTGCTGCTAGAGATCTGCAGAGCTGCAGACCAGATTAACAGTTAATATCAGGACTTCCTGTCAGGATCTGCAGTGAAACCACAGCTGGTTCAGTCTCACAGAACCACTGACACACCGAGTCTGACTAAGAGGCAGAGTTAGCTGGTTTTAAAATGATCTGACTGACTAAATGTGGTGAAAACAATCAAAATAAACAGTTTCAAGCCTTAAATGTTGCAGCTTTAAAGTTCAGACATCAGAATAGAGCTTATTTCATCCCTCAGAGCTCAAAGAGGCTTTAACAGGAGGCTGAATAATCTCAAAGTAATGAACTTTAAATCTCTATTTTATAGCTGGGAAGATTTACATGGTTTGGACTGAGGAAAGAATTAAAAAGCTTAAAAACTGATTACAGACAGCTAATACAACCTGAAAGTAAAGGCATGTAGTTTATTTTTTCTCAGGTTATTCTAAGGAGGAAACTCAGTTTTACTTCAGCTTCCTGTTTTAAAGCGGACCAAACGCTCAGCTTAAAGTTTTCTCTTTTAGCTTCTGTTCACATCAGCCAGAAAAACAGGTTCTGAAATGTCTGCTAAATGTTGGTCGGATGTAAAAGCAATAAAAAAATAAAGTCACTCACAGAGGAGGATGATGGAGCAGAAGAAAGTGATGACGGTCATGTTGAGACTGCTGCTTCTTTTCTTTTATCTCAGTTCCTCGTTTAACAGGAGGTGAACACACTTCCTGTTTCCAGTCAGCTGCAGCCTAATTCATTTATTGTAGCCTGAGGGCGTCACTGTGGCTTATTGTAGCTATTTGCATTGGCAAATAATCACGTGACTTAACTCCTAAACAGTATAATATTAGTTCAAACAAACACATTTGAATAAAAGCAGCTTTAAGCTGACAGGAAATGTTCTAAGGACGAAAAACCAGCGAAAAGTAACCAGTTGGATTTTTTAATGGTTTTCAGCAACTTGAAGCTGATTCTGTTTCTAAGTTTATTCATCACCATGAAAAGTGATGCTAGAAAGCTCATTTTCAGTGATGTAGATTTTACACATGATTAATCAACAGACTGTTCACGTCAACAATAAGCTGGACTGGACACATAACACCGACGCCCTGTATAAGAAGGGCCAGAGCCGGCTCCTCCTCCTGAGGAGGCTGAGGTCCTTTGGAGTGAGCAGGCCCCTGCTTAAGACTTTCTATGACTCTGTGGTGGCCTCAGCCCTCCTCTACGCTGTTGTCTGCTGGGCTCCTGGCAGTGCAGAGAGGGACAGAAAGATATTGAACAAGCTGGTGAGGAAGGCCACTTCTGTCCTAGGCTGAGAGGAGGGTGTTGTCCAAGCTCACATCCATCATGGACAACACCTTCCACCCCCTGCACCAGACTGTAGAGGAGCTGAGCAGCTCCTTTAGTGACAGACTTAGACATCCTGTCTGTAAAAAGGAGCGCTACCGCAGGTAATTTATTCCTGCTGCTATCAGATTTTACAATGCTGCACTATAACTGTGACCATAACTGTAATAATTAATGTGCAATAACCAAGGTGCAATAATCTATTTAATACACTGTCCTACAACCCGTGCAATAATCCTGATGTAGTGACTTCTGCTGCTATCATCACCTGAACATAAGTCAGCCCACATGTATGTATGTATGTATGTATGTATGTACAAATGTATACAATGTATATGCACATACATACGCGTAGGTGCGTATGTAAGTAGGCGCATAGATATATGTATATATTTAAGTATATAGATATGTTTATATATATATATATATAGACCACTAAGAATGTAAATGAGACATCATATGCCCATTCCTATTTCCTTTTTTTTTTTTTTTTTTTTTTTTTTTTTTTTTTTTGGTATTCTTTCTGATCCATTGTATATATGAAGATTCACTGTATATAATTGAATGCACCTTCCCTACTCTGCACCTTCTTGTATGAGCCGATGTGACGAGTGAATTTCTCCATTGTGAGATCAATAAAGACTATCTTATCTTATCTTATCTTATCTTACTCCCATGCGGGCGTCTTATTGGAAAATAACGCTGAAACTGGAAAACATCATTGTCTATGTCATGGTTTGGTTTAGGAACAGCCTAAATGCAGGCAAACTGGAGAGTGTAGGTTTTCAATAACTAATTAGATAAAACCTTAAAGCCATCAAGAACAGGGCAAGGAAACAAAACATGAGGCGGAATGACAGCAAAAAACCTGGCAGAGCAACGGGAACCATGATGCCAACGAAAGAACCAGCGATGAGGGATGACAACTAGAGAATTTAAATATAGAGGGAAGTTTGGAGGAAAGTGAGGCAGAAACAGGAGATGAAGAACAGCTGAGACCAATGAAGACTGAAGACCTGAAGGGAAACACGTGGAAAGAATTTAAACGGAATAATACAAAATGTACGAAGAATGAAATAAAAACATAATTCTTAAATAATGTGTAACATCTAAGAATAATAAGCATAAGGAAATATTGTATGTGGGGAAAGTGGTGGCCTAGTGGTTAGAGCAATGTGTTTGTGTCCTGCAGATTGTGGCTTTAACTCCCAGACTGCCACCTGGGGCCCTGAGCGAGGCCCTTCGTCCCAGAATGCACCAGACAGTGAAAGCTCACTGCTACCCAAGGGGAGAGGATAAATGTAGAAAACGACTTTAATTGGAATGTAAATTACAATGACAACAAAGATGATTATTATTATTATAACTAATGAAAGCACAGCATAGGAAGCGTTCGGTCTTGTTGTCAGTGTGGCTGGAATGGATCTAACCCAACAACTCCCTTAGTTGGCCTTTCCAAACTGACTGTAGTTATTGGCAGTAGCTTGGTACCAAATACAGGAGGACATGTTGACATTGTCACATTTATGACACTCCATGGCTTCTGTAGTAGTTTTAATGCACCTAAAGGCTTACAGCCACGAGGCTTAAAGGCAAGTTTGGTGTGAAAATCTTATACACTGGATCTTTAACAGTGTTCTTACAGACTGATCATTTTTCATTAAAGGTTGGAAGCACTCAGATGAGATCATTAACCTCTGAGAGAGATTTTAACAGCTGTGAGACTCACCTTCAGCAACAAGTATAAAGTCTTTGTATGAAGACCTTCATGATAAACCATATCGGTACCGTCCTGAGTCAGACTGGGTCAGGTTGGAGATGCTTTTTTTTCTTTAACAGGTGTTATACTGTATCAGCCTTTTCTATCTGTTGTTTTATTTGTTTAAATGTTTTCTTCTTTACAGTTCTGCTTGCAGAAGATCCATTCGTTCTCCAAATGAAGAAAAGGAACATCTAACCTCGATGGTTCTTCCAGGGACTCCATAGTGTGTCACAGCGTCTTTGGTTCTGCTGTTAGAGATCTGCAGAGCTGAAGTGAAACCACAGCTGGTTCTGTCTCACAGAACCACTGACACACCGAGTCTGACTAAGAGGCAGAGTTAGGTGGTTTTAAAATGATCTGACTGACTGTAGATGTGGTGAAAACAACCAAAATAAACAGTTTCAAGCCTTAAATGTTGCAGCTTTAAAGTTCAGACATCAGAATAGAGCTTATTTCATCCCTCAGAGCTCAGAGAGGCTTTAACAGGAGGCTGAATAATCTAAAAAAATTCATTTTAAATTAATGTCAAATTATGCTAAGGAGGAAACTCAGTTTTACTTCAGCTTCATGTTTTAAAGCAGACCAAATGCTCAGTTTAAAATTTTCTCTGTTAGCTTCTGTTCACGTCAGCCGGAAAAACAGGTTCTGAAATGTCTGCTAAATGTTGGTCGGATGTAAAAGCAATAAAAAAATAAAGTCTCTCACAGAGGAGGATGGAAATAAAGTGACAATGGTTGTGTTGTGTTGAGTAATGATTTGCTGCTGCTGCTTTTCTTTTATCTCTCAGTTCCTCTTTTAAGGGAAAGGCCAGATGATTGGGTTTTCAGCATCTTGAAGCTGATTCTGTTCTTAAGTC
Organism: Fundulus heteroclitus; assembly: GCF_011125445.2. Taxonomy (NCBI): domain Eukaryota; kingdom Metazoa; phylum Chordata; class Actinopteri; order Cyprinodontiformes; family Fundulidae; genus Fundulus; species Fundulus heteroclitus. The sequence continues at coordinate 41,176,238 of NC_046361.1, read as the reverse complement.
TATGCATCACCATGGAGACTGATGCTAGAAAGCTGCTTTTCAGTGGCGTAGATTTTACCCATAATTAATCACCACACTTCCATGTGGGCGGCACTGTAGCATCTCTGGTACCGCTGTTGGGTTGTTGGATCTATGATGGATGGAAAAGATAAAAGTTTTAGGTTTCTTATTTGCATCGTCTATGTCATGGTTTGGTCAAGAAACAGGCTAATTGCAGACAAACTGGAGTGTAGATTTTTTATAACTAAATTAAAAAATAAATGTACAGACACGAGGAACAGGGCAGAGAAACAAGCCATGAAGAAGAATGACGGCGAAAAATCTGGCAGAGCAACAAGGACCATGATGCCAATGTAGGAAACCAGTGATGAGTTATAAAAAGCAGGGAGTTTAAATACAGATGGAGTACCAAACTGTGCAGCAATGACATTAAAGGCCGATCCTGGAGACAAAGAGTGGTGAGGATAGGGAAACGCATCTGCTCCACTGATCCTCAACACAGAATGCCGCCGTCTGCAGGATCTAGACTCAATTTATGCTGAACGAGTATAAAGAAGGGCCAGACGCATCTCCACTGATTCCCACCACCCAGGCAGGGTAAACGCTTCAGAAGCCTCAAAGCCACAACTAATAAATTTAGAATCAGCCTTCTTCAAAGAGCTGTGAGGGCAGTCGCCCCCTGATGGGAGACTGCAGTCCAACGCAAAAATCCTTTCAAGTAAAACATTTCCACAGAGTTGATGGACTGCATTTGGCATTTAGACCATAACCACACCAGAACAATTGGCTAGGCGCCGTATTGGTGTGATTCCATCATTTCTAAAGGCGCTCTGGACTCCACTGCTGTGATGGGTGTTGACCTGAATCCTCAGATCAAAGGTTCTAAAGCAGCAACACTCTTATAGTTGGATCCTCTCAGGGTCAGAGGTGTAAATAAACAGCCTGGTTTGGGACCCTAAACCTGGGAAGCAGATAACTAATGGTGACTGAAACGGCCCTTACTGCAGCTCCAACAACATTGACAGGTTTTTACATTACAAACACATTGTAATTGTGTTAAAAAAAAAAAAAAAACATCAGTAAAAATGGTTAAATGTTGTCAGAGGGGAAAGTACAATTTCAGACACGTGTTATCCAGTTTAGAAGGTGGAATACAGTTTGGTTGTTTACAAACACCTGAAAGGAGTCTAGAAAAAATGGAGAAAGGCCTGCAGCCGACTGCATGAGTAGCTGAAGACAACAGTGATCAACGGGAAACTACCGCATGTTTGTCCGTACAAAGGTAACTCCATTTTTATTCAGAATTACATTGTGTGCTTAATGGTTAAATGGTAATGCTTCACATCAGTTCTACTGTGTTTTTATGGGTTCTGAATCCACGTTTGTTGCAACTTCAGGTTGCAGAAGCAGAATCTTTGTCTGCTATGATCAGTTAACAGGACTCTGATTTTGCACAAAGCTTTTAAAAGGTAAAGTTAAATTTGAACCCCCAATACAGAATTCCACTGTAAATTCTCGTCATGGATAGCTTGATGGCAGCATAAGAACATCTATTGCAGTCCACAGTAAGTATTTTAAGTCAGTAATATATATTTCAAGATGGGTATAACTTGGGTATTTAAACTTGGTCTTTAATGTTAACTTGTCTGTAGTTACCTTGAAACTATTTCACTGACGTAGTGTAAAATATGTTTGAAAAATGTTTTCCTTATCTTCTTTGCCTTAATGTTAGTAGATAAAGCAAAATTACCTCTGGTAACCATTTAAACTTCACTATCACCACCATGTTGTCAGGGGTTAGACTGTCACTGTTTACACAGTTCTTGGTTTTGGTGTTTATCAGATCAGCCGTGTTTCAGGTCCCTTCGGCAATGTATTTAGTTTATTCCCTGTATCTAGTTATCCTCAGTTACATTTAGATTGTCGTTCTTGTCCCTCTGTTCCCACTACCTCTTTCTCTTCAGTTGTTCTTCCAGCTCCTTCTCCACACCTGCCATCAGTTAGTCAATTTACCCCTGCCATTGCTACAACTCTCATCCTCCCAGTGTTTAAGCTCCTCTCATTGACCCATTTACCTCTGGTTCCTACTGTTGCTTCATGTCACCTTGCCTGATCACTTACTCGTTTGCACCCCAGATCTACGCTTGTTTTTGTTCTGGCTCCTTTGCGTCCTCCAGTGTTTGGAATTTCATTCAATTCACCCATAACTGCTCCCTGCCTTTGTCTTTCTGGTACACTTCCATGTAACCAGAGCAATCTTACAGTTGGCGTCACCTTAATGCGGTACCGCGCACGTGACGTCACCGTCTCAAGAGCAACGCCCCTTTTGCCGCTTAGGTAGGGCATACAGGAGAGAAAGCACGGATAACCCAGCTATTACAAGCGCAACAGAACCAGCGATCTGACCGACTTTACAGCCGTTAAACTTTCCCAAGACGATGTCCCAGGCGCACGGATTACTGGCCGAACTGTCGAAGAACACACCAACCTTCAGCTCAAACGATGGCTTGAGGTTCGAGGGCTTAAAAAGACTGGAAAACTGGCCGAGATGATGAACGGTAAGCTTTGTTTTTTTTTCCTGCGCGGCGGTCATGGCAGCGTCGGCCGTTTTTTTTTTTTGTTGTTTGCAATCACCGTCCAGGAATGGGTATATGTTTAATGTTTGTCTCATTTGAAATGTTTTTGAGTAAGCTATCCTGGTAGCAGGCTATCATGTTAGCGCCTGCTACCATGATAGCCTATATGCTGTCATGGTAGCAGGCGCTACTTTATTAACATGTCGGCCACCAAAATACTCTTACCTTGACTCAATGTCGCTGGAATTGGGTCAGGATGTTCTTCGGTTGTGCCCTTTCCTCCGACAAAATGCTTGCTACATATGTACTTGAATTTGGTAACTTTTTCCGGGTTGAACTGTTGTGTAGGCCGAGCGCACCGGTGTTCCAAGCGCACAGATTTCTCCTTGGCAGTCTTGAAGAAAACATCCTTCATATACGGCCGATCAGCGTACCTCGAGTCGCTGTTGCCCGTTCCATAGCAACAATGTTTAAAAACCATGGTCTTAGATTTGGAAAAAGCAGTCGTTTACCGAGTAAAACCTAGGCTAACGCATGTCTCTTTTAAAGCAAAGCAGCGGCGGGTTTCAGGAGTTTGCCCCACTGCGTACCACGTGATGTGACGTCATTGTGACGTTGTGTTTCTAAAAATAGCTCGCGCGCGGTACCGCATTGGCTCTAGATTAGCTTCCTGGGGAAGAACTATTCTGGGGTTCCAAGTTGGGAATGACCCTGCAACATAAATATTTAAACGGCTTCCTCTCCCATGTGGATTCTCATGTGTCTGTTTAAATGAGGCTTTTGGTAAAATCTTTTCCCACATATATGACAACCAAATGGCTTTTCTCCTGTGTGTATCCTCATGTGTTTGTTTAAGTTTGATTTGTGGTTAAATCTTTGTCCACAGACATGGCATACAAATGGCTTGTCTCCTGTGTGGATCCTCATGTGTATATTTAAAGTTGACTTTTGATTAAAACTTTGTCCACAAATATCACAACCAAATGGTTTGTCACCAGTGTGGATCCGCACGTGCTTGTTTAAACTCGATTTTTGGTTAAATCCTTTCCCACAAACTTCACAACCAAATGGTTTGTCTCCAGTGTGGATTCTCATGTGTTTGTTCACGGCTGACTTATCACTAAATCTTTGTCCACAAACATCACAAACAAAGGGCTTTTCTCCTGTGTGGATTCTGATGTGTATGTTTAAATGTGACCTTCTGTTAAATCTTTGTTCACAAAAAAGGCAACCGAATGGTTTGTCTCCTGTGTGGATCCTCATTTGTTTGTTTAAATTAGCTTTAAGGCTAAATGTTTGTCCACAAACATCACAACTAAAGGGTTTGTCTCCTGTGTGGACTCTTGTGTGCATATTTAAGTCTGTCTTTCGACTAAATCTTTTTCCACAGACATCACAACCAAATGTTTTTTCTTCTAAGTGGATTCTCTTGTGTTTGTTTAAATCAGATTTTTTGTTAAATCTTTCTTTACAAACATCACAACTAAACGGCTTCTCCCCTGTGTGGATTCTCCTGTGAATTTTTAAGTGAGACTTTTGGTTAAATCTTTGTCCGCAGACGTCACAGCGGAACGGTTTCTCTCCTCTGTGGTTTCTCAGGTGTCGATTTAAAGAGTTTTTTAAGTTAAAACTTTTACCACAGTCATCACAGGTAAAACATTTTAACCAGTTTGAACTTTCAATGAGTCGATATTTTGCTTCTCCTTAAAGCCTTTACAGTAAACTGTACAGTTTGAAGACCTTTTTCTTGATTTGATCGTCGTGTGTCTCTGAAGGGAGCACTCGTTAAATTGCTGACCGCACTCAGAGCAGCTTAAAGACTTGTTGGCAGTGTTTACTCCAGGTTCGGGAGCTATGCTCTCCTTCCAGTCATTCTCACTGTCTTCAGTTTCAGACCCAGAGTCTGACAGGTGTTGTAGCTGAGCGTCAGGATGGCTCACATCCTCCTCTTCCCCACCTCACTCACCTGTGAACATCCAGGGGCAGGACATAGAAACTGTGGAGAGTTTCAAATACCTGGGCGTTCATGTCAACAATAAGCTGGACAGGACACATAACACCGACGCCCTGTATAAGAAGGGCCAGAGCCGCCTCCACCTCCTGAGGAGGCTGAGGTCCTTTGGAGTGAGCCGGCCTCTGCTAAAAACTTTCTATGACTCTGTGGTGGCCTCAGCCCTCCTCTATGTTGTCGTCTGCTGGGCTCCTGGCAGCACAGAGCGGGACAGAAAGATATTGAACAAGCTGGTGAGGAAGGCCACTTCTGTCCTAGGCTGAGAGGAGGGTGTTGTCCAAGCTCACATCCATCATGGACAACACCTTCCACCCCCTGCACCAGACTGTAGAGGAGCTGAGCAGCTCCTTCAGTGCCAGACTTAGACATCCTGTCTGTAAAAAGGAGCGCTACCGCAGGTAATTTATTCCTGCTGCTATCAGATTTTACAATGCTTCACTGTAAGGCAAGGCAAGGCAAGGCAAATTTATTTATATAGCACAATTCAGTACAGAGACAATGCAAAGTGCTTTACATGATTAAAATATTGGAAAATAAAACAGAATAAAAGCAAGTAGGGATAGTGTAGAAACAAAAAAAAACATTTAAAAACAGTAAAACATTTTAACTTGAACATTCAAAGGCAATTCTAAACAAATGTGTTTTTAATCTTGATTTAAAGGAACTCAGGCTTTCTGCACTTTTACAGTTTTCTGGAAGTTTGTTCCAGATAAGTGGAGCATAGGAACTAAATGCTGCTTCTCCATGTCTGGTTCTGGTTCTGGTTCTGCAGAGCAGGCTGGAGCCAGAAGACCTGAGTGGTCTGGAGGGTTTATACGCTGATAACAAGTCTGTGATGTATTTAGGTGCTAAGCCATTTAGAGATTTATAGACTAACAGAAGTATTTTAAAGTCTATTCTCTGAGATACAGGGAGCCAGTGTAAGGACTTTAGAACTGGGGTTATGTGCTCTACTTTCTTAGTCTTAGTGAGGACGTGGGCAGCAGGTTCTGGATCAGCTGCAGCTGTCTGATCCACTTTTTAGGCAGACCTGTAAAAACACCGTTGCAGTAATCAATTCTACTAAAAATAAACGCATGGATTAGTTTTTCCAGATCCTGTTGAGACATCAGTCCTTTAATCCTAGAAATGTTCTTCAGGTGGTAGAAAGCTGACCTTGTAATTGTCTTTAGATGCTTTTGGAGGTTCAGGTCTGAGTCCATCACTACTCCCAGATTTCGGGCCTGATCAGTGGTTTTTAGCTGAAGCGACTGAAGCTGTGACCTAACTTTTGATCTCTCCTCTATTGGTCCAAATATTATTACTTCTGTTTTGTTTTTGTTCAACTGAAGAAAATGTTGACACATCCATGCATTGATTTCTTCTAGGCATTTACTCAGTGCCTGAATTGGTTCATAGTCACCTGGTGACATGGTGATGTAGAGCTGTGTGTCGTCTGCATAGTTGTGGTAGCTGATGTTGTTATTTTTTATTATCTGGGCTAGAGGGAGCATGTAGATATTGAAGAGGAGGGGACCCAGGATGGACCCTTGGGGAACCCCACATGTGATTTTTGTAATCTTCGATGTAAAGTTACCTGCTGACACTAAAAAGTCCCTGTCCTTTAAGTAGGATTTAAACCAGTGGAGAGCTGTACCAGAGAGGCCGACCCAGTTCTCCAGGCGCTCTAACAGAATGGAGTGATCAACAGTATCAAATGCTGCACTGAGGTCCAATAGTACCAGCACGGTGGTTCTTCCACAGTCTGTATTTATATGGATGTCATTAAAAACCTTGATAAGGGCTGTCTCTGTACTGTGGCGAGCACGGAAACCTGACTGGAAACCATCAAAGCGGCTGGTCGTTGTTAAGAAGGTGTTTAATTGTTGAAATACAACTTTTTCAATAATCTTACTGATAAAGGGGAGGTTTGAGATGGGCCTGTAGTTCTGGAGTAGAAGTTTGTCTAAATTGTTCTTTTTCAGCAGTGGTTTGATAATTGCTGTTTTTAGGGACTGGGGGAAAACACCTGACAGAAGGGACGCGTTTATTATCTGAGTCAAATCAGACGCTATTACAGGTAAAACTTTTTTAAAGAAAGCTGTGGGTAGAACATCAAGGCAGCTGGAGGAGGAACTTAACTGCTGAATGATCTACTCTAAGCTTATGTGGTTTATTTCGCTGAAATGGGACATTTTGTCAGAAATAGTTCCAGCTGAATAAAGCATTGGTTCTGGTGTTGATATGGTAGTGCAAAGTGATCCTCTAATTTTTAGGATTTTTTCAGTAAAGAAGTTAGCAAATTCGTTGCAGGCCCTGGTGGAGTGGAGTTCGGAAGTCACTGACACAGGAGGATTTGTTAGCCTGTCAACTGTGGAAAATAAGACATGAGCATTATTAATGTTTTTCTTGATGATCTCAGAGAAGAAAGATTCTCTTGCATTTTTCAGTTGTAAGTTATATCTGTAAAGTCTCTCTTTATAGATGTCGTAGTGAACTAGGAGTCTATTCTTTCTCCACCTGCGTTCAGCTTTTCGACATTCCCTTTTTTCACTTCTAACTGATGGAGCATTTCTCCAAGGAGATTTTTTCTTCCCGGGAAAAAACTTCACTTTGACTGGAGCAATGCAGTTAATGATGTCTGAGACTTTAGACTGAAAGTTATCTACTAGCTCATCTACTGAGTTGCAGCCCAAGGTTGAAGTATCAGAGTAAGCTTGAATAAAAGTTTCCGCGGCATTGTCCTTAAAGGTGCGTTTTCTTACGATGTCCCTTTGGCTAAATGAGTCGCTGGTAATTATGCTTTCAAAGGTAACAGAAAAGTGATCGGATAAGGCAACATCAGTTACATTGACCTGTGAAATCTTTAGACCTTTAGTAATGATCAAGTCTAAAATATGTCCCTGTTTGTGTGTTGGCTGTTTAACATGTTGACTTAAACCAAAGTTTCTAAGTGTGTCACACAGTTCTTTTGCACTTCTGTCTTCAGGGTTGTCAACGTGAAAGTTGAAGTCTCCAACAATAATTAAACAGTCATAATCAACACATATCACAGACAGCAGGTCACTAAAATCATTAAAAAGTTTGATGTGGACTTAGGAGGCCTGTACACATTCAGAAACATAGTTCGTACCGGGCCCTTTACCTGGAGAGCCAAATGTTCAAAAGAGTCAAATTTTCCTAAAAACACCTTTTTACACTTTAGTGAATCATTAAACAATGTTGCTACTCCTCCACCTTTCCTTTGCTGTCTGCTCTCACAAAGAAAACTGTAGTTTGGAGGAGTCGACTCCATCAGTATAGCTGCTTCACTAAATTCATGCAGCCATGTTTCTGTTAAAAACATTACATCAAGATCATTGTCAATAATGAAGTCATTAATTAAAAGGGATTTTCCTGACAGAGATCTAATATTTAATAAACCCAGTTTATATGACTTAGTGGTTGATGATGTCTCTGTGACAGGTTGCATCTGACAGTTTATGATTTTTAAGTATTTGTTCCTGTTTATCCTTTTGTTTTTCTTATTTCTGCCACGTATTATCACAGATATTCCATAATCTCCGGCGAAAGGCCCCGGCTGATGCTGGGAACTCTCATGTCTGATAAACGTGTGGCCAGGGCCCAATCTGTATCACAGCGAAGTAATTTGGAGTTCCTCAGTACCAGAGTGTTCTGTGATACGTGGAGGAGGAGGATCTGAGGCTCTGAGGCCTTTGGAGAATCCTGGTTTATTCACAGCAGAATGGCTATGTGGAGAGGATGTCATCTGTAGGCCAATCTTAAATACTTTGTTCATGTTATGAGAAAATTCCAGAAAAGGAACTTCTGGGCTTTGTGGAGAAGAAGGGGAGGCGGGTCCAGTCTGGACCGGTGTTTGTGAAGATGGAGGTTCTTGGTCCTTTCGTTGTCCTGCTGAGATCTGGGATGAATCGTCCTGTAGCTCTGACAACGCCTCATTCTGTGTCATCTTTCTGGCCATCTTTATCTTGGCTTGTTCGGGCTGCACTGGGCTTATCTTTTGTTTTGGCACTGGATGTTCCTTGTTTTGGGACAAAGCTGATGACGCATGGTTCACAGAATAGAAGATGTTTGAAATCAGCCGTTTTGCACCTGACCTATTTAGAGAGAAACAATCTCTGTTGAACAGATGTCTTCTTTCCCAAAATATGTTAAAGTTGTCTATGAAGGTTACAGTTGTTTCTTTGCATGTTTTTTCCAGCCATTTGTTTAGCATCAGAATTCTGGAAAAAAATCTCGTCTCCGCAGTTAGCGGGTGGGTGAGGCCCGCTAAGAAGAACCTTGACATTCAGGCCATCAACAAGTTTCAACAAACGAATGTAATCCTCTTTTAATACTTCTGATTTTCTTATCCGGTTGACGTCCTTCAGGGCTTCAGCTTGTATTATGAGGTTTTCCAAGGTCGGACGTTTTCTCAAGATCCTTGGAAGGTCTGTCTGAAGGATGTCTGTTAAATCAGACACCAGGCCACAGTTCCCGTCGTTATAAATCAACACCTCTGTATTTTTCTTGTTACAGAAATGTTTAATCCCCCTTACAGAACCATTGCATAATATCAGGGTCCTTGGCCCTGTGGCATGTCTTTTCTCTGATGTCTTAGAACGAAAATCGTTGACATACCTCTGGTTTTTGTCCTCCTGGGTCACATTTTGGAGCGGAGCGAATCTGTTTCGTAAAGGAATTCCAGCATTTCCAGCAGGTTTACTCCTATCATTTGTTGTGGGAACAGCCCGCTGTTGTTTTACTTGTCCTGGGACATCTCTCTGTAGTCTCGGCCAGTTTTCTTTGTCTAGGCGTGGGGTTCGTTGGTCCTTTGGTCTTGCACCCAGAGTGGTCCAGGGATTCTCATTTTCCTCAGGGAACTGTTTGTTCGCTGAGTCGCTGGGCTGGTGGTCACCGCTCGGAATCACGGGCAGGGTCGTATCATTTCCATTCGCGGCGTTTACATCATAATTCACTTCAAGTCGACAGATTTTCAGTTCCATAACAGCTATCTTCTGTAAAAGCTTGTCAAAGTCCATTGTGTTGAAGGAGGGCATCTTTTCAAAATCCAAATCAAAAAATAAGTAAAAGAAAATAAAAAGAAAATAAATAAATAAAAACTAAATCCAACTTTCTGTGGTTTAGGTTAGGAGATAAAAAGGAGATAAAAAGTAAAAGGCAGGAAAATGCAAGCAAGCAGAGAGCAGAGAAAAAAGCGTCCGAACAGGCTGAGAGGCAGATAGCACTGTAACTGCAACTGTGACCATAACTGTAATAATTAATGTGCAATAACCAAGGTGCAATAATCTATTTAATACACTGTCCTACAACCCGTGCAATAATCCTGATGTAGTGACTTCTGCTGCTATCACCACCTGAACATAAGTCAGCCCACATGTATGTATGTATGTATGTATGTATGTACAAATGTATACAATGTATATGCACGTACATACGCGTAGGTGCGTATGTAAGTAGGCGCATAGATATATGTATATATTTAAGTATATAGATATGTTTATATATATATATATAGACCACTAAGAATGTAAATGAGACATTTACATTCCTATTTCCTTTTTTGTATTTTTTTTGGTATTCTTTTGATCCATTGTAGATATGAAGACTCACTGTATATAACTGAATGCACCTTCCCTACTCTACACCTTCTTGTATGAGCCGATGTGATGAGTGAATTTCTCCATTGTGAGATCAATAAAGACTATCTTATCTTATCTTATCTTCATCATCATCACTGACCTCCATTTCTGAAGAACTGGAAGTGTCTCCATGGGTATTTGGATCTGAGTTCCTACTGGATTCTGATCCTCCACAGTCCTCTTTAGCTGTTTTTGCCTTCATCTGGTCAGATGAGCTGCTGGTTGGTGGATCTCTGTCTTCTGGTTGGTGCTGGTGAAGCTGTGAGGACAGAGGTTTCTCTTCCTCATCCTCACAAGAACCACAGTTAGTGGAAACATGGTAGAATCAGCCTCCTCCTTCACATTGAGCCGTTCTTCCTCCAGACTGGTCAAAGGTTCCTCCTTGATGTGAAGGAGTTCTGGGTCCTGATCATCACCACCAGGACTCTGTTCTCCAGCAGTTTCTATTTTAACCAGCAGCCTCTCCTGAACATCTGCAGACAACACAGAGACACAACAGACTTTGAGAAGAGGTAGATTTTAAGAATAGTTCTAAGACGGTAAAAAAGTGAATTAGAGAAATAATCTTACTAGCACCATCGGTGGATTGATGAAAAGAACCTTAAATTAGTTCTGAGCCATGAAGAATTATTCATGGGGGGGGGGTCCTCCTGGACCCCCTCGTGGAACGTGGACGGAGGCAGAACAATCCCATCGACTTCGGGCGCCGGCGGGCTACAGGCTTCAGAGGGATCAGAGGAGGGGGCAGGTCCTCCGAGGCCTTAACGCGCCGGAGTTTGTGCCGGGAGGAGCCAGACAGAGGAACAGAGGCTCGTTGATGGGTAACAGCAGGCCCACAGGGAAGAACGTCGTCTCGGTCACCATAGAAGAAATCCCACAACTGGTTCTCCTGCGTGGGGCTCTGCTTGGTGGAACGATGAGCTTCACTCGGAGGGCCAGCTGCGAGTCATGGAGGTGATAACCGAGACGACGAGAGGCTGAGCGGCTTCTCTCCCCGTGCTCCGGGGTAGCCGTAACAACGGCAACATGATCCATCTGGGGAGTGGAGTCGGCCCTGATCGGAGGTGCATGGTCCTGGCCGGAAGCCATCTTGGCATATCTTTCCATCAATCATTCGCACACTTCCACATATGCGAGGACCTCCGGGTTGTCAACCCCTGCAGGTAAGCCCCATGTGGTTCCTGAGTTCATCCTTTGACTGGGCCGTACTGTCAGGATTTGTTTACTGAAGAACTCAGGAAGCGCACTTGGGACTAAAGTTTAAGAGTTTTTTTTAGAGGAAGTGAGCTGGATGGCGGATGATGAAGACCGGAGGTTCAGGACTGCAGAAGGTCAGGGATGTAGGTGATGGCAGGAGCTGACGGCCCGGAGTAAGAGTCCATAAAAGCTAGGTGGCTAGGAAAGCATAGTGCTGCTTGGCTAGCAGGCCTCGTACCAACACCAGGGCACAGAGCGGAGCTTCTCTAGGGCGGCTAGTCAGGTTAGCAGCTCTCTGGAGACACCAGGGCACAGAGTGGAGCTTCTCCAGGAACAACAGCAGGGTACAAAGTCTTTCAAAGCGACTGGCAGGACTAACCTTAAACTAGAAAATGAAAACAGATCTTCCAAGGCAAAAACGAGGACTGGCATGGAGTGGTGGATAACAGAAGACAGCCCAGTGCTGAACTGAAGGCAGAGGGAGGTTTAAATAGAGCACTTAACAGGTGGAACAAGAATCTGGATAATTAACTAGTAAATGTTAACAGGTGTGACTGACTGCTGAGGAGGTGAAGTGAAGATGACAGAAAATAACTGATGACAATGAAAACTAACAATAAATAAAGTCAAACCAAATCCAAATGAGATGAAAAAATTAAAATAACAGAAAAACGAAGCCAAACCAAAACTCAACCATGACAGTTTTATGATAAAGATTGGAAACTGTTTATTTCAGACACACAAAGACCTACGGTTTATGCACCTTTTGATTTGATATAGGAAGAACCAGGATCGGATTGATTCTAAAGATCCTTTAATATTAGCTGGTAATGGTAAATCCTAGTTTCAATACAGGGACTTTTCGATTACGGCTTTGAACTAAAACCCCACTTTCCACATCCTTCCCATTTGGGTTAAAGCTCAGACTAGCTGGGGTTCTAAAGACCTCTGAATCTAACGAGTATTACCCTGTTTAGAATTCCTGTGAGACCTTTTCAGCTAGATAAGTAGGATACGACTGATCTACTAACCACCTCCGTCCTAGGGCCACACCCTTCTTCAGTGGACAGGTCAGGCAACCTAGTAGCCTGAAGCCACCTGTACCCCGACCACCGCCCTAGTTAACGGTGGCTCCTACTTCTATAGATCGGCACTTGTTACACAATCAGTATTTTTTTTTAAAGTCTCAAAAGTCCCTAGGGGTGTTGTTTTAAAGTTTGGGCTACAGGTAACCTTTTAAGACCTCCAAAATATTTCTAGAACCATGCACCATGACTGTTTTACAATCATAGAAGAACTCAGAAAAATGTTGACTCAATAAGAGAATGTCCACAACTTCTAATAAAATTTTATATGCTTCTTTAATTAGTATGCTTTAGCATGGAATTAGAAACAGCATTAAGCAATTTAACAGATTACAAATTAATATTTAATCAACGTCCTATCTCTTATCTAAGGCTGCTTACTAATACGTTCAGGAGAGGATTTTAACTTTAGAGGAGCAAACTGACACGAACCCCAGATGGAATCCCAAAGTGTCTTTGATTGCTGGATAAGGAGCTGTTCAGCTGAACGATGAGCCTTCTCTTGATGGTGACCCCGATGTCCCACTAATGTCCCATTCACAAAGACTCATGCCTGGAGCCCTTTGCCTTGATATCTGTGTCTGAGGTCCATCTCTTCTGCTCGACGCGTTGTTCAGCTTCAGAACTGACATCTCATGGGTGCAACTCACATCTTCTGGACATCTAGGATCTTCTCATCAACCAGGTCAAAACCACAGCAGTTCTTCTTGACAGGATATGCAGATTGTTGGCTCCGAATTGTAGAAAAACACGAAAAATAGATAATCGGACTCAGTCTCGGCGGTTCTCAGAGACAGGGGCACCGTGTTCTTCCTTTGGCTCAACGATCGTCCTTCCGTCTTGGGTCTTCTTTTCTTCTGCTCCGCGCTGCGTGTCTTCTGAGATGAGGAACTGAGCAACGAGTACCCAAATCACCCTTCTTTTATGTGCTGAGAGAGCCGTTGGGAGGTTGCAAACCTCAACCCCCCCTCCCTCCACCGAACACTTGCACCCAGTCCCTTATCACCTCATAACCTTTTCACCCTACGCAGCTCTCTGGCCGAGTCAAAAGTTTTCGCTCCTCTTTCACCGACCCCAGGCAGCAGGTCATTGAACCAAACCGTCCGGTTCCACTTCCTCTTTTCTTTTTAGCAGATTTCCTGTAGCCGGGAGCTGCAGTCCTTCCAAGTGCTACTTCCTCTATCCACAAACCTATTTTCTCCTTAGCCTGTATGACACTTGGACTGCACTAAAGTAATCATCATTTCACTCATTTAATACATGAATGCTTGATCTTTTTAAGAAAGAAAAACAATCAGTCAAAACGTGCAATTCAATAAAGAGAAAACGATCAATTTAAACACGCAATTAAAGAGCTCTTTATGTTATCTTTTTTACATGATACATTTAATGTACGAATCATCTCTTAATTTGTGAATGATAGAGAATATGGTTGAGCTCACCATACCACCGATTTTAGAGGTATTTTGACTGACTTCTTGCTCAGGATTGGCCGGGAGCGGGATTTCACCTGGGGTCACATCAGTTTTTATCATCTTTTAGAAAGGATGAGTTTTTCTGGTGAGTAAAGACCCAGCCTGCCCTCTGATGCCCCACACTGTGATGGGTCATCTTGTTTTGTGTTTTTGATCACACAGAAAACACGTTTTCTCTGCAATCAAAATGGGGAAGTGTGAATGGAGAATTATTCTGAAGTCACTGTGGCCTCACACCACTCGGACATGTAAGCATGGGCCCACTGATTGCAAGGCCGAATACTGCGTAGAATGATTATTGTCTACGATAGACTGTCTCTGTTTTGTCTCATGGCAAGGCCACTGTGCAGTATTAGGGGGAGCCAGAAAGCGAGACAGGCATAGACAGGGCAGACACAGACTGCAGCGGGACCGTGGGGTGCGATTACTTGCCATCTATGTGATCTCTGCTCTGTTTCTCAATAAAAGTGCTGGAACTTCATCACCGCCGTCTCTTCATTTAGTAAAGATGGGAATTCAGTTATTATTGTTTAGAATTCCATCCACAGCAGTCAAGTGTAGCTCAGAGGAAAAGTTCCACCTCGTCATCAGTCCAAATAAAAGCTTATTTCCTTACTCCAGCAACGATAGGAGTCTTCTTCAACTTCATCTTCCAACGGCACTTCCCCACTGTGCAGCAGTACAGCGCCACCCACTGGCATACACATTAGCTTCAGGTGGTTTTATTATTACACTCAAACTTTGCTGTGAGAATATTTTAATTCGGCTTTGTGTGGGTGTGACCTGAGCTGTATCATTTCTGATAAGAAGAGAGCTCTAACATTTGGCTAGGATTATGCCAGGACTTGTTCATGGTTACAAAAATCTTCTTCTCCAGAGTTGTGAAAGCAACAATGTCAAAAAACTCACATCCCATCCTCTTGCTGAACGCGCACCCTTCCACCTGACCTGGTTCTACTCAGATCCATCTGCTTTGTGAACATTTCAAATACAGTTTTCAGTACCGATGTAGCTTTTTTATGTCCCTGCTCAGGAGTTATTACAATATTTGGGGAGTAGGACCAAAATGTGATGTAGCTAGACACACACACACCTGCAGGCAATCAAACAGACCATCAGTGCATTTTAAAGACTGGACTTAAACCAGCTGCACTTTATTTAAACATCACGTTCTCTGTACTTCTTTGGGTATATAATATTTTACAAGTGTTTTTAAATATTCTCTGTGTATCAGATGCCTTTTCAAGCTTGGAGTGTCTAAATTGTTATAAATTCAAAATGACACTGTTACATGCAGTGGTGGCTGCATGTAGGATTCCCCCCCCCCCTTTCAGGTTGCTGCTGAGTTCTGGCAGGCTAATTAGGCCCAGCTGGTTTCACTCTGGTTCTTGATTATCAGAGTATAAGGCTAGCTGGGAAACTGATGTTCGTGGCCTCTTGGCCAATTGGGCAGCATGTGTGCTGCAGCTTTATGGTGCTGTGTACGGTTACTAGTTGGTGGCTAGAGATCTCGGTTCTGGGGGTTACTCTCTCTCTTTTCTCAGGTTCCTAGTTTCCCCGATAAGACTTCTTCGGATTTGGTTCGAACAATAAAACTTAGAATGTTACCCTATTTGTTTGTCTTGTCCTTTTTTTCCCTGGTTTGTCCATTGTTACAGCCCCTCCCCTCTCTAATACCCCTAGACAGTTTTGGGGATGTAACAGACACTAAAAGCTTTTGTTTCTGCACTCACAGGATAACAATCAATTCTGTGACGCATTAAGATTCTGACCCAGACAGAACGTTTTCATATTAACATTCAATATGATGTTATTTCCATCCCAGAGCACTGATGGGTTTATCTGACCACCAGGCAGGAACCACAGAAACAGAAAGAAATTCAACATCAACAGTTACATTTTAAACTCAATATCAACTAAAAACTATAATCTTAATGAATGCACAAGCAGAAATAAAAATAGAAGAGCTGGACATTTATGGTCATGTTGCTGAAGCAGCTTCTGATCCTCCAGAGAGGTTAACTGCTTCTAGCAGCAATTTAACGGTGAATAAAGCCATCTTCTCTCTGTGGTGCTGGAGCTAAGTTGTATTAGAGTAGAGAGACTCTTCTCCAGCACGGCCGCCACCAGCCACCACAGGCAGCGAGTAAACCACATCGCTAGGGCCTGAAGGTCTGGGCGGAGAGTCCGAGCTTCTGTTGGGGAAACTCAACTGGGCGTAGGTTGGTTTACTCAAATCATCTTCAGCCTGAAGAAAGAAAGCCAAGCGGTCAAACTGAGCTTCAGCAGTTCCTGCTTTTTATTGATATTTTGGTTTATGGTAACAAGAAAAGCAGAACAATGTTTATCCAAGTTCTGATCTTTGTTTTTGGAAAGAGACTTTTTAGGTATTTAGATTTTTCACTAGGGCCACAAAGTAATTTTCCTCTGGGATTATTAAAGTATTTCTGATTCTGAAGTAATTTTATTCCTAAAATGATTCCTGTCTTTAGATGTCAGATGTTTCTGCTACCAGCTCTTCACTATGAACAGTCATGTCTGACCAGACCTCCTGTGTCTTTATCCCTCTAAACCTGCTAAGATGCTCTGACTTGGTTTTGTTTGGTCCCTTCATCCATTCCCCCTCTGTCCATTATGAAGGACCAGGAGCTGTTCTTACTGCAGGTGGCGCTGTCATGGTTTACTACCTAAGCAATGTCGTCTGTTCAGGAAGCAGAACATTTAAACACTGAGACCTTCTCCCTGAGTGAACATTGAGTTAATAGGAGCACATTTGCTGTTTGGACTTTAAAGACCACCATACTGTGGAACATCTCGTCCAAACGGCCTTTTCTTCAGTGTTGACCGAACACTGAAGAACTTTACAGACCCTGTGATAGAGGATGTCTGTCCATCTAGACCAACTAAAGGCGTGTGATGTGATTACTGCTCTGCTACAGCCTGCAAGCGTCTGCAGAGATGGAGAAAACTGCAAAGAAAGATCCTTCTGTCACTTTTCCAGCAGAGTAGATTGTCCCACCCACTTCTACTGTATTTATATTTAACTACTTCTTTGGTCTTTAATCCAAATTTTAGGATATTTTAAAACAAGCTGTTCTGAGGAGGAACTGCAGTCACCAAGCTCTAGATGTCGTTGCCTTCAGCTCCTGCTGTTGTACAGTATGAGGCGTAACTGTAAATAGGGGAGATTTGCACAGCAGCAGATGTATTCTCATTGTCTCTGACTTCAGTCTGCAGGAGAAAGAGAGGAAATTCATTCTTCCTTCTTTTAGAACATTTCAGAACATTTATTTTTGAACTTTGAAGCTCTTCAATCTCACCGTGGTTGCAGGAGTGTTCTCTGATTTCACAGAAGGATCTGAAAAACAAATCAGAGGTTTCAGAAACCTGCTTCTATCGCTGAGTGCCGTGGTTTTAGCTGCTCAGTGCAACAAGGCGTGCACAGATCTCTACATCAGAGAAACTAATCATCTAAAGCCATGTTCCAGTCAGGATTCAGAAGCCCACCTGGGTCTCAAGGACAACGGACACACATCTGAGGACAACGACGTTCACAAACAACTAAAGGAAGTTGTTGATGTCAGACATGAGAAACCATCAGTTAGCGGAGAAGGACTGAGGTTTCACCTTTCTCCCACATACATCTCACCACTGAAACTCCCTCAAAAGAAGTTTCACACCTTCATTCATGTGAGATGGGTAATAATCCGTAGGCAATGTGCACATGGCAATGATATAATGAAAATTTGATTATTGTGGTTCTGTTAGGGCTTGTTCACAATTCTCAACATTTTCAAAAGGATACAAGCCTACATAAAAAGGCTGACTTTGGCAATCCCCTATTTATTATAATTGAGATATAGAATCTATGTAAATATGAAGATATTGTTAGAGAAAATTGTTTTCGTTGCGCATTTTTCAAACCAGGAACACCAGAAAAGTTCAGAACATTGAGAAAACAACAAAATCTTCATTTTACAGGTCAGAATGGTCTGATTATCATGGGTTAGCATTATGACAGAAACATAAAATGGCTGAACATTGATGTTTCTCTTGTACGCATCAAACAGTCTACTAGGAAGAAAACATACCAAAAAATATAAGAAGAACACATGGATTACCTTTCACACAATCAGATTGTCTTGTGGTGTTTTTCACACCTGTGGACGAGTCGTGTAACGTTTCTTTCCATTAAACACACCAAACACCTTGAAACCGCTGTGTTTGTGAAGTTGACGCTTATTCACACTCTTTTTTGACGGGTACTTCAGCTGATGGCTAAGCAGTTCTTCAGAGCTGTTATGTTCTGTTAAAACTGATCAAAATAACATGACAGAGCAACTATTCTAATGATTTTATTTGGGAATTTTGCACCATACCAGAGGTGTTGGGTCACTCCACATAAAGCTGTCTGAGGCGGGGGTCCGGCGCTCTGTGTTGGTGGAAACAGGAGCAGTAAAAAGTGGCCTGAGCAGCTCCACAGAAGGCAGGTATTATATTACGTTCCCTTTACTGTTGGAACTCGGAAATCCTGTCTTCCGATTGGAAAAATCAAGTGAAACGGCCAATTAGGATCAAACTTTCCCCTCGGAAAGTCAGAGAAACTTTTTAAGGCCAATTGTCAGATCCAATATGGCAGCTCCCCCATAAACAACATTAAGCTGTGAAGAAAACACGTTTATGTTACAAGACACAGTTTTAAGAGTGTGTCTAAAATCAATGTTACATATAGCAGCTGCAACTCTGAACCAGACAAATTAGAAGTGCTGTTTGCATGTAGAAAATACAGCTTTAAAGGACTTTTATAAGAGGTAGAGAGAACAAAATAACAACTTTTCTGGCCTTTGCCATTTTGGAATCCTGACTTCTCCAACTGTATTAACTGGAACACTTTTTACTCAGGTTTTCCCCATTCCCAGCCCTTATTTTTGATTTCCAAGGCAAATTAGGCTGCTCTCTGAACGGATCACTTGCAGGCCAAATGAGTTTTGTTATTTCTCTGCATGAAGAATGTCACGTGTTGCGGACTTGACAGCTCTCCAATTAAGTTCACTGCACAAGAACAGTAAGTCCTGGAGCCCGTTTCCAAATCATTTCAGAGAAAACTTATGGTGTTGTGGTGCACACAAACAGCACAAATACTGCAGAATGCTTCAGTTTTCACAAAAAATATGTGAATATCTATGCATATGGCCTGAGAGGTCAAAGAATGGCAACATGGCGGGGGATGGGCAGCTCTAACCCAGTGGCTAAAACACCTGGCCTCTCTCCGCCAGGAACCAAGAACTGATTCAGTTTTTTTTACTACCTTTGTTCAATGTTACACAGCCTAGTAGCATCCAGAGCCACAGGATTTCAGCAGGATTCTGATCCCCAGCAGGATCTTTGCTGCCTTGGTGTGAACTGCAGGATCAACCGTCCATCCACCCAGACCCCTCAGCTTCTGGTCCCAAGACAGCAGCAGAACCTCCATGGCTGCAGTTACTGAATGCCTCCTAATTTTAAAGCTTTGTTGAGCATGTGTAAATGTTATGGCTGTTTAAGGATGAGGTTAAAAAAATAATAAAGATCTTAAACTGGACTGAACCACTGAAGAAAGGTTAGTCAGGTTCACAGCATGGCGACGACTGCTGGTTTCATTCACTAGACCATATGTATGAGTGTCTGCATTATTTGTACCTTTACGACGTCTCTCTGATCTTTTTCTGCAGAAAACCAGCAAAGCCACAGCTAACACGATGATGATGAAGGCAAAAGTCCGACCCACAAACAGCAGAACATCTGAAAACAGGAAGTTGTATTGGCTCATGTTAGTGTTTCACAATCAAGCCCAGCAGGGCATGCATACAGAGACACATTATGGCTTTAATGTGAATTTATACAAAATGCATGCAAACACAATCCACAAGCAAAATAGTCTCAGTAAACAAGCCAGACTGTGTCAGCCATTTAAATAATTTAAAATGTATTTAAATATCTATTCCTGTTTCTTTAAGGCAAAAATGAAATAGATGTTTAAAAACATAAATCTGCATCAATCTGAATGTTTTTCTGATAACTGAAGTCTGATCACCTGAGGATGATTTTTCCTCCAGTCCCAGATGCTTGGTGGTTTCAGAGGAACGTGAAGGAGTGAAACCTGCTGAACTGGAGCTGAAACTCTGCCTGGTTGTTGCTGGAAAACGTCAAACACAAGTCAGGACTGGAGATTTATTAAAGAGCGTTTGAAGGGACTGGATCAGCGCTTATGAATACTTGTTATAATCTGTCCTCAATATTTATAATCACATATGATTAATCACTTTATTAAGAAGATGAAATAATGCTAATTAGTCTCACCATGTGTGAAACTTGAGCTGAAACTCCTGCTTGTTGTCGTTGTTGATGTTGATTGGTCGACTGATGGAGAACAGCAAAGAGAAACTGAGTTCAGCTGAAAATAAAACTAACAGAAATGTTTGAGGGGTTTTAATTAACTTTATTAAAATAAAGATTTAACATTTTTATTTCGTAGAAACTCACCATCTGTAACAGAGACAGTAAAGTCTCTGTATGAATCTGGCCGAAGTGCTATGTCCAGTTGACATTGGTACGGTCCTGAGTCAGACTGGGTCAGCTGTTTGATGGTCACCAACAGAACTGCTTCTCGTTCTTTTCTATATTCTAAAATGTATCTGTCTGTTTCAACTCTGTCACCACTTGACTCAACAAGAACATTTTCGTCTTTCTCACATTCTTCTTTGCAGAACCTCCCTATTCTTCCAGAGGAATCAAAGGAACAGGCGACTGTGAGCGAGCTGCCAGCTTCTTTAGAGAAGTCATGATCTTTGTTTCCATCCAGCAGAGCTGTTAAAATAATCATCAGTTACTTTCTGTCCTCAGCAGGATGCAGTCTGATCACATTAATCCCAGTTTCTCTACAGTTCTCCTGGGATCTGCCCAGTTTAACCAGTCTGGAGATGGAACAGTTCATCCAGACCGGTTTAACTCGTCATCATTCACTGATTCATCATCTCACTTCTGAAGATTATGAGACAAAACTCAGTTTAAATATTTAATTTTTTACCTGTGAAGACGTTTAAAAGTGTAACTGTGAGAAATATTTTTTTTTATTACTTTTGTATAATCTGATCTGTACAAAAGTAATAAAAAATAAAGATAACTTGAAAAAAATAGAGAAAGTAAAAATGTAATTTCTCAAAATGAGGAGATGAATCTTTAACAGTGTTCTTACAGACTTTTCATTCTTCATTAGACGTTGGAAGCACTCAGATGAGATCATTAACCTCTCAGAGAGATTTTAACAGCCGGGAGACTCACCTTCAGCAACAACAAGTATAAAGTCCTTGTATGAAAATTTTGATGAAGATATGCTCAAACCACATCGGTACCGTCCTGAGTCAGACTGGGTCAGGCTTGAGATGCTTACATTAAAATAAGGTTCATTTTGTCCTTTAACAGATGTGATACTGTATCGGCCTTTTCTATCTGTTGTTTTCCTTGTTTCAATGAGAATGTCTCCTTTTTCCTCACAGTTCTGCTTGCAGAAGATCATTCGTTCTCCAGATGAAGAAAAGGAACATCTAACCTTGATGGTTCTTCCAGGGACTCCATAGTGTGTCACAGCGTCTTTGGTTCTGCTGCTAGAGATCTGCAGAGCTGCAGACCAGATTAACAGTTAATATCAGGACTTCCTGTCAGGATCTGCAGTGAAACCACAGCTGGTTCTGTCTCACAGAACCACTGACACACCGAGTCTGACTAAGACTCGGTGTGTCAAAATCGGTGTTAAAAATCATCTGACTGACTGTAAATGTGGTGAAAACAATCAAAATAAACAGTTTTAAGCCTTAAATGTTGCAGCTTCAGACATCAGAATAGAGCTTATTTCATCCCTCAGAGCTCAGAGAGGCTTTAACAGGAGCTGAATAATCTCAAAGTAATGAACTTTAAATCTCATTTTTATAGCTGGGAAGATTTACATGGTTTGGACTGAAGAAAGAATTAAAAAGCTTAAAAACTGATTACAGACAGCTAATACTACCTGAAAGTAAAGGCATGTAGCTTTATTTTTTCTCAGGTTATTCTAAGGAGGAAACTCAGTTTTACTTCATCTTCCTGTTTTAAAGCAGACCAAACGCTCAGTTTAAAGTTTTCTCTGTTAGCTTCTGTTCACATCAGCCAGAAAAACAGGTTCTGAAATGTCTGCTAAATGTTGGTCGGATGTAAAAGCAATAAAAAAATAAAGTCACTCACAGAGGAGGAGGATGGAGCAGAAGAAAGTGATGACGGTCATGTTGAGACTGCTGCTTCTTTTCTTTTATCTCTCAGTTCCTCGTTTAACAGGAGGTGAACACACTTCCTGTTTCCAGTCAGCTGCAGCCTAATTCATTTACTGTGGCCTGAGGGCGTCACTGTGGCTTACTGTAGCTATTTGCATTGGCAGATAATCACGTGACTTAACTCCTAAACAGTATAATATTAGTTCAAACAAACATATTTGAATAAAAGCAGCTTTAAGCTGACAATAAATGTTCTAAGGACGAAAAACCAGCAACAACTAACCAGTAGGATTTTTTAATGGTTTTCAGCATCTTGAATCTGATTCTGTTCCTACGTTTATTCATCACCATGAAAAGTGATGCTAGAAAGCTCATTTTCAGTGATGTAGATTTTACACATGATTAATCAACAGACTCCCATGCAGGCTTCTTATTGGAAAATAACGCTGAAACAGGAAAACATCATTGTCTATGTCATGGTTTGGTTGAGGAACAGCCTAAATGCAGACAAACTGGAGAAGGTAGGTTTTCAATAACTAATTAGATAAAACCTTAAAGCCATCAGGAACAGGGCAAGAAAACAAAACATGAGCCGGAATGACAGCAAAAAACCTGGCAGAGCAACGGGAACCATGATGCCAACGTAAGAAACCAGCGATGAGGGATGAAAACCAGAGAGTTTAAATATAGAGGGAAGTTTGGAGGAAAGTGAGGCAGAAACAGGAGATGAAGAACAGCTGAGACCAATGAAGACTGAAGACCTGAAGGGAGGGACTTAATGAAGCGGGTCTGGAGGGAAACACGGGGAAAGAATATAAACGGAATACAAAATGTACGAAGAATGAAATAAAAACATAATTCTTAAATACTGTGTAACATCTAAGAATAATAAGCATAAGGAAATATTGTATGTGGGGAAAGTGGTGGCCTAGTGGTTAGAGCAATGTGTTTGTGTCCTGCAGATTCTGGCTTTAACTCCCAGACTGCCGCCTGGGGCCCTGAGCGAGGCCCTTCGTCCCAGAATGCACCAGACAGTGAAAGCTCACTGCTACCCAAGGGGAGAGGATAAATGTAGAAAACGACTTTAATTGGAATGTAAATTACATTGGCAACAGAGATGATTATTATTATTATAACTAAAGAAAGCACAGCATAGGAAACGTTCGGTCTTGTTGTCAGTGTGGCTGGAATGGATCTAACCCAACAACTCCTTTAGTTGGACTTTCCAAACTGACTGTAGTTATTGGCAGTAGCTTGGTACCAAATACAGGAGGACATGTTGACATTGTCACATTTATGACACTCCATGGCTTCTGTAGTAGTTTTAATGCACCTAAAGGCTTACAGCCACGAGGCTTAAAGGCAAGTTTGGTGTGAAAATCTTATACACTGGATCTTTAACAGTGTTCTTACAGACTGATCATTCTTCATTAAAGGTTGGAAGCACTCAGATGAGATCATTAACCTCTGAGAGAGATTTTAACAGCTGTGAGACTCACCTTCAGCAACAAGTATAAAGTCTTTGTATGAAGATCTTCATGATAAACCATATCGGTACCGTCCTGAGTCAAACTGGGTCAGGCTGGAGATGCTTTTTTTTCTTTAACAGGTGTTATACTGTATCGGCCTGTTGTTTTATTTGTTTAAATGTTTTCTTGTTTGCAGTTCTGCTTGCAGAAGATCCATTCATTCTCCAAATGAAGAAAAGGAACATCTAACCTTGATGGTTCTTCCAGGGACTCCATAGTGTGTCACAGCGTCTTTGGTTTTGCTGTTAGAGATCTGCAGAGCTGCAGACCAGATCAACAGTTAATATCAGGACTTCCTGTCAGGATCTGCAGTGAAACCACAGCTGGTTCTGTCTCACAGAACCACTGACACACCGAGTCTGACTAAGAGGCAGAGTTAGCTGGTTTTAAAATGATCTGACTGACTGTAAATGTGGTGAAAACAACCAAAATAAACAGTTTTAAGCCTTAAATGTTGCAGCTCTAAAGTTCAGACATCAGAATAGAGCTTATTTCATCCCTCAGAGAGGCTTTAACAGGAGGCTGAATAATCTAACAAAAAAATTAATTTTAAATTAATGTCATATTATACTAAGGAGGAAACTCAGTTTTACTTCAGCTTCATGTTTTAAAGCGGACCAAACGCTCAGCTTGAAGTTTTCTCTGTTAGCTTCTGTTCACATCAGCCAGAAAAACAGGTTCTGAAATCTCTGCTAAATTTTACTCGGATGTAAAAGCAATAAAAAAAATAAAGTCTCTCACAGAGAAGGATGGAAATAAAGTGACAATGGTTGTGTTGTGTTGAGTAATGATTTGCTGCTGCTGCTTTTCTTTTATCTCTCAGTTCCTCTTTTAAGGGAAAGGCCAGATGATTGGGTTTTCAGCATCTTGAAGCTGATTCTGTTCCTAAGTCTATGCATCACCATGGAGACTGATGCTAGAAAGCTGCTTTTCAGTGGCGTAGATTTTACCCATAATTAATCACCACACTTCCATGTGGGCGGCACTGTAGCATCTCTGGTATCACTGTTGGGTTGTTGGATCTATGATGGATGGAAAAGATAAAAGTTTTAGGTTTCTTATTTGCATGGTCTATGTCATGGTTTGGTCAATAAACAGGGTAATTGCAGACAAACTGGAGTGTAGATTTTTTTATAACTAAATTAAAAAATAAATGTACAGACACGAGGAACAGGGCAGAGAAACAAACCATGAAGAAGAATGACGGCAAAAAATCTGGCAGAGCAACAAGGACCATGATGCCAATGTAAGAAACCAGTGATGAGTTATAAAAAGCAGGGAGTTTAAATATAGATGGAGTACCAAACTGTGCAGCAATGACATTAAAGGCCGATCCTGGAGACAAAGAGTGGTGAGGATAGGGAAACACATCTGCTGCACTGATCCTCAACACAGAATGCTGCCGTCTGCAGGATCTAGACTCAATTTATGCTGAACAAGTATAAAGAAGGGCCAGACGCATCTCCACTGATTCCCACCACCCAGGCAATGCTCTGTTTGCTCCTCTGCCATCAGGTAAACACTTCAGAAGCCTCAAAGCCACAACTAATAAATTTAGAATCAGCTTCCTTCAAAGAGCTGTGAGGGCAATCGCCCCCTGATGGGAGACTGCAGTCCAACGCTTTAAAACAACCCCACTGTTAGGAGCCCGTCATACGTTAAAATCACCTTAATGTTACTGCCTGCTGCACACCATCATCTCAGAATATCTAAAAGCACATTTCTGTAGACAAAGCCTCAGATCATCATTGTTCAGTAAGCACCTTACTACCTCATTATCTGTGACTCTCCTGAACGCAAAGAAAATTACTGCAACTCTTGTTTACTGCCTGTTTGTCAGTTTTTGCCTTCATTGTGTGTAATGTGAACTGAAGTGGCCAAAGACAAAATTTGCTGCGGTGACAAATAAAATACTCTTCACTGTATTTGAGGCTGCTTGGTGAAATCCAAACTATCTGGGTGTCTGAGGTCAGGTATCGTTTCTCATTGAGGAACATATATTTGATGATTTCACACGTTCCCCCTAAATCCATCTGGTGATAAATATTTTTGTTCTGTCACTCCCATCATCTCCGTTATTACCATGACTGTCTGCACTCAGTAGGTGACAATCCAAACGTTTCAGGAAATTAATTTACAGATGCTTGAAGTTTGCTCCACTTACTGCCCCTCCGATGGGAGACTGGGTTAGCTGATAAAACAACACAAGTAAAAAATAAATAGAAAATAGGAACATAAAAATTTGCATAATTATAATGCATAATTTAAAACTATGGAAACTGTGTGCAAGCATTATATGTGAAGGTAGAAGAGCAGAATAGCAGCTTACTGCCCCACTTACTGGGCGGGTTATCACCCTTACAGTCAGACTGATTAGTTCTAGATTGGTTGTTTAAAATTGTCTTTTATTTACATAAATGCATCTTCTCACCTGCACACTCAGGTGTCAGGTTCAGTAAAACAAAAATCCTTTCAAGTAAAACATTTCCACAGAGTTAAGGGACTGCATTTGGCATTTAGACCATAACCACACCAGAACAATTGGCTAGGCGCCATATTGGTGTGATTTCATCATTTCTAAAGGCGCTCTGGACTCCACTGCTGTGATGGGTGTTGACCTGAATCCTCAGATCAAAGGTTCTAAAGCAGCAGCACTCTTATAGTTGGATCCTCTCGGTCAGAGGTGTAAATAAACAGCCTGGTTTGGGACCCTAAACCTGGGAGGCAGATAACTAATGATGACTGAAACGCCCCTTACTGCAGCTCCAACAACACATGCAGGTTTTTACATTACAAACACATTGTGATTGTGTTAAAAAAAACATCAGTAAAAATTTTTTAAATGTTGTCAGAGGGGAAAGTACAATTTCAGACACATGTTATCCAATCTAGAAGGTGGAGTACAGTTTGGTTGTTTACAAACACCTCAAAGGAGTCTAGAAAAAAAGGAGAAAGGCCTGCAGCCGACTGCATGAGTAGCTGAAGACAACAGTGATCAACGGGAAACTACCGCATGTTCGTCTGTACAAAGGTAACTCCATTTTTATTCAGAATTACATTGTGTGCTTAAAGGTTAAATGGTAATGCGTCACACCAGTTCTACTGTGTTTTTATGGGTTCTGAATCCATGTTTGTTGCAACTTCAGGTTGCAGAAGCAGAATCTTTGTCTGCTATGATCAGTTAACAGGACTCTGATTTTGCACAAAGCTTTTAAAAGGTAAAGTTAAATTTGAAACCCCAATACAGAATTAAGCAAATTCTCGTCATGGATAGCTTGATGGCAGCATAAGAACATCTATTGCAGTCCACAGTAAGTATTTTCAGTCACTAATATATATTTCAAGATGGGTATAACTTGGGTATTTAAACTTGGTCTTTAATGTCAACTTGTCTGTAGTTACCTTGAAACTATTTCACTGACTTTGTTTGAAAAATGCTTTCCTTATCTTCTTTGCCTTAATGTTAGTAGATAAAGCAAAAATACCTCTGGTAACCATTTAAGCTTCACTATCACCACCATGTTGGCAGGGGTTAGACTGTCACTGTTTACACAGTTCTTGGTTTTAGTGTTTATTAGATCAGCCTTGTTTCAGGTCCCTTCGGCAATGTATTTAGTTTATTCCCTTCTCCACACCTGCCATCAGTTAGTCAATTTACCCCTGCAATTGCTACAACTCTCATCCTCCCAGTATTTAAGCTCCTCTCATTGACCCATTTACCTCTGGTTCCTACTGTTGCTTCATGTCACCTTGCCTGATCGCTTACTCGTTTGCACCCCAGATCTACGCTTGTTTTTGTGCTGGCTCCCTTGCGTCCTCCGGTGTTTTGGAATTTCATTCAATTCACCCATAACTGCGCCCTGCCTTTGTCTTTCTGGTGTACTTCCATGTAGCCAGAGCAATCTTACAGTTGGCGTCACCTTAATTGGCTCTAGATTAGCTTCCTGGGGAAGAACTATTCTGGGGTTCCAAGTTGGGAATGACCCTGCAACATAAATATTTAAACGGCTTCCTCTCCGATGTGGATTCTCATGTGTCTGTTTAAATGAGGCTTTTGGTAAAATCTTTTCCCACATATATGACAACCAAATGGCTTTTCTCCTGTGTGTATCCTCATGTGTTTGTTTAAGTTTGATTTGTGGTTAAATCTTTGTCCACAGACATGGCATACAAATGGCTTGTCTCCTGTGTGGATCCTCATGTGTATATTTAAAGTTGACTTTTGATTAAAACTTTGTCCACAAATATCACAACCAAATGGTTTGTCACCAGTGTGGATCCGCAAGTGCTTGTTTAAACTCGACTTTTGGTTAAATCCTTTCCCACAAACTTCACAACCAAATGGTTTGTCTCCAGTGTGGATTCTCATGTGTTTGTTCACGGCTGACTTATCACTAAATCTTTGTCCACAAACATCACAAACAAAGGGCTTTTCTCCTGTGTGGATTCTGATGTGTATGTTTAAATGTGACCTTCTGTTAAATCTTTGTTCACAAAAAAGGCAACCGAATGGTTTGTCTCCTGTGTGGATCCTCATGTGTTTGTTTAAATTAGCTTTAAGGCTAAATGTTTGTCCACAAACATCACAACTAAAGGGTTTGTCTCCTGTGTGGACTCTTGTGTGCATATTTAAGTCTGTCTTTCGACTAAATCTTTTTCCACAGACATCACAACCAAATGGTTTTTCTTCTAAGTGGATTCTCTTGTGTTTGTTTAAATCAGATTTTTTGTTAAATCTTTCTTCACAAACATCACAAGAAAACGGCTTCTCCGCTGAGTGGACTCTCATATGTAGATTTAGGCTCGACTTTTGGTTAAACCTTAGTCCACACTCATCGCAACTAAACGGCTTCTCCCCTGTGTGGATTCTCCTGTGAATTTTTAAGTGAGACTTTTGGTTAAATCTTTGTCCGCAGACGTCACAGCGGAACGGTTTCTCTCCTGTGTGGATTCTCAGGTGTCGATTTAAAGAGTTTTTTAAGTTAAAACTTTTACCACAGTCATCACAGGTAAAACATTTTAAACCAGTTTGAACTTTCAATGAGTCAATATTTTGCTTCTCCTTAAAGCCTTTACAATGAACTGTACAGTTTGAAGACCTTTTTCTTGATTTGATCGTCGTGTGTCTCTGAAGAGAGCGCTTGTTAACAAATTGCTGACCGCACTCAGAGCAGCTTAAAGACTTGTTGGCAGTGTTTACTCCAGGTTCAGGAGCTCTGCTCTCCTTCCAGTCATTCTCACTGTCTTCAGTTTCAGACCCAGAGTCTGACAGGTGTTGTAGCTGAGAGTCAGGATGGCTCACATCCTCCTCTTCATCATCATCACTGACCTCTGTTTCTGAAGAACTGGAAGTGTCTCCATGAGTATTTGGATCTGAGTTCCTACTGGATTCTGATCCTCCAGAGTCCTCTTCATCGGTTTTTGCCTTCATCTGGTCAGCTGAGCTGCTGGTTGGTAGATCTCTGTCTTCTGGTTGGTGCTGGTGAAGCTGTGAGGACAGAGGTTTCTCTTCCTCATCCTCACTCTTCACAAGAACCACAGTTAGTGGAAACACTGTGGGATCAGTCTCCTCCTTTACATTGAGCTGTTCTTCCTCCAGACTGGTCCAAGGTTCCTCCTGTTCCTCCTTGATGTGAAGGAGCTCTGGGTCCTGATCATCACCACCAGGACTCTGTTCTTCAGCAGCTTCTATTTTAACCAGCAGCCTCTCCTGAACATCTGCAGGCAACACAAAAACACAACAGACCTTGATAACAGGTAGATTTTCAGAATAGTTCTAAGACGGTAAAACAGTGAATTAGAGAGTTAATCTTACTAACACCATTGATGGATTAATGAAAAGAACCTTAAATTAGTTCTGAGCCATGAAGAATTATTCTGCTAGACATCTGACCTGAACCAGGAAACATGACCTTATTACTTCTTCTTAGATGTCGAGGATATTTCCAGTTGACCCTAAACTGTTACTGTACAGGACTGTCTCAGAAAATTAGAATATTGTGATAAAGTTCTTTATTTTCTGTAATGCAATTAAAAAACATGAAATGTCATACATTCTGGATCCAATACAAATCAACTGAAATATCGCAAGCCTTTTATTGTTTTAATATTGCTGATTATGGCGTACAGCTGAAGAAAACTCAAAAATCCTATCTCAAAATATTAGAATATTTCCTCAGACCAAGTAAAAAAAAAATTATAACAGCAAAACAAAATTAAACATTTTAAAATGTCCATTAATGCACTCAGTACTTGGTTGGGAATCCTTTTGCACAGATTACTGCATCAATGCGGCGTGGCATGGAGGCAATCAGCCTGTGGCATTGCTGAGGTGTTATGGATGCCCAGGATGCTTCAATAGCGGCCTTTAGCTCATTTGCATTGTTGGCTCTGGTGTCTTTCAGCTTCTTCTTCACAATACCCCACAAATTCTCTATGGGGTTCAGGTCAGGGGAATTGGCAGGCCAATCAAGGACAGTAATGCCATGGTCAGTACACCAGTTACTGTGAGAATCTTATGTCGTCTCTTAACCACTACCATACTTGTGATTTAGTTTACTGAACCAAGCTGAGTGTTTTTCAAGGCTCAGGAAACCCTGCAGTTTTTCGAGTTAATTAGACGATTCAAGTGATTAGTTGAATAGCCTACTAGTATACTTTTTCACGATATTCTAATATTTTGAGATAGGATATTTGGGTTTCTTAAGCTGTAAGCCATAATCAGCGATATTAAAACAATAAAAGGCTTGCGATATTTCAGTTGATTTATAATGAATCCAGAATGTATGACATTTCATGTTTTTTAATTGCATTACAGAAAATAAAGAACTTTATCACAATATTCTAATTTTCTGAGACAGTCCTGTACTCCCCTTCAGCTGCAAATCTGACCTCCAAGTTTTTATTTTTGTTTGTCACAATAAGAGCGTGACTAAAATGTTACCTGACATTTGAAAATGTATTTTCCTCCTTCAATCCCTGTTTTATTTGCAGCTGAATCTGAATCCACCACATTGTTTTCTATGAAACTGCGCACTTCTGGTTAGCTGGCTAAAAGAAGGCTGAAACACCTTTCCGTTGCTTGGAAGAAAGAGAAATTCAACTGGAAATATTTGTTTTAGATCTACATTTAGGAAGAAAGCATAAACGTTTTGTTCTATAATTACTTTTTTGATTTCACTTCCTGGATTTTCTGTTGTCGATGTAAACTCTGATTAAACCAAATGAACCACCACCACACCTGCTCAGTCCTCAGCTCCACACGCTGAACTCTCTACAGAGGCAAGTTTAAATCCAGAGTTTCACCTACAGTGACTTATTCTCCTGTTTGAACGCCGGACGTTTGTGGCTGAATCCACATCCTGTTTAATGTGTCATTGTCTAACACCCAGCTAAGACCAATATGGACTTTAATCAAGGTTATTTTGGCTAAATATAATGATCTTGAGAAGCTATAAACACTTTTATCAGCACCAGATGTGCTTACTGTAACACTCTATATGTTGGCATCCTGCAGCAGAATTCAGTCGGTCCATAATGCAGCACCGAGTTCTTTAACTGAAACTTTCAAGCCAATAATCCCCCATTATGTCGTCCCTCCACTGGCTGCAGGTCTGTTTAAGATAAAATTTTAAACTTTTAATATTTGTTTAGAAAGCTGTTAACGTTGGGTCCCGCCCAACATCTCTGTTTTTTTGCGTTTCTGTGGTTTTCCTGAAGTTCGACATAGAACTAAATTTAAAAACTGGACTGATCGGGCCTTCTTAGTCAAGGCGCCCAGACTCTGGTACCAGCACCTTTTGGACCTCTGCTTAGCCACTGACCCGGGTCTTTCTACACCCATTAAAAACAGGTTTTTTAATCAAGAAGGCTTTTAATAAGGCTTTTAATTTAATTGGATTTGCTCAAAATGTGCATAAACCGACGCACTCTCGGCTCCATACTTTAGACCTTGTTCTGACATATGGCATTGATTGTGAAGAATTAACAGTATTCTCTCACAACCCTGTCCTGTCTGATCATTTTTTAATAACATTTGAGTTTAATCTAACTGAGTTCTCCACCCCCAAAAGAGGGTTCCAATATAGTAGATCTTTATCGGATAATGCTGTATCAAAACTTAAAGAGTCTGTCCCCTTTTTAATATCCTCAGTATTGCAGAAATGCCCTGTAGATGGCAGCAATGCTGTTTCTTTCCATTCACAAATCGATACCTTTGCTAACAATGTGACTTCCTCATTGCGTTCTGCATTAGACACAGGAAGCTGGCTCCCTGGTTTAATTCAGAGCTGCGTTCCTTGAAGCACAATGTTAGGAAATTGGAAAGAAAATGGCGTTTACACACCAAGAGGAATCCTACTTAATCTGGAGGGACAGTCTATTGTTGTATAACAAGACCCTTCGCAGAGTTAGAGCAGCATATTTTTCATCATTAATTGAAGAGAATAAAAATAATCCTAGATTTCTCTTTAGTACAGTTGCCAAACTTACCCAGAGCCACAGCTCTGTTGATCCATCCATTCCTTTAGCTCTTAGTAGTAACGATTTTATGGGATTCTTCATAAATAAAATTGATGCCATTAAAAATAAAATAATTGGCATCCTCCCAAACATGATTACCTCGTCCTCAGTAAGTGAGGCAGCGTTGGAGGAATCTTTAGAACCTGCGCAGTGTTTGAACTGTTTAGAAGCAGTAGAGCTTTCTGAGCTATCTAAAATTTTAGCTTCATCTAAACCTTCTACCTGTATGTTAGACCCAATCCCAACCAAGTTGTTTAAGGACATATTCCCTTTGATCAGTGGCACTATTTTAGACATGATTAATCTATCCTTAGTAAATGGATATGTACCACAGGTTTTTAAAGTAGGTGTTATTAAACCTTTACTTAAGAAACCATCTCTTGATCAAGATGAGTTAGTAAACTACAGACCTAGATCTAATCTTCTTTTCTTACCTAAAATTCTTGAGAAAGTAGTTGCTAATCAACTTTGTGAACATTTACAAAGCAATGACCTACTTGAGGAGTTTCAGTCAGGCTTTAGAGCTCATCATAGCACTGAAACAGCTCTGGTGAAGGTCACTAATGATATTCTCATGTCCTCAAATAATGGACTTGTGTCTGTACTTGTCCTGTTAGATCTCAGTGCTGCATTTGAGACAGTTGATCACAATATTATCCTACAAAGACTTGAACATACTGTAGGGATTAAGGGGAAAGCATTAGGCTGGTTTAAATCTTATCTGTCGGACGGATTCCAGTTTGTTCATGTTAATAATAAATCTTCCTCAAACTCTAGGGTCACCTGTGGAGTACCACAGGGTTCAGTCCTTGGACCAATTCTCTTTGCTATATATATGCTTCAATCGGCAAAATTATCAGACAGCATGGGATTAATTTCCACTATTATGCTGATGATACTCAGCTATATTTATCCATAAATCCTGATGAATCCAATCAATTACTTCAACTGCAGTCATGTCTTGATGACATCAAAAGCTGGATGACTTTAAATTTCCTGCATCTAAATTCTGACATGACCGAAGTTTTAATCTTTGGGCCAGAGTCCTCAAAAAATAAACTTCTTAACCAATCACCTAATCTGGGTGGCATTAACTTGGCCTCTGGTAATAAAGTAAAAAATCTTGGTGTTAATTTTGACCAAGACATGTAATTTAAATCCCATATTAAACAGGTTTCCAGAGTTTTCTTTTTTCACCTCTGGAATATCGCCAAAATTAGAAACATTCTGTCCAGGAGTGATGCTGAAAAACTGGTCCATGCATTTGTTACTTCAAGGCTGGACTATTGTAATTCTTTACTATCAGGAAGTCCACAAAATGCAGTTCAAAGCCTTCAGCTGATCCAAAATGCTGCAGCAAGAGTTCTGATGAAAATCAACAAGCGGGATCATATTTCTCCAATTTTAGCTTCCCTTTATTGGCTTCCTGTTAAATCAAGAATAGAATTTAAAATTCTTCTTCTAACGTATAAAGCCCTTAATAATCAAGCTCCATCATATATCAGAGCTCTGATTACCCCGTATGTTCCTAACAGAGCACTTCGCTCTCAGACTGCAGATCTGCTGGTGGTTCCTAGAGTCTCTAAAAGTAGAATGGGAGGCAGATCCTTTAGCAATCAGGCTCATCTCCTGTGGAACCAACTCCCAGTTTTGGTCCATGAGGCAGACACCCCGTCTACTTTTAAGACTAATCTTAAAACTTTCCTTTTTGACTAAACTTATAACTAGAGTGGCTCATGTTACTCTGAGCTACCTCTATAGTTTTACTGCTAAAGGCTTAGGCTACTGGAGGATATCAGGATCTAATTTTCTCACTCTATAGAGTTCTACTGTTCTTCAATTATGCATTATGTGTCGTCATTTCAGCTTTTAACTTTTTGCTCTCTCTCTTTTTCTTCATAGTAGGTACACCTGGTCTGGTGTTCTGTTAACTGTGACATCATCCAGAGAAGACGGCTCACCCGCTACTACCATCTAATGTAGAACAGATTACTGGATCAATATGTGCTTCTGTGCTTTTTTGTCTCTCTTGTTGTGTCTCTGCTCTGTCTTCTGTAACCCCCAGTCGGTCGAGGCAGATGACCGTTCATACTGAGCCCGGTCCTGCCGGAGGTTTTACTTCCCGTTAATGGGGAGTTTTTCTTCCCACTGTCGCTTCATGCTTGCTCAGTATGAGGGATTGCAGCAAAGCCATGTACAATGCAGACGACTCTCCCTGTAGCTCTACGCTTCCCAAGGAGTGAATGCTGCTTGTCGGGACTTTGATGCAATCAACTGGTTTCCTTATATAGGAGATTTTTGACGAATCTGTATAATCTGACCCAATCTGTATAATATGATTGAACTTGACTTTGTAAAGTGCCTTGAGATGACATGTTTCATGATTTGGCGCTATATAAATAAAATTGAATTGAATTGAATTGAATATTCAGCAGCACCGCATGGATTTAATCCAGATTGCTTACTCCTGAATTTTTCTCTTTAATCTTTTTTGGAACAATTTTAAGTATTTTATTGTAAAGCACTTTGGCTAATAGGTTGTTGTTAAAGGTTATAGAGATATAGAAATGAAGTGAAATGAAGGTGTAGGTGGGATGTTAAGCAGCTGACTGCAGGCTGGCTACCCAAGCAGAGGGACAATTCATCAGCTAATTATAGCTTGTTGCATAAAGGCATAACCGGAGCTCCGCCCATGTGCACAGGGCACAAAGTGCTCAGGGGGGCACAAAACCAGGTCTTCAGTTCATTGTTGTCCTGATCGATCAACACAACATCCGTACTTGTCTGCGCCGTAGTTTTAACCCTTTTTAATTTTCTGTTTCAGCGGTTTCTCCATTTTCTTAGACAGCTCCTCTCTGTCCCACCTCTCGATTTTCTTAAAAACACTCGTTTTCTCTAGTATCAAGAGCGTCTTTCCATAACATGAAGGGCTAATTCATTTTTCTCTTACTACTTACTACCTTATATAGGACATTTTTGACCAATCTGTATAATCTGACCCAATCTGTATAATATGATTGAACTTGATTTTGTAAAGTGCCTTGAGATGACATGTTTTATGATTTGGCGCTATATAAATAAAATTGAATTGAATAGAATTACTGTGGCTGTACTTTACAATGACCGACAGCGCCCTCTGTTGGATGAAGGCCATACTACAACACTGAAAAAAGGTCTAAGGTCTATTAATATAACCTGACAACAGCCAGCTGTATGTATCGCTCCGCCTAGCTCCACTCACATACATCTGGGACACCGCCATAGGCATTGCCTTTACTGAAGGCTGGGCCTTATCAAAACTCCTTGCATATGATTGGATAAGCCACTTGTCTGTCATCTTTATCAACGTGCTATTTCAACCAGTCACACCGAAGCTAACCCGTGACGCTGATGAGACCGACGCCGGAAAAAAAACCCTTTTTTTTTTTTTATGTGTTTGCGGCTCTAGTGCAGGGTTTCACCCTGCACTAGAGCGGAAAACGTGTCGCCCACCCCCCCCCCCCCCCCCTCCGCGGAGAAAAAGTCATCCACCCCCCGCTCCGCCTCGCAAAAGCAAATCCATGCGGGAAACACTGTAGTGGCACACCTTTTATTGACAGTGAGCTGACAGGAAGAGGGGGAAGACAGGCGGCAAAGCGCCGCGGGTCGGAGTCGATCCCGGGCCGACCGCGTTGAGGACTAAAGGTCTCCTTATATGGTTTGCGCTAACCGCTAACCGCTCCGGGGCGCGTCCGCGTACGCGCCCCGGAAAACAAAACTTGCCAAATCCGGTCGGGAGAAGGGCGAAAACATGGTTTCCACCAACAAAAGCCTTCAGAGCCGTTCTCTGATGTTCTTTTAATGAAACAATATCAGATAGATTGGACAACACGGAGGAAATAGCAGCATCAATGCTAACGCTTGCTTCCTCGATGCGAGCCGCCATTGTTGTTGGAATCTCACGGTGGCGTCTCCACTACGTCACATCCATGAAACACCCGCCCTGCGTCCTGATTGGCCAGACCAAAAATTTGGTTGGGGAAATCATTTTCAATGAGCCGTGTCCCAGATGTATGTGAGTGGAGCTAGGCGGAGCGATACATACAGCTGGCTGTTGTCAGGTTACTATTAATAGGCCGTGGGCCAGAATCTGTACGGTGACTTTTCGTATGAACTGTCAGGGGGCAACTTTCTTGCACCGGGATAAGTTGCTACACATAGCAGTGATCTCAAAACACCAATGTTCCCACGTTTTCACTTGCACATTAAGAAGTTATAGCCGATAAAAAATCTAAACTGTGGCGCTCCAGTCCAATAAGTCACGTGATTCGATTTTTGCTGCTCAGCCAATCCGATCGCTGTATTGTCAGCTGAGCGAGTTTACCACGTCATCATGGCTGCGCCCGTAAGATGGTTGTTTCTGTTGTGTCTGTTTCCAGACGAAGAAAGCCCAATAATAGCATTTTGTGGCGCCACCTGGCAGAGATCTTGATGGCAAGAAAAAAATAAATAGCCCAGACCATCCATCCATTCATCCATCCATCCATCCATTCATCCATCCATCCATCCATTCATTTTCTAACACGCTTATCCCTGCGTTCGCGAGGTGCCGGTCCCTATCTCCAGCTGTCAATGGGCGAGAGGCGTTGTATAAACTGGACAGGTCACCAGTCCATCGCAGGGCAGAAATAGTCCAGACTTTTGCCCAATTTACTGTGATATCACCAAGACCTGCTGCGCTAGGATAGCACAGGTGTCGTTGTGCCAAACGACTTATCCCCGCCAGAATTTGTATTCCCTGCGCCAAGAGCGCATTCAGCTGGAAGAATGAATCTAGTCAACTCCGCCTCATTTCCAACCTATTAGGCGTGGAAATGAGGATGTTTTACTTTTCTTAACGAAATATAGCAATGGTGTCGTTACATTATCGTTCATCCATCCATCCAGTATAATACGTTATGAGAAAGAAAACGGTCATTTCCAGATGTGTCACGAAAATATTAGCTTTATGTTATTAGATTGTCGAATGTCTGTCTGCTGAAACCAAAATCCACCTTCCTAAGTCCATCACAGCTGTCTGCTGGTTCTCTTTTTTTCTTTTTTGGTAGCTAAACCCGCATGAATAGATTATATAAAGCGGATTTCACGTGTGATCAAATGAACACTGAATAAAGGCACAGCCAAAATTATCAGATTTAATAAGATTTTAATTCAACCAAGAACCTTATCGAGATATTAACCGTATTAAGAAAACGAGATATGTCTCTTTTAAAAATAGAACAACGTATTAGGAGTTTAAAAAAAATAAATTTCATTTTACTAGAATGTGATGTTTAAAATATTTAGACTTCACAAAGCTGGAGGTTAAAACTTTTATTGATTTCAAAAATACAATACAAAATTCTACAAATTCCGAAGGGGATAACTCGTTTGGCACAACGAGTTTATACAACGCGTCTCACCCATTGACAGCTGGAGCTCGGCACCAGCACCTCGCAAACCCAGCGGGGATAAGCCTGTTAGAAAATGGATGGATGGATGGATGGATGGACAGATGGTCTGGGCTATTTATTTTTTTCTTGCCATCAAGATCTCTGCCAGCTGGCGCCAGAAAATGCTATTATTGGGCTTTCTTCATCTGGAAACAAATGCATACAAACATCTTACGAGCGCAGCCATGATGAACTGATGAACGCGCACAGCTGACAATACAGCGATCTGATTGGCTGAGCAGCAAAAATCGAATCACGTGACCTCTTGGACCGGAGCGCCACAGTTTAGATTTTTTATCGGCTATAACTTATTAATGTGCAAGCGAAAACGTGGGAACATTGGTGTTTTGAGATCACTGCTATGTGTAGCAACTTATCCTGGTGGAAGAAAGTTGCCCCCTGACAGTTCATACGAAACTTCTTAAGGAAGCGTCCTACAGATTCTGGCCCACGGCCTATAATTAATCAGAACAAATTGGACCCCTAATAGAGTAGGGCTGGATGATATAGATAAAAAGCATATCTATAAAAAAGAAATCCGATTGGTCAATATTAATAATTATCAACCAATTCAAAACATGTATTTTAAGTGCAGCCCTGAACATTTTATGCTGTTGCTTAGTGACCTATTTTTAGATAAAGAACAACAAACACTGAATTCAAACTCAACCCTTTATTCAACCAACTTTTTACCAAAACTGCAAGTTTTTAAAAAAGAAAACACAACAAGTGCTCTCTGAACTCTTTGAAGGGGGCGGAGCTTGGTGACGAGGCATTCTTGGATCTGCATTGTGATTGGCTGGGAGGATGTAATGACTGTAATATTAACCTACATGGCTAGAATGCAAAAGTAAGGACACCTGTTATTCTATTTAACTTTTTACTTACCCTTTTTTTTGATCGATATATTGTTATTGAATTATCATCCAGCCCTATAATAGATACCTTTTTTATCTTGAGGAAAACTTAAGAATAAAATTCTAAATAAACTAAAATTAACTGATAAAAATGTTGTTGCAAAGTGTTGATGACTAAGATTTTTTTTTCTTCTTTTATAGCCCCTGTGTTCTAAACACTACAATTGAGAAGTTATCTTTGTAATCAAGAGAAAAACATTTATGAATACTGTATTATTGTTCTCTTTCCGTGTGTGTGGTTGGTGGGGAGCACTGCAGAGCATTTGCGTTTAGGGCTGGAAAAAGATCTATCTTTGTGCAACAAGCAATCGAAAACTACTAATACATTAAGCAGGGATTCTATTTTTTTTAATATGTAAGGGATAACGTCTGATCAGGTGTCTATTATCAGGGATTGATGGACGATGCAGAAGTGTAACTGTTAAGTCCATTAATTTCTGATAATGGACACCTCTAAGGGTATTTTCCTGCTTATACCATGGTCACTTACAAAATAAATATCAAATCAATTATTAATACTTTGAATGTTTTTTCACAATTGAAAATCATAAGTTTTTCCACAGAAAGACACTGACAGAACAATTTAATATCTCTTGTGACGCGACGGCAAGGTGACCAGATCAAATGAGCAAATTATCATTTCAGAGGACAACTGCACCTCTTACCTCTTTTTCCTCTGCTGCATCCCAGTCCTCAAAATTATCAAAAACACTAAATAGATTAAAGGAAACAATAAAACTATTCCTCTTTACAACTGCCTTTGCATTACCAGCTAACGTTTGAGCCAACGCAACCATTTAGAACAATCGGGTTATTTGACCGGAGGTGTCCTATAGCACTTTTTAACAGACACCCTGTAGCCAATCAGAATTGAGTATTAACCCAGATCATGGTGTAGAAATAAGTTAATGTAATAGGTAACGTTATAATATGTGTAACAAACAAAATGTTGAGTTTGGGGTGAAACTTTAACAGAGCTACAATTGAAAGCATGCTGTGTCTCAGCGTAAGCGTGTTATAAGGGAACTGCACAGGGTGATTGTAAGATGCCGTCTACAGGACCTAGACATGGTTTATGCTGCACAAGTCCAGAAAAGGGCCAGGTGCATTGCCATAGACCCCACCTACACTGGCAATGCACTGTTTGTCTCTGTTACATCAGGTAAACAATTCATGAACATTAAATCAATCAATCAATCAATAAACCTGCAGCCCGTTTCATAATCTGTTACAGGCTTACAAACACGCTGCTGGTTCCACAGGTTCTTGATCCGACTGAGAATTATTTACACTGTGTCTTACGTGATTATGATTATTTGCACACTTTTGGTTTCTCGTGGAGCGTTTGTTTGGAAATCTATGCAAACTACACAGTTCTTTAACAGCTCAATATTTGCTGGTGACTATTTGCACATGTTTTAACTCTAAACCGTTCTGTAAACTGACTCCAATCTGTCTTTTTGACTGGAACATTTAAACCTTATCAGATGCTGAGGACTAGTTTCACACTGTTTAGCTTCTCAAGAGGTGAAGTCAGTGCATTAAACATTATGTCTGTGTGAATTCTGAGCTGGTGGCTGGCCAAAACTTCATTACGGTTAATTCATGACAATAAAGACTATTGATTTTAAAGCTAATCCACGTCCAAATGAAGAGTGAAGATAAACAAGGCCAGAGGAAGGTGGTTGTGTTTTCCTGCAGCACAATTGGTATATCGGTTATCTTTAATTCATCAAAGATTATATTGGCTGTTTTATAAACATATATTTTGAATAATTGTTGTGTATGACCTACTGTGTTTAGGATTAGGGAAACACAGTGAAGCCAAAATCCAAAAACTATTTTCACAGAAACATACATTTGTTTGCATAATAATCCATAAACCGTGAAAAGCATTAAACGTTTAAAGATGTCATAGTTCTTAAAACAATGCACAATGCGTATAAGATCCTGACTCAACATTTATCAACACTGTTTAAAACTAGGTAAACAAAATATGACCTACAGTGAAAGTATAATAAACCAAAGGTTTGATTCAATGGAAAACGTTTCACTTTGTGCAGATAAAATCAAAACTGTAGAACCTGTAGAAATAAGATTATTCCTCATAAGTTTTCTGGATGGTTTTCTATATAGTTTAAATGTAGAATAGCTTAAAGGAGTATTCGCTGGTCTGTTCTGTTTTTAATAGCAGCAGACGTACGAGTTTATATCATAGTTTTCACATTTGCTTTCCTAAATATGATTTTAACAGACAAATATTACATTATATTTCACCTTCTATAAAAATCCCCAAAATTAAGTTTTGGGGAACGCACATTCGTATTTGAAGCATATTTAAAAATGTAAATCAGAGTATTTGTAACCCATTTATGGAAATGTGCGGCATTTTGATCAGGGATTCCTGCTGCACTCCTTAATAACATCTGCGCCTGCGCAGAGACCATCACCAGCTAAATGGCCACCAGCAGGTCTGACACACCGGGACGCCCCGCAGAACAAATGCACCAACAGCAGCTCGACAGCTGTCCATAAGTTAAACCTAGCAGCTACAGAAAAACTAAAATGTGACTGAAGCCCGCAGTGAATGTGAAGAATGAAAACATACGAACCTAATCGGCCCCTCTGAATGTCGGGGCTGAGAGCAGCATCCATGTTTGTGTCTGTTAAGCTGTTATCGCTGCATCTCTGTCGGCCTTTCTGCGTCCAGACCTCCGTTAACCGCTGCTGAACAGGTGGAGCTCAGCTTTACAACATCTGACAACCAGAAACAGAAGAAAAGCCTGCGATCACCACCGCTGGACTGAGGCAGGACGGAGTCTGCGCACTAGGAGGCATCGGCCCACAAAGATCCGGAAGTCCCGCCCAAACAGGGCACTGGTTAGAAGTCATTCTGTCCGCCATATTGGCAGGGGACAGACGGGCCATCGGAGACGTTGCTGTTTAAACTGGTGGAAAAGCAACGTAGAACGTGGATTGCTTTAACTAATGAAAGTTTTTATTCACCCTGAAATATCTGAGTCTTTACTGCATTAAGAGTGGAGATTTACAAGGCTAAACATATAATAGGAATCTGTTTATGTCAATTATTATTTTTTAACCATCCTTCGGTTCATCCATTGTCTACAGTTGCTGTGGGGACTATTTTTAATGCATTTAATACTACATTACAATACTGGGTTCATTCAGCTTGTGGGACAAGATCAAGTATCTGCTTAATGACCCTGTGATGACGGCCAGTTATTGCTACAGCACCATCGCTGCAAACCCAACACAGTTCTGCCAGTCCAGACAATTCTCAGACAATTTTTATTAACACCTAGGCTGGTGCCCGTCTCCAATGGTCATTTGACAAGAGGCAGGGTACACCATAGACAAGTCATCAGCCCACAGGACTTCATTTAGAAGTCCTGTGGGCTGATGTAACAATGCAGTTCTAGCCCCAGTCGCTCTTTTAGTGATTATGCAACTGGTTGCGCCTTCTCAGAAATGTCTTTTATGTCCTATCATGGAGCAATTTCATGAATTTCTAAGGCTAACATAAATGACAGCCGTAAAAAAAAAATTTGCTTTTTAGATTTTCCAGATTTTGAGCTTGTTTTTTCATTTAAAGGTTCTATTGCTCTTAGCTAAAATGGTTCTTGACAGAAAAGCATTGAGAAACTGTTGCTACCATAGCTACTACCTTAAGGTATTAATCGGGTATTTATTCAGGTTTTTTACATAGGAGAACTGAACTTGACCAACATCTTTATTTTTTTATGTTTTCCATTATTTTCCAGACCTGAAGAACAACAGTTAATTCCAGGCTGTATCAGGGACCTTGTACCAGAGTTCTAGAAAAAGTTCCTGCATCTCGTTAACTTGCCGGTAATACACCTTGTGTGGGCGGTGCTAAAGTCCAGTACACGGGTAGACCTTCATTTTCCAGGTATTGGATTAAAATGTATTCCTGAGAAGGTTGAAACAGCAACAATAATAAAACAAGTTCTACCTAAAACCTATTGTAAACTAACTTACAGCTATGATGCTGGTACGAAGACTGAAAACATACAAACCTGATCTGTCCATCTATATCGGTAAAACAGCATCCTCTGCCCCATCCATACATCTCCTTTAGCTTTTCTCCCTCAAGAACCTGTAACATCTATTGAGCAGTTACCGAGATCAGCTATAAACCGTTAAATAAATGAAAAAACAGAATAAAACACAAAGAACAGACTCCAACTGTGGAGGTGAAACGAAGCAGAACCCGTTGTACCAAACACCCAGAGGTTCCACCCAGAGACGGACGTCAGGATCGTGAGCGTGGCGGCCATATTGTGGGTGGCATTTTGTTATAAATTCACTGCAGTACTTTAAGGGCTTAGCAGCAAAAAAAAAAAAAAAAACTTTTTAAGAGCCCAATATAAAATATGTAACTAAAATACACACTCAAGTATAAAAAGTAAATAAATGAATAACAGAATTAGCCCCTAAAAATGACTGTGATTTTAAATAAATTCAATTTATCAATACAGCACCAACACCAACACAACATCTCAAGGTACTTTACCAAGTCAGTGCAATCCTCCGACAGGTTGGTTAAAAGTTTTCTCCAGAGTGACTTGCAGCGTTCACTGGAGCCAC
Organism: Fundulus heteroclitus; assembly: GCF_011125445.2. Taxonomy (NCBI): domain Eukaryota; kingdom Metazoa; phylum Chordata; class Actinopteri; order Cyprinodontiformes; family Fundulidae; genus Fundulus; species Fundulus heteroclitus. The sequence continues at coordinate 41,132,904 of NC_046361.1, read as the reverse complement.
GGTGGACAGTTGCGGAGATTGAGTCGTCTTTGCAGCAATCCCTCATACCCACCATGCATGTAGCGACAGCAGTGAGGAAATATCTCCTTTAATAGGACCTCCAGCAGAACCAGAACCAGGCTCAGTGTGACACGTCATCTGCCATGATCTGCCATTATCAGCGAAACAGATGACCTCTAAGCCAGATTTCAAGTCTGTGTTGTTTAACCAGCTGGACTTTATTTTATCGGGATTTAAAATAAATCTTTTCTATGGGAATAATAGTAAAATATGTGAGATGTGCTACAGTTGCAGACAACAGCTCAGAACCTGCTGCTGTCCACCTGTCCCCAATCCTTGTTTTTGATTGCTCCATTTTTCTGCCCAGCTGATTGAAACGATTGCCTGACCTCCTCGGCGCGCCATCAAGAGCTGCAGAAGCCCGTTTTCCATCCATTCATTTAAGTCAGACGTGTGGCTGGTGATGAGACCTCCTGAGTCTTCAAAGCGTGTCCAGCAAACCAGGAAGACCGCTGTGAAGAAAGTCTGTGTTCTTGACTCGACAGGACATCGGCCGTACCAGATGACTGATTCAGGAACTGCGTCACCATCAGCACACGGTAGCACATTCTGGGATGTAATGAAGGGTAAAAGGAAGCCGGTCTGTAAGCTACAGATCGCAGCTGCTGCGTCTTTTACTGTGAAAGGACGAGTTTTAACTACCAGCCTGTATGTTGATGGATTATTAGCTTCACAATGACAACAGGAAAGTCTCTCCAACTGAAGACTGTATTAAATGACTTTCGATAATTTCAGAACAAAATAAATGCAACTTGCTGCCAACATTCTCTTGCTGCTAAGCTAGCTGCCACGTTAGCAGGACATCGCTCACTGAATGAAATATCTAAATAAAAACCCTTCCTGTTCCTTTCATTCAGATTTAGCACGCATTTATTTATTACACTTTGTCTCTTTCAATATTTTGTCATTTATACCTTACATCTGAACATGTTTACTGTTTAGGATTAAGAACCAATGGTTTCCAGAAATTATTACAACTTTTCCAGCTTAGAGAGAGAAGAAAACCCTCCAAATCACATTTATTATTCTGGCATTTGGCAAAAAAATAAAAAGTTCTCATATTCCTGCCTGACCAAAAATAACAAAGTTTAGTGTGTATCAGTGTGAGATGGTGAGCATTAAAAAAGTATTTTTTCTTTTACAGTGTATATAAACATTGTGATTTTAATGACTGGAGCACACTCTGTTCCACATTTCACAATATTGAGTAAGAGTCCAACGATGGAAGCAAAGTTCATTAAAATATGCTTACATGTACAGAATTTCTTGAAACTTAATTTCATGTTTAGCTGCTAATTATGTCACATAACATCTTCAGTTATTGATATAAATGGAGTCTGAGTTATATCAAGTGTGTCCAGACCACATGAGGCACAAAGAGCGGTGATCCAGAGAGCGTATAACAAAGAGGGAGTTTTTAAAAAGAGAGAGCAGAGGGGAGAGTGACTTTACCCCTTTTCCACTAGTACCAACCCAAGAGCAGTTCGCTGCGGATCAGACGGCTCGGCTTTTCCATCAGTTTGTTTGTTGTATTGTTGTAACTGCTTGCTGCGGCTCCAACTGTTCCAAGTTGCACTGAAACCATGACGTCAGAAGACTGTCGGTCACTGATTGTTTGTACCGTATTTTCCGGACCATAAGGTGCACCAGATTATCAGGCGCAATAAATATTCTTCCCAAGTGAAGAAGATTTTGGCACATAAAATAATAACAATTAATCTCCATCATCTTATTTCAAGTGTAGAATGTCTAATTATCTTATTTTAGGGGTAAAAATACTAATTCCATTGGCAAACAGTCTTATTTAGCTGCTCAAATCAAGGAAAATATATACAAATCTCAATAAAATTGTTCTTACTTTTAGTTCCCTTTCTGCAGTGCACCCCTTCACGTCCACAGCTCTCTATTCGTCTCCATCAAGAGGACAGAGTAGCTGGACTACACTGCCCTGTTTCTAACATCAGGCCAAAATAAACTTTATACTGAATTAACTTACTAGGTTTATTGCTGCTAGCGCGTACTCCAGGCTGCCTTACATGAATGCACTTCTAGTTTAGACATTACAGTCAGGCAGTCTGATAGACAGCTCAGGGGTCCTATCAGGTAGTGACACCACTGATCTCTATTATACAATGGAGTGCTGATTTTGCCGAAAAACTGAAGTCACTGGCCGCCATCTTGCTACTCCCTACTCTCACAGAATCCCATAGGATTTGGTTGCAACAACAAGCAGTTTTCTGGCTGTGTGAAAACGTTTCACAGGTAATTCTACAGTCAGTGGATGTACTAACACTATCAACTACTAGGAAATTAGGTGCTGAAATATTTTACATGTTATTCATATTAAATATATATGTATATATAAATGTGTTTATGTATATATGTATACATATACTGTATGTAAATATATGTTTTTGTATATTGTTATTTATATATTTATAAATGTTATTTATACTTATATATAAATAAATATCAGCAAAATATTTCAGCACATGACTTTCTCAGTACTTGATAGTTTTAGAACATAACATAAAAGTATATGGCATTTGACATTTTAAAAGTTTTAAGCCCCCCCTGAACATGAGAAAATCCTCGTTATTCGATGCTGTAGCGCACATATTCCCTAGTTACTGGAGGAAAATAGGGAGTACCAATATGGCGGCTGGTGGCTTCAAAGCGACTCGTGCTAACAGCGGGCGATTAGCACTCCAGTGGATAATAGAAATCAGTGAGTGACACAGTGTACCGTAATGCTCCTAATATCCACTGAGCGCCACTGTGCAGCCGCTAATCAAAGTCATAGTTACACATTTTAACAGATTTTTGAGCACATTGTACCACATAAAATCAGTCAGTAAGCACAACGGTGATCAGATATAAGGCGCACCATCAATTTTTGAGAAAATGTAGGAATTTTAAGTGCACCTTACAGTCTGAAAAATCCGGCACCCCTCTTACTTTAAATCTGACAACAGCCAGAAATAAAGCAGCAGTACAGGCCGTTGTTGTGTTGGTGTATCTATAAATCTCATCCCTTCAGTGTGTGGGGCCACTCTGGTATCAAAGACCCCAGCCTCCATGATATGCTACTCAACTGTGATGGAAAATTAGTCAAACCATGATGAACTGACCCGACCTGACCTGAATAGATTAGGTACTAATGGAAAAGGGGCAAAAATAATAGAGAACATTAACTGAATTAAGTCCATCTTAATTACAATGAATAACCAATTAAAAATAGCTTCAATCATATGTGACTGGTAGAAATGAAAAATGACAGGCTGTGGCTGTGAGGCGGCCATATTTTGCCAACGATATTCACAATTGCTTAAACTGCAATCAATCTAAAATCTTTTGGATGAAACTTGTCACTATAACCTTGCAAACATGTGTTGGACTTCTGACAAAGGAAACAAGTCTTTGTTCATTTTAACACACCAACAAATACAGAAGTTTTAGAAATATACAATGCAAAAAATGCATTTGCATTATTCTGACACAATCTGGGACAGACGGCATACAGTTTTGTTTCAAGCATAAAGCTATAACATGATAGATTCATGAAGAAATGTGTACTCTGACTTATGAGATGGTTTTAGGCACCAAAAGTATATTTTTATGCAAAGAAAGAGCTTCTCATAAGAGGGAAATTACAGTATAAATATTTTAAGCTAAAACAATGTTTGTTAAAAAAAATGGTGTTTCTGATGTAAACCGTGTCATTTCTAATTTAATTCAGCCGTTTTGTGGATATTTTAAACTAAACACTTTCTCCATCAGCGTGGACATTTGTGTGTTTGATTAAATGTGACTTTAAGTTAAATCTAACTCCACATACATCACAGCCAAATGGTTTTGCTCCTGTATGAATAGTCATGTGTTTGTTTAAATGTGCCTTTTGGTTAAATCTTTGCCCACAAACATCACAACCAAATGGTTTGTCACCTGTGTGGATTCTCAGGTGTCTTTTTAAAGCAGACTTTTGGTTAAATCGTCGACCACAAACATCACAATCAAACGACTTGATTTCTGTGTGGATTTTCATGTGTTTCTTTAAAGCTGATTTCTGCATTAACCGTTGTCCACAAACATCACAAGCAAACGGTTTCTCTCCTGAATGAATTATCTTGTGCAAGTTTAAATGTGACCTAAGGTTGAACCTTTGTTCACAAACATCACATCTAAATGGTTTCTCCCCTGTGTGGATTCTTACATGTTTGTTTAAATATGACTTTAAGTTGAATCTTTGTCCACAGAAATCACAACCAAATGGTTTACCTCCTGTGTGGATTTTAGCATGTTTGTTTAAATTAGATTTTTGGTTAAATCTCTGTCCACAAACATCGCAACTAAATGGTTTCTCTCCTGTGTGAATCCGCATATGTATGTGTAAATATGATTTCAGATTAAATCTTTGTCCACAAACATCACAACCAAAAGGTTTCCCCCCTGTGTGGATTCTCATGTGCTTGTTTAAATTAGAATTTTGGTTAAATCTTTGTCCACAGATGTCGCAGCCAAACGGTTTTTCTCCCGTGTGGATTCTCATGTGTCTGCTTAGATGATTTTTCCAGTTGAAACTTTTCCCACAGTCATCACAGGTAAAGGTTTTTACACCAGTCTGGACATTCTTCAATGAATTAATATTTTTCTTTCCTCTACCATGTTTCTTGTTTCCCGACCTGCGTGCCTTCCTCGCTGTTGAGTGACATGCCGTGTGTCTCTGAAGGGAGCGCTTGTTAACAAATTGCTGACCGCACTCAGAGCAGCTTAAAGACTCGCTGGCAGCTTTTCCTTCAGACTCAGGAGCTCTGCTCTCCTTCCAGTCCTTCATACTGTCTTCAGTTTCAGATTCAGAGTAATCATGCTCCTCTTCATCATCACTGACCTCAGTTTCTGAAGAGCTGGAAGTGTCTCCATGGGCATTTAGATCTGGGTTCTTGCTGGATTCTGCTCCTTCAGAGTCCTCTTCGTCAGTTTCTGCCTTCATCTGGTCAGCTGAGCTGCTGGTTGGTAGATCTCTCTCTTCTGATTGGTGCTGATGAAGCTGTGAGAGCAGAGGTTTCTCTTCCTCATCCTCACTCTTCACAAGAACCACAGTTAAAGGAAACATGTTGGGATCAGTCTCCTCCTTCACATTAAGCTGTTCTTCCTCCAGACTGGTCCAGGGCTCCTCCTCCTCCTGCTTGATCTGTAGGAGCTCCAGTTCCTGACGGTCCACACCAGAATTAATTTCCTCAGGAACATCTGCTTTTAGAGTTTTCTCATGATGTTTTAGATCTAGCTTCCTGCTGGTTTCTGCTCCATCCCAGTCTGTTTGGTGCTGATGAAGCTGTGAGAGAAGAGGGTTACCTTCATCATCATCACTCTTTATGGGAATTGTAGCTGATGGAATCCTGGTGGCATCAGGCTGCTTCAAATTGAGCTCTTTGTCCGATTCCTCCTTGATGTGGAGGGCCTCTGGTTCATGCTGATCCACACCTAGACTTTGCTCCTCAGGAGCCTCTTCTTTAACCACCAGAACCCGCCGGACATCTGCAGGCAACACTGAAACACATTACGTACATTATAGACAACTGTAATTTGTCATTATCTTACACCTATCTTCTGCATTTAACTCATCCTATGCAGGTTTCACTTGGTTATTGCATTCTGGATTCTTATTTACATTAAAAAGCATAAATGTATTCAAACTATTAAATAAGGGCAACGTCACACTCTTTTTAGTTTTTAGCCCAAAAACAGGGAAGAAATAAAATAATTTCACATTCATCATAAAAACGTAAACAGCTCATTTAAATTCAGGAATTATAAATACTGCTTTTTTTTTAAAAAATAAAAAAAAAAACATTTTAGTTTTTCTTTAATATTTTAGTCAAAAATATTTGCTGCACAAATAAAAAGAAAACTGCACAGAAATCACAGCGATGCCCCTCTTTGTTTTCACTTAATGGTATGAGTTGTATCCTAAATAATCAAATAAAATAATGAAATGCAGGGTTTTCCTCCCTGTATTATACGCCTCCTGGGCCACCAGGCTCTCCTTAACAGCCTGTATGTTAATGTGAATTATAAAATGAACCTTAGAATCTATTAGGAGCCGATGAAAAGAGGAGACCGTATAAAACTGGGTTCATGCGAGTTCGGCTGCAGGAACGGGTCAGAAGTCTGGCTGCCGCCTTTAGTCTGGACTGGAGGCGTGAAAAGGAGGATTTATCCAAACCGGTAAACGGGACAATGCAGTAATCTAAGCGCAACGACACAAATGCATGAATTAGTTTTATGTTGCAGTTTAGAAATGTTCCTTAAAGGTAAAGGTGGACGATCTTGTTTTGGCTTGGCGTTGCAGTTCTACTTTAATAGACAACAGAATGGTTTCACTGTGAAAAGGACAAACTCAAATGCACAATAGGTCGACTTTAAACTATGACTTTGTTTCCGATGTTTAGAGAAATAATAAATCCAGATTTCTAGAAAGAAGAGCTGCTCTGTTCAAAGAGGGCTAAACAGTTTTGATGATTGAGTAAATGGATAAAAAAAATTGCCACATTGTGCCTATTTTTAGTTTATTTATGAGTAATAAAAATCCATGTAACAAAGAATGCAAGGAAACAAATAATTGAATTCTATTTAATAAAAGCGACTGTCATTTTTAGTAAAACAACCATTTATTGCTTAAAAAGGCTGTTTTATAGCCTGTCTTTACTGCACACATGAACATTTGTAGCAAAAGAAGAATCTGCATGTAGAAAATAAAGTTAAGTCGACATGCTTCATTGAAGGTGACTGAATTATACCGATTGATCCCACAGAGCGAAATAATACAAGACGTAATTTCTTGTAAATTTGATAATTACGGCTTGCAGAGATTAAAAACCCAACGTTTAACGTTCCAGAAAACGAGGATATTTAGGAAACGTTATATTGGAAACTCATGATGTCCTTTACTAATCAGCTAATTAGCTCCAAACAGCTGCAGAGGTTTCCTGAGCCTCTAAACGGTCTCTTTCTCTGGGTCAGCAGGCGATGCCGTCCTGGAACAGACAGGAGAAGACAGACATGGACTTCCTCCACCAGGAGGAGCCACAGAACGTCGCTGCTGAAGAAGCTGGTTGCTCAGAGTGCTGGACTCAATCATGATCATAGAAAGTTGAGTGGAAGGAAGAAGTCTGGTAGGAAAATGAGCACCAGCAAACGGGATAACAGCAGAAACAGAACCGGATTGTTGCTCAAATGGTCCAAAGTTCTGTTTTTAGATCAAAGTAAAGTTTTCATTTCATCTGGAGATCAAGGTCCAGAGTCTGGAGGAACAAAGGAGAGGCCCAGAATCCACATTGCTGGAAGTCCAGAGTGAAGTTCCCACAGCCAGTGATGATCAGCGGTGCCATCTCATCTTTGGTTCTGGTCCGCTGGGTTTTCTGAAGTTCTCAGTCAATGCAGCATCTACCAGCACATGTAAGAGCGTCCCTCTGCTGACAAGCTTTGTGGAGATGCTGGTTCCATTTTCTAGCAGGACTTGGTACCGGTCCACACTGCAAGGAGTAAGAAAAGCTGTACCAATGATGGTGGTGGTACTGGGCTTGATTGGACAAAGAAATTGGTCCGACCAGAACCCCGTACAGAACCTATGGATTATTGTCCAGAGGAAGACGAGAGACACCAGAACTGAAGATGAAGATGACCTGAAGGCAGCTAGAGCAGCCTGGACTTCCAGAACCCCTCAGCAGAACCACAGGCTGACCTCCTCTGTGCCGCGGTGCACTGATACAGGAATTCGCTGCATGGAAATTAACTTTTCAGAAACCAACATTTCTGTTTAAAATATCCGTTTTATTTATGGGATGTAATATTCTGATTTTCCGTTAAACTGAATTTTAGGTTTTTATTCCCTGTGAGCCAGAATCATCAGAACTAAAGGCTTGAAATGTTTCCCTCTATGTGTAATAAATGAGCCTTACATTCTGAAAAAAAAATGAATTGTTTTATTATATTCTATTTTTTCTTTAGATGTAACAAAATAAACCAAAATCTGAAAAGAACTCCCCTGCAGGATGACCTCAACGCGTTCCTCCTTAGTGCACTAAAGATCAGGCAGATCACCAACACTGTTATTATAATAAAAGGTAAATTATTATTATAATTTTCCTGTTTTATTTTCCTACATTTTATTCCAACTGTTTTTACTTGCTTTTATTTCCCTATGTTTTAATCATGTAAAGCACTTTGTACTGAAATGTGCAATATATATAAACTATTGGTAGTGGTGGTCTACTGGTACCAATTAGCTGTGAAGGAGGCTGTAGGTGTATGGATCTTTGTTTAATCTTTAATTTAACATCCAATAATTGCTTTGCTTTATAACACGTGTTTGGATTCTAGTTTTAATGTTTTTGTTTCCCGTTGGTTCATTTGTAAAATCTAATAATTCTGTCCTTATCCTCTTATTAATAAGGACCATCATACATTATTAAATTAAAATGTTGCTAATAATCTTATATTAACCCAGCAGGGTAACACTGTAAATTTACAGTATTGTCATCAAAACTGTAATAAAACGGGCAGGCTGTAAATAGTAAACATAAAAAAAACAGTGAATTTTGGCTCTTTTGAAGCTATTTTTTAATAAAACACCAAAAATCAACCCAAACCTGAAGAATAAGAAGGAGTTTTCCAAACTTGTACCGTAATAATCTGGGTTTGGGCGGAGCCACAATCCAGCTGCTGGTTTAACACACAAAAAAAATGAAGACTTTTGGATCAAATGGCGCAACCCTAAGAGCTAAACTACAAAAAAATCAAACAATACTTTCTCAGATTGGTTGTAATCTGTTCGTAAAGTGCAGCTAGCCTCCAAACAGCCGAATGAAAACATGCGAACCTGTGCCGTCTGTGTGAACCTCGGGGCTGAAGGCAGCATCCATGTTTCTGCGTCTCTTCCAGTCGCTGTTAGAGCCGCTATCTGCGCATCTCTGCGGCCTCTTCTCTCTCCAAACCTCCCTCCGACCGCCACCGAGCGGCTGGAGCTCAGCTGCGGCTGCTCAGCCCAACGAAACCCGAAGAAAACGCGACGAACGCGGCTCCAACTGACACAGCTATGCTAAGGAGAAGCAGGCGCATGCGCGCTAGCGCTCAGGGGGCTGAACCCGGAGGTTCCGCACTGAGAGCTGACACCGCATGCGCATCTGGCTCGTACGTCAACATGGGCGCCATATTGTAAGTGGCATTTTGGTACGTTTCTGTCAAATCGTGTGAAAGACAGATTGGTATGAATAACGTTTAGCCGTGTCAGGACTTTAAAGGTAGTTTTATCTTCTGTTTTACCATTTTGTTTAATAATTACTTTGGTTTACATCAATGCATGATAGCAGTGTACAGGCGCTTAAAAGAAAAGCGAATCTGGATGAGGAGAAAAAACAGCAACAACAAACAAATAAACAAAAACTATTCCGTATGAGCTTTGTTGATGTTTGCAAAGCCTTTCTTTGAGTTTTACATAGAAGTAATTTCATTAAACTGAAGCGAGAAGGAGTTCCTGGGTATGTTGTGAGGATTCTTGCCGTTTCGTACTATCGTTAGAAGAAGCAGGTTAAATAGAAATTAACTGATCAATTTTAGAGCCCCCAAGTTGCATTGTTAGATGGTGAGGAAGTTTTATTAAACTTCATGATTGATATTATATTAAATGTTAATGTTGTGTTTGCTCCACTAAGCCTGGAAAGTAAAATGCTATTAACCAAATTGAGTATTGCTTTTTTACAGCAGTTCCTTAATTTAGGTGTGTGGTACGATATAAGATATAATACATGTAAAGGTAGTATGGCTGGCTCGTGTCTATGAAGGAATAAATGCCTTAGTAATCTGATATCCCACGAAACAATTCATAGTTTAGTTTAGTTTGGTTTAGTTTAGTTATGTTGTGGAACATTTTATTGACGTATGTAACTCTGATCATATCTTCTCTGGATGCACCTGCATAACTTTTTTGTGTGAAAGAAGCTCACATGCTTACAGATTTACTATTGTGTTTCCACATCCAAAGACACAGAAAGGAGTTGAGTTAGATAGGAACTGGATCGTACCAGTGGCTGCACTCCTCTGAAGATTACTCCCACTTTCTTCGTTAACCCAGAATGTATAAAAGTTTAGTGTGTTCTTTTCCTCTCACTCTGTTTCCTGACTGCGTTGGCGGACAGAGACATTCAAAAGCTCAATGCCTTTGAATTAAAACTTACAAAGACAAAGATGCATCTTTTCTTTGTCATGAGTGGTGTGCTTAATTGATAATTATTAATATCCACTACAGTTAAGTAAGGATTCCATTAGTCACTACCATAATATGGACTATTCTTCCTGGGCTCCACATAACAAGAATTACAGTTAAAAAAAGCCTAAAACACAAAAGAGAAACTAAAGAGCAAAAGTACAAGCAATGACAATGTTACAAATAGGCCACATTGTGAGCTATATATTCAGACAAACATCAATTCAAGTGTAGCTTCTCTTCAGCCCAAGTAAAACCAGCTTTCCTTAAAGCACACTGCACATCCGAGGTCATCCTACAAATTATCCAGAGTAAAGGTTCCCATTATATGGAAGCTACGAGAATCTTCCCTTAAATACCCAGAGGCGCAAATCGCTGCCCAACAGTAAATGTCAGACTTTTTACATTCAGTCTGATGAAGAATTCATGCATTGTGCTTTAAACTGTATTATTACTGCAAATACAGGTCCAAGCATGAGCTCTTTGCTGTACCCATCCAGACTGAGTATGCACTGCTTTAATGTGTTTATTTCTCCTGACTCATCTTTATTAGATTTTTATATATATTTAGATATTTGTCAATGTGCTTTTAGGTTTTATGATTTTATGCTTTTGTATTTTCCATTGTCTTTTCTACATTTTTGCTGTTTCTGGTTTAGCTAGCATACTAGTGGACCTGATTGAACTTTACATTTTACTCCATTTTTCACTGTTTCATGTCACCTTGCCCCATTAATTGCATCATTCAAATGCAGGGTTTAGAGATGGCCAGCAGATATGGCCATAATTAATTGTATCAAATGCTTCATAAAAATAAAATTGTATCACTGTAGCTTTATATTGATTCAGAAAATGTTCTCATTCACCAGCATAGTGCGTGCAGCAGCAGACCTCTCCAGTTCCAACACACCAGTACACAAGCACAACAAGATGACATTGTTATTTCTGCAGGTGATGGTCTACTTTAAATTACAGCCTGAGAATTGAGCATGTAGTGCCAACAAAGGACATACATTTTTTAAAAGATACTCTTTTCATTTTTCTTGATTCCTTTCATCCTGACTATGAGAACCTATTTAGTTTCATAAAGTTAGTTTTAAAATATCAGCCAAAGTGATATCAGGACAATAGTTGAAAGGGATGATTTGAGCACTGGCGTTCTTTTAATGGCAAACTCTACACACATATAGAATAAATGCGGGACAATGTCTCTCGAACTTCAAGAATTTATTAACAGAAATAAAAATTAACATTCAGATAACCCCACTATAGATAAATCATGGGTCAAAGGTCACACAACCCATTATCTTTGAATAATTTTATTAGTTAGAGGATTGAGTGGGCACTATGACTAGAAAAGCGCTATAGGTTCAGTCCATTTACTATTTAATCATATTTTTATCAAATAGCAATATTTGACACTCAGTTCTCAGTTGCAGTACATTTTGACATAATTGATTGACAGGTGATTTATATTATGACGTAAAGTGATTTTTACATAGATTTAATGAAAACTACGATGTTGTACCTTTTACGTAGCTGTTACTCCATCCCTAAATATCCTGCAACTATGCTGGGAAAAGGTTGAAAATGTCCACATTTTAGAGAACAGGATTCGGATCAGTTACCTCTATATCAGAAAGTGTTCAACCTCTCCCTGCGTCATTTTTTAAAGTCACAGCATTTTAGTGGAGGTGGGATTTTTACATGCTCTTCAAGAATTGTATTCTAAATCCCTCTTAGCTGCATAATTATCCAGAAGGCAAGAAAGTACAAACAAAAGCTTTCTGGATTAAAAGTATTTTTGCCATAGCAACAGTGGCAGGTGTTGGTTTTCACCGAGTCAAGATGTCTCATTGCACTACATATATTCTCTGCCTTTAGATTTTCAATGTTGGGGCTCTGTTGTAAAAACAATTAACGAAAGCCATGTTAAACTTTATGTAAACTGTTAAGCACTGTTTGATCACACCACCTTCATCAAACTACCACAGGTATTCCCAAAGTGGAACTCAGGATCCTCTGAGGGCTCGTCAGATGATTTGATGCAGACGTGCTAAATTGTTTTGCATTTCCCACAATTTTTGTAAGAGTTCTGATAAAAACATGACTTTTTTTCCTCACAATTTCCAAAAAAGTACCCCCATCCAGGGACGCCAACAAAATAATTATAGGTGCCCATGACTGACAGGGGCCCACAGAGGCCCCTAATACAATTATAATACTGTCAACATAATATGACAGTCGGTTTTGAACTTAAAATCACACGTTTTATTTACGATGTATTGGTAACACTACGTTTATTTATTTTAGTAACATTTCTCAATGCCCACCACCCCTTTTCTAATTGAATATTGATTTAGTCCACCACCTGCTCCGCCTCCGTTAGTCTCCGGCTACTACTTTTCTCAGATAGCACAAGTTGAGGCAAAGATGACAAGATAACGCATAAATCCGGGAGTCAAAAAAATAAAAGACAGAAAACTCAGGTAAGAAACAGATGCAAAGGGAGGACAGTGTGCCACCCAATTCTTTACCTGGCAAGGTACGTCTGTTAAGTGGTTTATTTAATAAGTTCTGGAACATTAACCTGTTGTCTGTTTCTAACTTTGTCCATAGTTTATAAGCTGGCTCACTTTCCTCCCCCATATTAGATTATATGTCTGAAGAACACTGAATTTATACATTTCACTGTTGTTTTAGTTAAGTAATAAACACAGACAAATGTTTAGCAAGCTGCTCCTGCAAATATTTTGCACACTGCCAGTAACTGCTGCCGGTGGTGAGAGGTCTTTCAGTAGGCTCAACTGTCCACTATGTCTCAGGAAAGGGTGTGAAGTCTTCACATGCTGTTTATTGCGTCAGTTGGCCACAAAGCTGGACTTCAAGGACCTGATCAGTCTCTTTGAGAAGTAGAACGACTGAGCAAGGGCCAGAGAATGTAAATAGGGTTGCAAGAAGTTCTGCTATTTTTTGTTTATGTGTGAGCCTACTTTACTTAGTTTAACATCTGATGATATTTTATTTATTTTATCCAGTTTTATTGCTTGCTTGTTGCATGCAGATCAGTAGACAATAATGTTCAAATTACAATAAACCATAAAACGCAATTGGCCATTTTGTTATTGGTGTTATTTGGTGGAATTTATTTTTCTCCAATTTTATGTTCAAGTATTTAAAGAAATAGATGACTTCTCCACAATGAATTAACCTTAAATGTCACGTTTTTTTAGCTACAAGCAGAAAATCTGTTAAAAGAAACAGGCTTTTAAACACCATTCTGTACATAATTCATCTATATTTGTTTAAATTAGTGAATTGTATTACTGAAGTAAACTTTTCTATCATATAATTTATTAAGTCTGTATAACAGCAGATAAAACTAGAAGTGTTAATTAATTAGAACTTAGTCCTGAAACCTGGATGGTTTTAGGACTATTATACAAGGATTTACATTAAAACAGAAAACATACTGACTGGAACTTCAAAGAAAAATCTGGAACTCTACAACAAGAATCCACTGTGGTTTTAGTGTTTGTGCTTTATTGAAAAGTAAAGCACTTATAAGAAAAAAAACACATCACATTGAAATTAAATAATTGTCAAGGATTTCAAGTACAAACTCTGTTTACATTTTTAAAAGACTTCAACAGCTCTACAGTACATATTGGAATCTTTAAGATAAAAAGACTGGACACATATAACTGCTTGACTTTTTGTTTTGTAAAGTTCATTAAAACAATTCTTTGTAATTGGAGAAACATAATTAAACCAAACTTAAACAAAGAGCTAATCAGAAGAGGAAGGCACAGTGGTACCTTAGGTTACAAGGGTCCCAACTAATTACTTTTCAAGTTGTTTTTTAAACAATTTTTTTCTTTTACTTTAGAGCTAAAATTCATCCAACAAGCCAGCTTAAGACATCCCACCACTAGTGGGTGCCAGGAATACCACAGTGAACGCTACAACAAGAGAGCTACAGACAACAGTACATGTTTTGTTTAGCAAGACATTGGAGATTTGGGGGCAATCCGAACACCTCTTTTGGGTAAGGACTCTTTAGCCAAAGCAGAGATGAGTCAGAGGAGGTCGCCATGATGAGTGCTGTCCAAATAGTGCAGTCAGTAAGGAAGGAAGTAGGAAAAGGAGCATTTATGCTTCCTCTTGCAGTTAAGTTAGCCTAGGAACCTCACAATGTCACTTATTAGTGGACAGCTAGCTCACATCTTGGAAATTCATGAAAATATCCGAAGAGAAGACAGCCGACACTTTAATAGTTAAATTTTGGGAAGGCTGTCGGCCCAGATTTGACTCCCATCATCCATGTGCATTTCCATCATATAATGATGTCGTAGTTAAAGGCTATCTGGAAACACAACAGCCCGATGCTCCTTTCTAACCCACAATAGTATTCCTACTGTTGACCCCGTGAAAGGTCAAGAAGCAGGAGCTATTATTAAGGGGATTCAGATGGAGCCTTGGAGGAGGCGTTTAAATCTACATTGTGGGAAACTTTCTGACTTTATTCAAAACAAAAGACCAGAAACAGTTGTTTTTGAGCATGGGACAGCTCTACTTAGCGATAGTTGGTCTGCTAATTTCAGAAACATTTTTAAAGAAGAGAATGAAGCACATTAAACTAAACTTGCCTGAAAGCTGAATTCTCACAGTATTTGTACGTTCACAAACACACAAAAATCCATCTTGTGCAGCTCTGACTTCAACCATTTGTGTCCAAACCAAAATAAACATGGAAACGCAGGAGGATTCACACGTAGCTGCTGCCATCATCAAATCTGTTTGATAAGAAACCACAATTTCTTCTTTGAAAGAAGAACCAGAAGAAATGCCTTGACCAGATTACCTTCTTGTGGTTTCTAATGATGCGCGCTGCTTATGTTTTAGTTTGATACCGTAATTGGCTAAAACCAAACTTTGGTAGGCGAGCCCTACATGTCGCTTCACTCAATCAACTTGAAGAGTTCTGTTGAATGTCCTTTCATTCCCCAATCAGATTAAATGGGTACAGGACATAGAACGCAACACATTATCAATCTGACTGGTCAGATCAACGTTAAAATAGACAGGATTTTAATGAAAAACCCTGCAGATAGAAATTATGAAACATTAGAATGCATACAGGGAGAAACCATTTAGTTGTTATGTTTGCGGGAAATGTGTCTGTTAAAAGTTGATGTTTGGGAAAATGTTTCTCCACAAACATCACAGCCAAACGGTTTCTCTCCTGTGTGGATCCTTGAATGTGAATTCAAATTAGACAGTTGGCGAAACCTCTGCCCACAGACATCACAACCAAAAGGTTTTTCTCCTGTGTGAATTCTCAGGTGTATTTTCAAACTTCCCTTTAGGCTAAATTTTTTCCCGCAAACATAACAACTAAACGGTTTCTCCCCGGTATGGATCCTAATGTGTTTTCTCAAGGTTGACTTGTCATTAAACCTTTGCTTACAATCCTCACAACCAAACGGTTTATCTCCTGTGTGGATCCTCATGTGTCTGTTCAGACTTGTCTTATCAGTAAACCGTTGTCCACAAACATCACAACCCAAAGGTTTGTCTCCTGTGTGAATTCTCTTGTGTTTTTTTAAATGGGACTTATCACTAAATCTTTGTTCACAAACATCACAACCAAATGGTTTCTCTCCTGTGTGAATTCTTTTGTGAATGTTTAAATGTGACCTTTGGTTGAATCTTCGGCCACAAACATCACAGCCGAACGGTTTCTCACCAGAGTGAATTCTCATGTGCCTGTTTATATTTTTCCAGTTAAGAGTTTTACCACAGTCATCACAGGTGAAACATTTTGCACCTGTCTTGACTTTCCACAGCGAGTCCACATTTTTCTTGTCTCCAACACTTTTGTTGTTCAACAAGCAGCCTGCAGACCTCGCTGTTGAGTGACATGTTGTGTGTCTCTGAAGGGAGCACTCGTTAACAAATTGCTGACCGCACTCAGAGCAGCTTAATGACTTGTTGGCAGTGTTTACTCCAGCTTCGGGAGCTCTGCTCTCCTTCCAGTCATTCTCACTGTCTTCAGTTTCAGCCCCTAAGTCTGACAGGTGTTGTAGCTTAGCGTCAGGATGGCTCACATCATCCTCCTCTTCATCATCACTGACCTCCGTTTCTGAAGAGCTGGAAGTGTCTCCATGGGTATTTGGATCTGGGTTCCTGCATGATTCTGATCCTCCACAGTGCTCTTTGCCGGTTTTTGCCTTCATCTGGTCAGCTGAGCTGCTGGTTGGTAGATCTCTGTCTTCTGGTTGGTGCTGGTGAAGCTGTGAGGACAGAGGTTTCTCTTCCTCATCCTCACTTTTCACAAGAACCACAGTTAGTGGAAACATGGTAGAATCAGTCTCCTCCTTCACATTGAGCCGTTCTTCATCCAGACTGGTCCACATTTCCTCCTGTTCCTCTTTGATGTGAAGGAGCTCTGGGTCCTGGTGATCACCACCATGACTCTGTTCTTCAGGAGCTTCTTCTTTAACCAGCAGCCTCTCCTGAACATCTGCAGACAACACAAACATGACACAAAATAACAACTTTGGTTGCAAGAAGCTGTCTGACTATGGCAAGCCGTTTTAACATAAATTCGGTTTCGTCCGACTATCCGTAATTACATTCCAGATATCTAAAACTACATTTTGATTATCCGGAATGGTAATTTAAGATACCTGTATTTACATTCTGTTTAGGAAGAATAATAATTCAAGATATCTTCAATTACATTTTCACTAGCCAATATTCCTTTCAAGATATCTCAAATTATGTTACCGTATTCGTCACACGAATACGGTACCATGCCTCCCCTGATGATGTCACAGCTAACAGAACACCAGACCAGGTGTACCTTCTGTGAAGAGAAAATGACAGAGAACAAAAAGTTAAAAGATGAAATAACAACAAACAATGCAGATTGGAGAGCAGTAGGAGAACTCAGCAGAGTGAGAGAAATAGACCCTGATGTCCTCCAGCAGCCTAAGCCTATAGCAGCATAACTATAGAGGTAGCTCAGGGTAACATGAGCCACTCTGACTAGAAGCTTTGTCACAAGGGAAAGTTTTAAGATTAGTCTTTAAAAAAAGTAGACGGGGTGTCTGCCTCACGGACCAAAACTGGGAGTTGGTTCCACAGGAGAGGATTACACCGATATCAAACAATATGATGAAGGCCATTAATAAACTAAATTTTAACTTCATTTAGAAGAATAAAAATCATTACATAAGTAAAAATGACATGATTAAAACTAGGGCTGGTATTGGTATCGGGCCCGATACCACGTGTTTGTACTCGTACTTGTATTCATAAATGTGTTCCGATACTACAGGACCGGATACTAGCATACCTTTCTCTTTAACAGAAAGCATTAGTTTGCGATCAGATACTACAGGCAGCTATAAAACAACATAAAAGAAAATCAAACTGAAGACGAAAATGGAGAAGAAGAAGACAAAGCAGCGAAGAAGAACGCAGTGTGACGTCAAGAACCCACCAGCCAGAGCATAGATATGGAGGGAGTAAACACATTAGGTTACGAGTTAGCCATGTCCGCTATTTGGAAGTATTTTCAAGTAAACGAGGACGACAAAAGTAAGGCTAGTTGCAAAATGTGTAAATCAAAGTTATCAAGAGGAGGAACAAACCCTTGCAGTTACAACACAAGTAACCTGATAAAACA